>NW_026087787.1:0-421062 GCF_022539395.1 Myiozetetes cayanensis | reverse complement strand
GGGTTATTTACCCTGTCCGTGTGCTCAGCAGAACAGACTGTTAGAAGTGGAAATCAAAGGAACCTCTCCTGGGAACTGGTCACAGGGTTTGGGAAAATATGGAATCAAAAGTAAATGTAACCATCTTATCTCAAACTGAATCCCCTCACTCATCTATTGGATCAAGTAAAGGTGAATTTAAACCTGCAATGAGAACTTTGAGGAATATAATGCCAGACAACCCTGCCTTATTTGCTCAGGGGTTTCACTCTTTGACTCATTATACACACCAAATGTATAAGAAAGTAAATATGCCACAATTTTTAGTCCTTCCTGGTGTGTACAACTTCCTAACATAACCAATATAACTCCAATTAACCTGAAAAACTTAATGTGGACATGGTCTGTATAAGCATTTTTTGAATCCAAATTTACAGCACCCAAAGTTACTGTGCCTCAGGTAGGAGACACTCCTTTTTTCATTTGCTCAAAGGTTATAACACGCAAAGAAGGACCAGGAGATCCTCCAGAAACGTGGTTTTTGCTTAGAATTAGAACATTGATAAGGGACATGTGTACTTGTGGGAGATACCCCTCTAAAATGACATTGCAAAACAGATTAGCCTTTGATCTGTTACTGTTCAAAGAACAAGGTGTGTGTGAAATGTTCAGTTGATCAGGAACCCAATGCTGGGTAACAATTTATAATGCTTTGACCTCCACTGAGGAGGCACGAACAACAAGGAGAGAGAGAAGTAACCATACTAAAAATTTGTTTTGTGCAATACAACCACCAGAAGTGTTGGATGGATCAGGGGTTACTGACATCCTGGAGTCTTTTGGACTTACTGGATAGGGAAAATGGATAGCACCAATTGGAATAGCAATTGTCATTGGAATTGTGTTCCTAATTATTGGCATTGGCCTGGTTAAATGCAGGATAAACTGGTTTCCTTCTCTTCCTCTGTTCACTGCATTCATGTCACCAGCACTGAAGGAACTACATCGATGTGCCTAGAAACAATGTCGACTCCTCGGGGTGGAGTGGAACACACAGATAATATAGAAATGACACTAAATTATGTTTCTCCACTGTTTCTGCCTGTCAGAAACCTACCAAAAGTTCTCTGTCATCTCTCTACCAGAAGTTCTCACCAGGACTCCCCACAGGACTTTCCCTGCCAAAGGATCCTGCCATTATTTAAGGTCATCATACCTCCTCAGACACCTGAACTGACTACGTTCAGAAACCACCTACAACCTCCTTTGAACACTGTAAAAGTTGAGGACAAACTTTGAAAAATCAGGGAAGAGGAAAAAGAAGAGAGAGAACTGGTTGTCTCAGGAGTATCTCCCCACCTCCCCTCCAATTTCTCCACTACAGTGTGCTACCTGCCTGCCATGGGAGACTGAGACTGTGCTGACCTGGAGAGAACTGAGCCCCACCTGCTGCATGCGGGAGTTCCCCTGACCATATTTCCTGAGGACCAGGAAGCTGCAGCTGAACGGGACCCTTCCAGGGCCTGGGACACCGCTCGTCCCTGAGCAGCAAAGCCACACTGCCTGCATTCCAAAGAACTAAAGCTGTCAGACCCCCTGAAGCTGAAGAGGTAACATTGAAAATGGCAGGGACAGGGAAAAAAAACCAGCAGAAAACTGTTTCTCTCCCCGTCTCTCACCAGCATGGCAGAAAGGTAGTATAGTGGTACCTTTGCTCTGCCTCTAAAAAATGATCTTAGCATTTTCCTATCTTTTCTTATTGTTTCCTCTTTCTCTTTGAATCTCTTAGCAATTAAAAAAATATCAGTTTGTGGTATCAACAGATAACTTATGTGAATTTTAATTTTGCTCAAGGGTATATTTGAATCTGAAGTCCTTCCTGGAAAATTTAAAGCAGATTATAACATCCCCTCAACAAACACTCCTCCAGGGGTGACCCCTGTCTGTTGGGAAACACAAAGGGATGTGTGGGAGGGTTTGACTGACAACAAGGAGAATTTTGGAGAGAGACCTTTACAGATCCAGATTTTGATGTGTCCACACATCTCTGCCTGGGTGTGGGTGTGAATTGACTGTGGTGTGAGTGTTGTTATTGGGAATCTATAATTCAGTCACTCTTCAATTGTAACAAATGCTACTGAATCCCTTGATAACTTTTAAGTTGGTCAATGATTAAGTGCTAGTAATCTATTTGCCCCCTTATGTTTGTGTCCAAATCATTTGCACCCTGACCCTCTTGCATCCCAAGGCTCTGTATAAATCATAATCCTTCAAAGAAAAAATATATTTTCTTGACGTCCATTGTAAAATCTTCCTCCTCATCTAAACGACAAAACAACTCCAATTAGCTGTAGAAATCTTGAACTCATGAAGACAATTAAAGGAAGGGAAATAATATGTTTTTCTCTATTTTAATGAGCCCCACAGTGTGTTTAGAGATTAGTCCATGATCCTGAGGTACTGACAGAAGACTGAAGAAGCTGCTCAAGAAGTCAGAAACCAAAGCCCAAGTCCCTTGAAGCATTGCTGGGCCCCAAAATGTCACAATGGTCCCCTGATACCATGAGACAACATTCCTAATCTACAGTCTAGACTAGAGGGAAATCACAGGAAGGGCCATGGTTTGTCAGGACTTGCTTTATCTGAGTGAGCCCCGGGGGGCTTTTGGTGCTGAGTCCTTGAACCTCAGGTACTGAGGGGAGATTGTACAAACCTGTCCATAAGTGAAAGTCAGAAGGAAAACCCAAAGTATCTGGAAGCATTAATGGGTCCCCCTGATGGCCATTCCCAAAACAGGCTCCTCATGGACTTGGTGGAGAAGAGAATTGGAGTCAATGACTGAACAAACCTCTCAAAGACTCACTTTCAAAAGGAAAAATTCTTTCAAAACCCTTGAGTACCTTGAAGCATTAACGAGCCTCACTGAGTGTCACTACTGGCAAAGTCTCTCCAGGGACTAATTAAAGCAGATGATTGGAGGCCATGATTGCACAAACCTCTTCAAAACTCAGAGTCAAAAGAAAAGGCAAAGTATCGTAACAAACCTGTGGTACCTTGAAGCTTTAACAAGCCCCACTGGGGGCCATTCCTGATAAAGGCTTTCAAGGGACTCCTTAGAGCAGATAATTGGAGGCCATGACTGAACAAACTTCTCAAAGACTCACTTTCAAAAGGAAAAATTCCTTCAAAACACTTGGTTACCTTGAAGCATTAATGAGCCCCACTGAGTGTCACTACTGACAAACTCTCCAGGGACTAATTAAAGCAGAGAATTGGAGGCCATGATTGCAAAGACCTCTTGAAAACTCAAAGGAAAAGGCAAAGTATCTTAACAAACCTGTAGTACCTTGAAGCTTTAACAAGCCCCACTGAGGGCCATTCCTGACAAAGGCTCTCAAGGGGCTCATTAGAACAGATAATTGGAGGCCTGGACTGAACAAACCTCTCAAGGACTCGGTGAAAAAAAGAAGTGTCTTAATAAATTTTCCTTGAGTACCTTGAAACATTTATGAGCCCCAGTGAGTGTCACAACTGACAGAGAATCCCAAGGGACTAATTAAAGCAGGTCATTGGACACCATGACTGAACAAACCTCCCAGAGACTCAGTGTCAAAAAGAAGTGTTTTAATATAAACCCTGAGTGCCTTGAAGCATTAATGACCCACTGAGGGTTGTCACTGTCTGGGGCTCTCAAGGGACTCATTACAGCAGATAATTGGAGGCCATGGTGGCACAAACCTCTCAGAGATGCAAAATCAAAAGCAAAACCCAAATTCCTCTGAAAATCCTGCAGGCCCTTGAAGCCTTAAGGAGCCCCCCGAGGGCCCCTCCTGACAAAGCCTCCCCAGGGACTCTGCAGCAGCTCCTTGGAGGCCCTGAGTGCAGGGAGGCAAAGGCTCTGGGCAGCAGCTCAGCTGCTGAGAAAAGCCTGGCTGGCTTTGGGGAAGTTTCCTTCCTTTTCAGGCTTCCTCCAGCTTTGGGAAAGGCTGCCTGGGAGATTGGCACCACCTAAGAAGGGCTCTGGCAGGTTCCTGGGAGCAAAGCCGGCCTGCCCTGGGCTCCAGCCCAGATCTTTGGAGCAGGGAGACACCTGAGAGTTCAAAAGAGGAGGCTGCATCTTTGGCAACATTTGGGGACAAGCAGGCATTGCTGCTATGTGGATAATCTGCATGTGAATGGTTGCTTTGAGCTCAAGCATTCAATTGAAATGAAGGTGGGTATCTCAGTGATTTCTTTTGGTTTTAAAAAAGAATATTTCTTTTTCTGTGTAATTCTATTATGAAGTTTGTAGATTCGAAAACAATCATGGTCACTTTTCTCTCGTGCAAACTTTAATTGTATCTTGGACATTTTGAATGAGACCTTGATGAGACAGATCAAACTCACAGGAAAATGGCACAAACACTGTGGGAAAACATGAAAAGTATTACGATAGCATGTTTGTGTAATTCAGATTTTCTCTTGAAAAAAGTCCCTGGGCTTGTTCCTTGGCTGATTGGATATTGATGTTTCCTGACCTGCTGTTCCCCTCAGTAACACCTCAGAGTTTAGGAGGACTCCTCCCTGGGTGTAGGTGTCAGGTCAGTCAGCAGGAAGGGCACCGTGTCTGCAGGTTGGGCAAAGATCTGCGAGCGCTGGCACATCCCAGTCCCTGCTGCAGCATCCCAGGCCCATCCCAGCAGGGTTCCCTTCTGCCAGGGCTCCTGCAGGGCTGTGAAGCCGGGCTGTGCCCCCCAGGCTGCCCCAAGCTGTCCTGCAGAGCAGGGTCCTGCAGCCCAGGGGCTGTGCTGGGGCAGGAGCTCTGCCACCTGCCAGGGGCAGCCTCAGCCGGGCTGGGGAGCTCCCTCAGGGCTGGGCAGGGGCTGTGGGGGGAAAGAGCAAAGCCAGGCAGGGCAGGGCAGGTTTCTTCCCTGATCAGCTGAGAGTTTCCTGGGGCAGGGCTGCTCACACAACCAGAGCAGCCCAGCACATTTTCCAGGGGATCCTTCAAGGGGAAGGTCCAAGGAGGGATTTCTCTCAAGGTCTCAAGCCACATGCCTGGTGGTTTGAGTTCCAGAGGGAACTCTGAGGAGCTGCACAGGGCTGAGAACACCTTCCTGGCACTGGTGGTGTGTGGGAGGTGGCCCAGCTGGCTCAGGAGGAGGCTACCCTGAGTGCCCAGTGGGCTCTGCCCTGACCTCTCCCAGCTGGCCCCTCCCTGTGCATTCCTTGTTTCTCAGCTTACCAAGTGCAGAGGGGCAGAGCTGCTGTGCCAGCCCAGGAGATGCTGTTGGGTTGGTGAGATGAGCCACTGGTGTCCTTGGCTACAAGGGGGGTGCTGAGCCCTTGAGACAGGCTGAGACACTGAGGGGTGTGGGATGGATCCCTCTGCTCCCAGCAGTGTCTGGGGGCTTTTCAGACCAAACTGGGAGTGTGATCAATCTCCATCTCAGAGAGAAGCAAACCCAGGGCAGTTGGGAACAAGAGAGAGGGTCAGACCAACTCCTCTCACTCTGCACTAAGCCCCAGATAATCCTCCTGCCTGGCATGACCTGCTCTGTTCTCCCTGAGAGCATCAGAAATTCTGATGGGTTCTGACATCCAGGAACACTCCTGCACAGATGAGGGAATTTGAAGAAAAAAAACCCAACAAAACAGTTGAGGAAGTGTAGCAGGGAGGGCCTATTGCGAAATGGCTTTGATTTTTCTCAGGAAGTTCTTTGCTAACATATCACTGATATTTCCTCCTTGAACAGTGCCCCACATCAAGAGGCAGCAAATGCCCAACAGCAGCTCCATGGCCCAGTTCCTGCTCCTGGCATTCTCAGACAGGCGGGAGCTGCAGCTGCTGCACTTCTGGCTCTTCCTGGGCATCTCCCTGGCTGCCCTCCTGGGCAACGGCCTCATCCTCAGCGCCGTAGCCTGCGACCAGCACCTGCACACCCCCAGGGACTTCTTCCTGCTGCACCTCTCCCTCACAGACCTGGGCTGCATCTGCACCACTGTGCCCAAAGCCATGCACAACTCCCTCTGGGACACCACAACCATCTCCTACACAGGATGTGCTGCACAGCTCTTTTTCCTGTCAACAGAATATTTCCTCCTGACCATCATGTGCTACGACCGCTACGTTGCCATCTGCAAACCCCTGCACTACGGGACCCGCCTGGGCAGCAGAGCTTGTGCCCACATGGCAGCAGCTGCCTGGGCCACCGGGTTTCTCACTGCTCTGCTGCACACAGCCAATACATTTTCCCTGCCCCTGTGCCAGGGCAATGCCTTGGGCCTATTCTTCTGTGAGATCCCTCAGATCCTGAAGCTCTCCTGCTCATACTCAGGCTACCTCAGGGAACTGGGACTTCTTGGAGTTAGTGCCTGTTTAGCATTTGGCTGTTTTGTTTTCATGGTTTTCTCCTATGTGCAGATCTTCAGGGCTGTGCTGAGGATCCCCTCTGCTCAGAGATGGCACAAAGCCTTTTCCATGTGCCTCCCTCACCTGGCCGTGGTCTCCCTCTTCCTCAGCAGTGGCACATTTGCCTACCTGAAGCCCCCCTCCATCTCCTCCCCATCCCTGGATATGGCTGTGTCAGTCCTGTACTCAGTTGTGCCTCCAGCCCTGAACCCCCTCATCTACAGCCTGAGGAACCAGGAGCTCAGGGATGCCATAAGGAAAACAATAACTGGATGCTTTTCAGGAGGAATAAAGTGCCTGTTTTCTGGTGTGTAGCATTCAGAATGGGACTCCCTAATGACCCAGTCTTCCTGCTCAGTTTTTGTGTTGAGGTCATCAGATTCTTCCTGCAATAATTTTCTGTGCAAAAAAATATTATTATGCATCATCGTTCTAATTTAGAATCTCCTAGTTGAATTTGACTCACAGATGTATAAATGATGAATTGTGATCTCTGAGTATTTAAAAAAATAAAGGACCCTGCAATGCCTTCTTTGTCCAAGACCCTTCTTCTTAGCTGTTCCTAAAGCACAGCATCACTGCAGGACAGGGGGGATTTGCAAAGGGCAAGGGCACAAGAATCCCAGCACAGCAGCACTGCCAGGGAGCAGCAGAGCTTGGTCTTTGCAGAGCTGCTCTTTCCACTTCCACACTGTCCTCCTGAGCCCCTTTCTGGCTGGAAGGCCTGAGTGCTCTCTGAGCACAGTCCTGGGGGGTGGGAGCCCTTTGAGCACAGGCAGGGACAGGCACTAGGAACTTGTGAAGCAGAGCTGGCCTCCCTGACAGCATCTACAGGATGCTGTGGGATCTTCTGAGGGCACTGCATGGACTGGGTCACTTCTTCTGTGCCCTTGCTGCAGGGCTGGAACTCTCCTGCAGTGACACCAGGACACTCCTGCTCTTTGCATTCCCAGCCTGATTTGGAAATCCAATCTTCCCCTGCTGTTCCCAGGGACATGCTGGGAGTGCTTCAGAGCTGCCATCCTGGGGCAGCTCCTGCCCAGCGTGGGCAGGCACAAGGTCTCTCCCCCTGCTCCTCTCACCTCCCCAGTGCCACTGTTTGCTGCAGCCTCCTCCTCCTTGCCCAGCACAGCCCTCCTGGCATAGTTGGACACAGCCCTTGTTCTCCCCCCTCCTCATGGCCCTTCCCAAGCCTCTCAGCTACAGCCTGATGGCCAGAAACCTTCAGGGCAGGGAGAGACCATTGGAGTGGTGGGTCTGTAGGGAGAAATCACTGCTGCCTCCCTTCTGAATCACCCTCAGGACCTGGATAAGCCTGTATTTGGTTTTGTTTCAATGAGGCCCTGCAGTGCCACAGTGCCAACCTTTATTCCATGAGGTTGCACAGGGTCATCACAAAGCTGAGTCCATCCAGATGGAAGTTTGGGGAAGATCAGGAGGAACTGGGACAAAAAGGATTGGATATTTGTGGAAGGAAAGAGGGGTTTGGCTAACAGGGAGGAAAGATTTTGATGAGGTAAAAGCAGGTTCAGGGACTGCTGAGGGTGCTGAAACACCGACTGTGCAAACAGTCCTGATGGACCTTTACCCGCTTTGTAACCTCTTTGTAGCCCCAACCTGAAAGTGTTGCCCCTGCCATGGAAAGGAATCCACTACTCAAACATCAACCTCACCCTGAGTTCAAAGACAAAGCTCAAATGCAGAACTCCAGACTCTTACTGGTACTCGAATGCCCACCCCATTTCCAAACCCGTAATACCAGCATGACAGCTTGAATCCTAACCCAGACCAAAAATCTCTTCCCAGATCATGAACCAGACATTACCAGCAGAACAGCAAACCTGTCAAAGTTCTGCCCAATCCCCATCCTGAGCTCCAAAGCCCAAGCCCTGACCATGAAGCACCCCCACAGCCCTTGGGAGCAGGGCAAGGACCTGCAGGGCCCAGAGCAGCCCCAAGGGGTTGGCAGAGCAATGGGAGGTGACCTGGATCTGCTCAGCTCTGCAGGGACCCCCAGCAGAAGGGCCTGGGCTCTGTCAGGGATGTCCTGTGGCACAGGGGCTCAGCATCCAAGCCAAGAAGGCCAAGTGCACATGGCAGCAGCCAGAGCTGGGGGACAGCAGAGCCATCAGGGAGGGCCCAGAAATGCTGCTGGGAGGGGGGTGGGAAAGCAGGAGGGGTGTGTGCAGCCTGCAAGGCCAGAGGAGCAGCAGGGCCAGGGGAGCACAGCCTGCAGCAGAGATGGCCAAGGGCTCTGGCAGGGCTGCAAGGCCCAAAGGCACCCAGGCCTTTGTGCCCTTGGCTCTGGCAGCTGCCTCTGCCCCTCAGGTCACCACAAGCAAATTTCCTGGCAGCTTCTGCCCTTGGGTTCTGCCTCGCCCCTCCCTGAGCAGCCTGGCAGGGCTTGCCCAGTTTTAGGCCTTTGTTGTTGCTCCCCCTCCCATCCCACTGCTCCCCAAACAGCCCTGAGCCCCCTGGCAGGGACAGGATCTGCTGGGCCAGGGCCTGGGGCTCAGCCTTGGCCTTTGTGCTCCCCAAAACCAAGGCAGGCTTTGCTCAGCATTGCAGGGGCCTGCCCAGAGCCTTTGTCTGCCTGCACTCCTGGCCTGCAAGGATCTGCTCTAAGGAGTCCCTGGGGAGGCTTTGTCAGTGCCTGCCCTCAGTGGGGCCCAGCAATGCTTCAAGGGACTTGGGCTTTGGCTTCTGACTTCTTGAGCAGCTAATTCAATCTTCTTTCAGTACCTTATGATGATGGACTAGTCCCTAAACACTCTGTGGGGCTCATTAAAATGCAGAAAAACAAATTTTTATTTTTTTTTTTAATTGTCTTCCTGTCTTCAAGTCTTCAACAACTAATTGGAGTTGTTTTGTAGTTTAACTGAGGAGGAAATTTCAAAGAACAGCTCGCAAAAAAAGGTATTTTTTATGAAAGGGAATGATTTACACAGAGCCTTGGGATGCAAGAGGGTCAGAGTTCAAAGGGTTTGGATCCAAAGAAAAGGGTGCAAAAGAGATTAGTAGTCCTTAATCATTGACCAACTTAAAAGTTATCAAGGCATTCAATAGCATTTACTAGAATTGAACAGTGACTGAATTATAGATTCACAATAACAACACTCACACCAGAGTCCATTCACACTGATATCTCAGATCTTTTTGGGTTTTTAAACTTTTGTAGATTTTAGAACTAGTTGTGTAGTGAATATATTTTAATGGAGCTGTATTATATCCCTTACCCTTAACAGAGTATTTACACATACCCAACCCTACTACCCCATTCCATATGAATCTCTCTAAACTCCACTTTTAGTCTTCTTTTCAAGGTAGAATTGTAGAAAAACACCCTAAGGCCTGGACCAGAAGACATCACTCAGACAGTGACCTTCTAGGCAGAGCTGTTTAGGAATTCCTAGGATTGTGTGTGCTGCAAAGAAGATGAAGATGAGGAAGAAGGGGTCCCAAAGGCACCAATCCCAATTCCTGAAGGGGTGTGTCAGGGGGCAGAATGGGGCAGAACTGGGGCTGCATAAACCTGGGATTGGATGAACCTTATTATAAAATCACAGAACCCCTGTCTGGGGGGGGCACACATGGTATGTGTTCCTCTAGACCTAACAACTCATTAAAGGACCAGGTCTCTTTATCTTATCTCCTACCTAAATTGGCCTGGAGTCTTTTTCTCCATGGTCTCTTAAGGCAACAACACCCATACCCAGGTAGAGATGCTTGGACACATCAAGATCTGGGTGTGTAAAGGTCCCTCTCCAAAATTCTCCTGACTGTCAGTGAAGCACTCCCACACATCCCTTTGTGTTTCCCAACAGACAAGGTGCCAGAAGGCCCTGCAGTGTTCCAATGATCCCTTTATTCCATGAGTTCCCACAGTGTCACAGTGACCCCTTGATGCCACGAGTTTCTGTGCTTTCCATGTTAGCTTGGGTTGATTGAGGACCTGAAGTGTCTCACTGGGCCCTTGATTCCACCAGGTTTGACAGTGTCACAATGGTCCCTTCAGCTCCAGGAGGCCCTGCAGGGTCACAGTGACCCTTGGATTCCGGGGCTTTCAGCAGTGCAATAGTGGTCCCCTCATTCCATGAGTTTCCCCAGTGTCCCAATGGCCCCTGGACTCCACATGGCCCTGCAGTGTCCCCACAGAGCCTTTGATTCCAGGAGATTGTGCAGGACGAGCCCTGGGAGGTCCCCATGGAGCCCCCAGGACAGCAAAGTGACCTCCCGGCTCTTGAGGAGCCCTGAGAACTTCCCCAGGGGGAAGGACCGGATTGTGCCCTGGGATGGGGCAACCCCGGCTGGACGGACACACTGGGAATGAGAGGCTGGGAAGCAGTGCCGGGAAAGGGCCCTGGGGGTGCTGGTGGGTGCCAGTTGGCCCTGAGTCAGCAGTGCCCTGGCAGCCAGGAGGGCCAAGCCTGTGTTGGGGGCATCAGGGAGGGGATTGTCCTGCTCTGCTCTGCCCTGGGGCGGCCTCACCTGCAAGATTGGGGCAGTTTGAGGGGACACAATGGAAGGGAGAGATTGAGCCATTGGAGAGTGTCCAAAGGAGGACAAAAGGATGGGGAAGTGCCTGGAGGGGAAGGTGTGTGGGGACACTGAGGGCACTTGGTGTGTTCAGCTGGAGAAGAGGAGACTGAGGGGAGACCTCACTGCAGTCACAACTTCCTGGGCACGGGCAGAGGAGGGGCAGGCCCTGAGCTCTGCTCTGGGGGGACCAGGGACAGGACTGAGGGAATGGCCTGGAGTTGTGGTAGGGCAGGGTTAGGCTGGATCTTGGAAAAAGGTTCTTCCCCCAGAGGGTGGTTGGGCACTGAACAGGCTCCCCAGGGCAGTGGGCACAGCACCAAGGCTGACAGGGCTCAAGAAGTGTTTGGATGATCCTCTCAGGCTCAGGGTGGGACCCTTGGGGATGGTCCTGTGCAGGGCTGGGGTAGTTTTAATCTAGGTCTTCCTACCTGACCAGTTTGTAACCAAGGAAATGGCCGTATTCCCAGTATTCCATACGATTTTTACATAGACCAGGGTATAAATAAGAAGGGAGGAGAGACCTTTGTTCTCTTCACTTCCCGTGAGGTTCAGGAGAAGTGGTCACTGTGTTGGTCTTGCTTATCTGGAGGCTGAGCCTGCAGCGACTGCTGGTCTACCATGTGGGAGATTGGAGAGTGCTGGCCATGTCTGATAATCTTGCTTTTCTGAGGGATGGGATGAGGTTTGTTTTGCTAATTATTTTGGTGGTTCTTGGCTTTGGTTGTGTATATCTGTATATCCTGTTTTTGTCCCTTTTTGTCCCTTTTTCCCCTTTCCCTTTCCCTTTGGGGAGTGTTTATATTCCCTTCACTGTGAACATAGCATTGTAATTGGATATAACTGTAATATAAGTAAAATATATATTGTTATATAGCTAGCTTAATTTTGGTTTCTTCCATTTTTATAGATTTTTTTTCTTTTGCCCTAAGAAAAGAAAGGAAAGGGAAGGGGTTATTACTGTGAGTTCCGGCATTTGGGAGAGAGCCAAGCCCGAACCATCACAAGGGCTAAGGGTTGGACTGGATGATCCTTGGGGGTCCCTTCCAACTCACCATATTCTGTCATTTTGCGATTATCAACCCTGTGTTCAGCACAAATCAGCACAAAACACAGCCCTGCACTGGCCACGGGGAAGAAATTTAACTGGACTCCCCCTGAAAGCAGCACTCCCATTATGGGCTCTCACAGAAACATCCCACAGTCCATTTGCCACCTGGAACCAGTGACTCTGAATTCCTGCTTCCTCAGCCCCAGGGATGGTGTCCTTGTCTGCTCATTCCTCCACACTCTCTTCTCAGTGATGGCATCTTAACCAGACAAGCCCCTGGGAATAATTTCCTGCTAAGTCTTCAATTCTTCTGTGGTTAATTAGACAGATCTCAGAAGTGTATTCAAAGTGAATACACTGTATTAATAAAACCACAAATAAAGATGTCTTTTTTGTGACCTGCTTCTTTTTTCTCCTGTTTTTACACTGATATCAGTAATCCCCAGTTGATATTGATCCCAAGCACCTCCTAATTCAGTCTGAATAGATAAGAAAATCAAGACACTTTGTGTCTTATACTCCATCAGACTTTATCCCTATCCCCACCCCACCATTGCCTCATCCAACCCCTGGGACTCAAAGCAGCCTTGGGCAAATCTGAGCTTCCTCCACTAAAGGTTGGACCTGCAGGTTTCAGTTCCTTGGCACCAACTCCCACCTACTTGGCTTGGAGAAAGAGCTGCCCAAGACAGTGGGTTTCTGTGGCTGGGTTTTGGTAGCAGGGGGGCTACAGGAGTGGCTTCTGTTAGAACCTACCAGAAGCTTCCCCTGTGCCATGGAGCCAATGCCAGCTGCTCCAGGACGTAGTTCCTACTGCTGACCAAACCTGAACCACTTAGGAGTGACAGTAACACCTCTGAGACAACGTATTTCAGAAGAGATGAGAGTTGCACAGAAAAAATTCCAGCCTGGAAAGAGCAGAGTGAGAACATGGGATAACAATACAGACAACCAAGGTCAGTGCAGAAGGAGGGGCAGGAGGGACCCAACAGGAGCAGGGAAGGACTCAGAGCTAAAGTCTCACAGCCTATGGGGGAGCACTGGGATGCAGAGACACCCCTGCAGCCCCTGGGGGAGCATTGGGGTGCAGAGACCCCCCTGCAGCCCATGGAGGCTCCCACGCTGGAGCAGGGGGATGCAGGAAGGAGGCTGTGACCCCGGGGCAGGCCCAGGATGGAACAGGTCCTGGCAGGGACCTGCAGCCCGTGCAGAGGGAAGCCCAGGCTGGAGCAGGTTTTTCCCGGGCAGGACTCGTGGCCCCTGTGGGGGACCCACGCCGGGTCAACTCATCCCTGAAGGACTGACCCCATGGAGGAGGGACCCACGGGACAGCAGGGTGGGAAGAGGTCCATTCAGGACTGTTTGCCATGGGAGGGACCCCACGGGAGCAGGGAAGGATCCAACTCCTCTCCCTGAGCAGTGACAGAAACAACAACTGACTGTAACCCTCATCCTGTCCCCCTGCACTGCTGGGGGGAGGAGGGAGAACGTGGAAGGAGGGGCGTGGGTAAGGTGTTTTTCAGACTCTTGCTGCCCATGGAGTGCCCAGGGTGGCCCACCAACTGCAACTGAAACCTAAAGGCTACAGGCTTCCTTTCCTGGGGGAAAGGCTGTGACATCACGGAGAGTCCCATGGCAGATGGGTGGGGCTGCACTGTGGGGGTGTGGGGTGTTGGTTCTTTGGTTTCCAGGGGCTATTCCAGAATGGAGAGGATGGGCCGGGACATCCTAAAGGGGCACATGAGTGGGGCTGCATTCTGACCTTGTGGGGTGTTGGTTCTTTGGTTGCCAAGGGCTATTCTGGAACGGAGAGGGTAGGCTGTGACATCACAAAAGGGCCTCAAGCACATGGGTTGGTTTAGTGGGTTGACCCTGGTTGGATTTCAAGCACCCACTAAAATCTGCTACCTCCCCCTCCCTCTGCAACTCCACAGAGGAGAGAAAAAAAACAGCTGAGGATTCCTGAGTAGAGATAAGGGTGGGGAGAAAGTCACTTCCTAAGAGGCAAAACAGACTCAAAGTAGGGATAGTACTTAAATTTATTACTGACAGGAGAAAAGCCAAAGAGTGAGAAATAAAACAGTCTGAAAAACACCTTCCTCCCACCCCTCCTTCCTTCTCAGCTCTCCCTCCTCCCCCCAGCAGTGCAGGGGAACAGGAATGGGGGTTACAGTCAGTTGTTGTTTCTGTCACTGCTCAGGGAGAGGAGTTGGATCCTTCCCTGCTCCCGTGGGGTCCCTCCCATGGGAAACAGTCCTGGATGGACCTCTCCAGTGAGTCCATCCCTCGGGGAGCAGCTCTTCCCACCCTGCTGTCCCGTGGGTCCCTCCTCCATGGGGTCAGTCCTTCAGGGATGAGCTGACCCTGCATGGGTTCCCCACAGGGGCCACGAGTCCTGCCCGGGAAAAACCTGCTCCAGCCTGGGCTTCCCTCTGCACAGGCTGCAGGTCCCTGCCAGGACCTGCTCCATCCTGGGCCTGCCCCGGGGTCACAGCCTCCCTCCTGCATCCCCCTGCTCCAGCGTGGGAGCCTCCAGGAGCTGCAGGGGGGTCTCTGCACCCCAATGCTCCCCCAGGGGCTGCAGAGCCTCAGCTCCAGCACCTGGAGCACCTCCTGCCCCTCCTTCTGCACCACCCCTGGGGTCTGCATTGCTGATCCCACATTCCCACTCCACTCTTCCCTGGCTGCAATTCCTTCTGGCCCTAAATCTGTTATCCCAGAGCTGTTCCTGTTACTCCTGATGGCTCGGCCTTGGCCAGTGGCAGCAAGTCCGTCCTGGAGCAGCTGGCATTGGCTCCAGGGGGCAGGGGAAGCTTCTGGCAGCTTCCAACAGAAGCCACACCTGGAGCCCCCACGCTACCAAAACCCACCCACAGAAACCTACTCCACCCAGTGACTTCCACTTGCCCAGGATGGTCCCAGTTCCCATCAGTGTGATCCCAGTCACTCCCAGTTCAGGCCAGTTGCCTCCAGCATGCACCCTGTCACTCCCAGTTACTCCCAGTTGCTTCCAGCATTATCCCAGTTGCTCCAAGAATGTTCCCAGTTGACTTCCTGCATGGTCCCACAGACTCCCAGTTCCCCCCTGAGTAGTTCCAGTCACTCCCAGTTTGATCCTGGTCCTTTACAGTCACTCCCACTATAATCTCAGTCACTCCCAGCCAATCCTAATAGGATCCAGTTTCCCCCAAGGTGGTCCCAGTTGCTCCCAGCCCCCTCCAGGATGGTTCCTTTCCCTCTCAGGGACTCCCAGTCTGAGTCCAGGATGGCCCCAGGCACTTTCAGGCACTGCCTGGACGATGTCATTTGCCCCCTGCATGGTCCCAGTTGCTCCCAGTATGATCCCAGTATGACTCCAGTCACCCTCAGTAAGATCCCAGGAACTTTCAGACACTTGGAGTATGAAGCCAGTTTGATCCCACTCATCCCCAGTATGGCTGCAGTCCCTCCCACACACTCCCAGTATTATTGCAGTCACTCCCAGTAAGCCCCCATCAGGACCCCAGCAGGGGCCCAGCTGCTCCCACTATGATCCCAGTTGCTCCCCTTCACCCCTACTCTGGTTCCAGTCACTCCCAGAATGATCCCAATCCCTCCCAGCCACTCCCAGTATATCCCAGTTGCCTCCAGCATGCTCCCAGTCAGTCCCAGTATGATCCCAGTCTCTCTTAGTAGGATCCAAGTTACTCCCTGCATGGTCCCAGTTGCTCCCAGTCACCCCACTGTAATTCCAGTCCTCCCAGTCCCTCCCAGTATGACTCCAGTATGATCCCAGTGACACCCTCTATGGTGGCAGTCACAGCCAAGATGAACCCAGACATTCCCTGTCACTCCCAGTATAAAGCCATTTGCCCGCAGCAGGGTCCCACTTGCTCCCACTCACCCCACTATAGTTACAGTCCCTCCCAGTAGGATCCCTGTCACTCCCAGTCGACATCAGCCTGCTCCTAGTCAGTCCCAGTATGCTCCCAGTCAGTCCCAGTAGGATCCCAGTCACTCCTGGTCTCTCCCAGTATATCCCAGTTACCCCCAGTGTGGCCCCACTCACTCCCAGTTGCTCCCAGTAGCTTCCAGCATGATTCCAGTTGCTCACAGCTACTCCCAGTCACCCCCAGTGTCCCAGTTTAAATGAGACAAGGGTCTTTTGCTGAGGATGGATTAGGAGGAAAAGACCCAAACTTCTCTTTCCAAGCAATTATAAATCCAAAATTAAGAGGCTTCGATTGAAGGAAAACAAATTATGGAAAAGGGAAAATAACAGCCCTTTATTAAAAGGTATGTGTGTATTAACAGCAACACAAAAAAAACCAAGGAAAATAACTAAGTAATACTCCCATACCCACCAATAATCCCCTTCAAGAACAAAACTGATAAACCGGCAAAAGGAAAATAGTTCAATTTCTTGCACCCTTTGGTGCGGTTCCAACCACAGTCAGCAGGGGGCGCCGTCGGGTCACTGGAGATGCAAAATTTGTAATGTCCTGTACCACTCACCAGGTGGCGCTGTTGGGTCACTAAAGGTGTAAAAACTTGTAGTGTCCTATTGTAGTCACCAGGTGGCGCTGTTGGATCACTGGAGGAGCAGAACTTGTAATGTCCAGTGCCCGTCACCAGGCGGCGCTGTGAGATCCTTGGCTGCTGCCAGGTGGGGGGGGGAAGAGAAGGGGAAGGAAAAACAACAGCAATAAAACAGAAAGTTCTCCCAATGGAAGAAAACTCACAAACTTCAGCTGATTAGGGTCCGTTGTAAGCAGGGCCTGCAGCCAGCCACAGCTGAGCCGAGAGCAGCAGCAAAAACTCCCCTCCAACAGGAAAGAGACAAAGAAACCCGGCAGTGTCTGCAGCCCGCAGCAGGCTCCCCTCAGGGCAGAGAGAGACTCCGCTCCCCCCCCAGCCTCCACCCCCTTCCAGTCACACACCCCAGTAGCCCCCCCCAACTCCTCCCCCTTCATTGCTAGGAGACTAAATTCGGCCATTAGTGGACCGGCCGATTTCTTTGTTCACCTGATGGCTCATCCAGAGAGCACACATGCAGGGGGGAAGGGAAAGAAAAATTCTTTGCTGAAATCAGAACTATGACACCCAGTTGTGTCCTCATCGCTCCCAGTATGATCCCAGTCACCTCCAGCATGATCCCACTTGCTCCCCATATATCCCAGTTGAGCAACCATGGTCCAAACTGCCCTCAGAATATTCCCAGTCACTCCCAGTATGACCCCAGCCACCTTCACTGTGGGCCCAGTAGTTCCCAGTATGATCCCAGTTGTGCTCAGCATGGTTCCAGTTGCTCCCAGTGGTATCCTACTAGCTCCCAGTTGCCCCTAGCATAGAACCAGCTGCTCCCAGTATGATCCTAGTGTGATCACAGTTTGATCCCAGTAGGATCACAGTCACCTCCAGTATGATCCCAGTATGAGTCCAGTCACCCCCAGTACAATCCCAGTAACTTCCAGAAACTTTCAGTATGAAGCCAGTTTGATCCCACTCATCCCCAGTATGGCTGCAGTCCCTCCCACACACTCCCAGTATTATTGCAGTCACTCCCAGTAAGACCCCAGCAGGAACCCAGTAGGAGCCCAGCTGCTCCCACTATGATCCCAGTTGCCCCCAGCATGGTTCCAATTTCTCCCCTTCACCCCCATTATGGTTCCAGTCTCTCCCACAATGATCCCAGTCACTCCCAGCCACTCCGAGTATAGCCCAGTTGCCTCTCACATGCCCCCAGGTGCTCCCAATATGATCCCAGTTGCCCCAGTTCTGGTCCCGCTGGATCCAGTCCAGCTCTGGGTGTATTCCGGTGTCCCCCTGTCCCCCACCCCGGTGTCAACCCCTTTTCTCTCCCCACAGAGCTTCTGAGCCGGTGGCAGTCACAGCACCTCCCCAGGGCCTCGGGCACAGCCTGGACCACCCCCATGTCTGTGAGGAATGGGGAACCCCCCCTGTGCTCCCCCCGTGTCACCCCGCTCTGGGAGGGAACCGGCCCCTCAATAGGCACCCAGCTCACCCCAAAAGGTGCTGGGATCCCCCAAATCCTCCCCACAGCCCCTCAAGGACCCCAAACACATTCAAAGCCCACCCAGGACCCCACCCAACCCTTTTTCTGGGGGAGCTTCTCTGGGCACTGGTGGTGCTGGGAGCCCCCCCGGCTGCAGGCGAGGAGCTCTCGGGTGAGCGGGGGATGGAAAGTGGGAGGTCGGTGGGAAAAGGGGGGTCAGAGGGGATAAAAGGGGTGGTGGGACCCCAAATTGAGTGGGAGGGGAGCGGGACCCCCCTAAAGTGGAGGGGGACTGAGGTTCATGGGGAATGGGTGGGAGAGGTGAGAAGAGTGGGGAAAGGGCAGGATGGGACCCCCAAACTGAGCATGAGGGGGCTGAGGAGTGGGGGGATGATGTGGAAGAGGGGGGAGAGGAGGGAAAAATGTGGGGGTTGGGACCCCTAAACTGATCTAGGAGGGGCTGGGGATTGAGGACCATAGAAAAGTGGAAGGAAGACAGAGAAGAGTGGAAAAGGGGGGTGGTCTGGTGGGTCCCATGGTCCCATGGGGGTCTTTGGGCATAGGAGGGCTGGGAAAGCGGGGTGCCCCCTCTGAGCTCCCAACTGACTGTGGGGTGCTGGGGCTGCTGAATCCAATCTCAGCCTTGGGTCATTACAATTCAGGGGATTTACAGAGGTGGGACTGAACCACTTTTGTCCCCCAGGTTTTAAGGATGGCAAATCACATCTATTGATAGAAATGAATTATTTAAGGTTACAAATGATCAGACAAAAGATCTTCATCAGAATTATTTACTGCACAATAGAAACACTAAAACTACCAGTAGGACAGCATAAGATAGGACAGTGCTCTACACTAAAGCAATTGTTGAAGCAATTCTACTCAAGCTGGCACCAAAGCAAGAATTATGAATTAGAGATGGATGGAACTACCCCAGACCAATGCTTGGGGGGAGATCTCTGCTCTCAACCTCCAGCAGTGACCTTGGGGGGTCCCAGCCAAGGTAGGAATCTCCACACACCCCCAAGAAGGGTTCTGTTGGCACAACCTGCCCCTGGCAAAGGGGACTGACCCTTTCTGCTAGAAAGGGATGGACTGACAGTCACTGGACTCCAGGGGTTGCCTCACCATCAGGGGGGTCATTCAGGGTGGGAGCAGTGGCCAAAGCTCTTCCCGCAGTCGGGGAACTCGTGGGGCTTCTCTTACTGGTGGGTCCGTTGGTGTTTGGTCAAGACAGAGCTGTGGGTGAAGCTCTTCCCACACTCCCCACACTTGTAGGGCCTCTCTCCGGTGCGGATGCGCCGGTGGGTGACGAGGTGGGAGTTCAGCTTGAAGCCCTTCCCGCAGTCGGTGCAGTGGAAGGGCCTCTCCTCTTTGTGTATCCGCTCATGCCTGAGGAGATTGAACTGCCTAAACCTCTTCCCACATTCCAAGCATTTGTAGGGCCATTCCCCAGTGTGGATGTGCTGGTGCTTGCGGAGTGTGGAGCTGTCACTGAAGATCTTCCCACACTCCCCACACTTGTAGGGCCTCTCCCCGGTGTGGATGCGCTGGTGGCCAACGAGGTGGGAGTTGCATTTGAAGCCCTTCCTGCAGTCGGTGCAGCGGAAGGGCCTCTCCCCTGTGTGTGTCTGCTCGTGCTCAAGGAGATGTGATCTGGTCTGAAACCTCTTCCCACATTCCGTACACGTGTAGGGCCGTGACCCAGTGTGGATGTGCTGGTGTCGGATCAGGCTGGAGCTCTTTCTGAAGCTCTTCCCACATTCCAAGCACCTGAAGGACTTCTCCCTGCTGAGAGGCTGCTCAACAGATGCACCACAAGACAGGGCCAAAGGGGCACTGACTTCCTCCTCACCTGCCTGGGGAGCCCGCAGCATCTTCCTCTTCCTTGCAGCCTCCTCCTCCATCCACCCAAGCCTTGGGAAGGACAAATCCTGCTGGGGGAAAGAAGGGCTGAACGCGTTGGCTTGGGCGTTCCTCCTGCCCAAGTCCATCTCTAGAACTCACCAGGCATCCTCTGAGCATAAAAACCTCCAAAGCATGATGATTCAGCACAGAAAAACCCAAACCACTGAGATTCAGGCAAAAACCCCTCAGAAATAGCAAGAAGACTCCCCTGCCCAAACTGCAAAAAGTTGAGATTCAGCTGAAATATACTCCAAATTATGAAGATTAGCCCAAAATAAATCTCTCCCAGGAGTTCCCCCTCTCTGGTCTCTCCCCTCTGGGGTTCAGAGGGTCTACCCTGTCTGGGATGTTGGAGGTCCCACTTAGGGATGCTGGGAGTGTTGGGGGTCCCAAGGGTCTCTTCTCCTCTGACTCTCACCTTTGGGGTGCCACCTTTCCAGACATTCCCCTTCTCCAGGTTCTTCATCTTGTTGTCCCAGGGATCCTAGGGGTCCCAGGGGTCCCCACTCTCCAGGCTTCCCCTTCTCCGCTCCCCCCGTTTCAGGCTCCCGGGGGTCCTGGGGCTCCTCCCTCTCCGTGCTCCCCCCTCCAGCCTGCCGGGGGTCCCCCAGCTCCGGCATCGCCCGCTCCGCCTTCCACCCTTGGCAGCTCCCAAACATAGAGATGGCACTTGTTCCCCTGCAGGGACTCCAGGGCAGCAGGGTGACTGCTCCTGCATGGATGGAACAGCACAGGATCCCCTGGGTCCCCAGGCTGGATCAGCACTCGGGGACACAAACTGACCTTGGGCTCAGGATGCAGCTGCGAGCACAGATTGCCCTGCAAAGTCTGCAGGGAGTCAGTCGAGCTCTGGAGAGCAGATTGTGCCCCAGGGATGGGATTGCAGAGGGACCCTCAGGTCCTCAGGATGAAGCAGCAACCAGCAATAGACACAAAAGGTCCCCCCAAGGATTTCAGAGGGAGTGTCCTGCAGGGAGGGGACATTGTCACCCCATGAGGATGGGGCTGGCAAGTGGGAGGCTGCTCAGGTGTCTGCAAGAGGCCTCGTGCTCTGCTTGGCCCCATCAGTGGCTGGGACCAACACCCCGTCCTCGTGGCCAGCGGCTCTTTCCTGCCCCAGCCAAGAGGTTCCCGGCCCCCCAGTGCTCCCCTGGGGCTGTCCCTGCTCCTCCCTGCAGGCTCCGTGGCCGTGCACACTTTGTGTTCCTGGGTGCCACCAGCTCAGCAGCTGCAGCCGCTCCAATCAGCGCCCGCAGCTCTGCAGCAAAGCCCCAGCTCACCTGGCACACAGGGCATGCACACAGCACCTTCTCGCTGCTGGGCACTCCCAGCTCAGCCTCTTCCCCAGCACGGGGTTCTCCTGCCTCAGCACCACCTCTGCCTTCCACTTCTTCTCAGGGCCACCTCAGGGCCAGCTCTGGGCTCACCTCTGGGCCATTGCTCAGGGGCACCTGGGTGGGAGAGGAGGGGCAGCACCACAAGCAGGTGAGTCCCGAGACCCCCCTGGTGTCCCCAATGTCCTCAGGGCCTCCCCATGGCCCCAATTCCCTGCCTTTGACACCCCCAATTCTACTGTCCCCAAACCCCATCCCAAATGTCTCCAACCCTCTATCACCCCACAGGAGCCCCCTCTGGACCCTCTAACCCAAGACCACCCTTCATTCCCCCTTCACACTCACAGAATATTCAATGACATGTGGAGACACGCTGGGGACACTTGGGGGCTTTAGGGGGCACTGGGTGATTACTGGGGGATAGTGGGACACACTGGGGGGAACCAGGGGGCACTGGGAGGGACTGGGGGGGATTATTGAGGGATGCTGAGAGGCCACTGGGAGGGACTGGGTGGTTACTGGGGGATTACCAGGACACACAAGGAGACACTGGTAGATTACTGGGCCATCCTGGGTGTTAATGGGTGCTCACTAGAGCATCATTGGGCCATACTGGGGAGCAGTGGGAGGTCACTGGGAAACACTGGGTGGTCACTGGTGGGGTTACTGGGCCATACTGAGAGCCACTAGGAGGTCACTGGGCTATACTGGGGGCACTGGGATCCCCTTACCCGCATGTGGTTCATCTCCCTCACAAGACTTTGGGTGGCACCGCCAGGACCCCTCCCCTGAGGACTGGGAAATCCCCTGAACCCCACTGATAGGCTTTAGGGGACCCCCGGGATCCCCTCCCTGTGGGGTCTCTGTGTGCTGAGTTTTGGGGGTCTCTGGGGTTCGGGGGGGGCTTCAGGAGGTGCTTTCCCTGGGGTCGGTCCGCCCAGCCGGAAGGGGGTGCTGTGGCACGAGCGGCAATGGCGGCGCCGCGCAAAGCCTCACGGCAGTTGTAGTTTCCTAATGAGAACTCCGACGGCGCCTGCGCAGTGCAGCCATGGGATTTAAACAGCCGCCCCCCCGGGACGGTTCCAAGGCCCCCAGCCCTTTCAGGGACCTCCTAAACCCCTTCAGGCACCTTCACCCTCCCCTCTGAGCGCCCTCAGGACACCAAATCCCCTCCGCGACCCCCCGAGAGCCCCTCCAGGACCTCAAAACCTCCTCGGGAACCTCCGAGCCCCTCCTCTCCACTCTGCCGAGCCCTTCAGCCTTCCCGCCCACAGCCGCGCTCCCCGCAGCCCCAGAGCGCATCCCCAGCCCCGCCGCAGCCCCCGCCAGGGCTCACAGAGTCGAAGATTCCGCTGTCGCCGCCATCGCTTTCCCGGCAGCCACCGCGGGGCTATGCGCGCGCACCGCCGGCAGAGACCCCGCCCCCTTTTCCGCGCGGGGCGCGCCGGGAGTTGTAGTTGCAGCGGCTCAAAGCTCCAAACTCCCCCAGACTCAATTCCCCACGGGCGTTCCTGGGGCAGAGCAGGGCAGAACCGGGGCGGGGACGGGACGGGCATTGGGTGGAAATCATTATAAAAACTGTAACCCCTGCCTTGGAAGGGACGGGTGTGAGTTTGTATTCCTGGAGCCTCATGAAAACCTCTGCTGCTTGTCTGACGTCCTGCCCAGTGTGGCCTGGAGTCTTTTTCCTCTGCAGCCTTTTAGGGAACAACGTTTATGGGGTTTATGAGGACATGGCCTTTCATAGGAGAGCCTCTTATGAGGTGTATGGGCTTTCTGAGAACATCTTTATGACCTGCATGGGCTTTATGCAGAGAGACCTTTTATGATGAGAGCTCTGTCATGGGGTGTAGGGGCTTTATGTGGACAGGGCTTTTATGACATTTATGGTGTTTATGAGGACAGAGCCTTTATGATGTGAGCCCCTCTGAGGTGCACAGGCTTTATGAGGACAAAGCCTTTATGAGGTTTATGGCATTTATGAGAACATCTCCTTTATGATGACAGCCCCATGAGGACCTTATCACGACAGGGGCCTTATGAGGCTTGCAGCATTCTGTGAGGGTTATGAGGACAGTGCCTTTATGAGGCTACCCCATTATGGTGTGGATGGGTTCTATGAGCACAGAGACCTTCTGAGGCTGCCCCATTGTGAGGTGGATGGGGTTTATGAGGAGAGAGACTTTAGGATGGCCCCTTTATGAGGTTTATGGGCTTATGAGGACAGCACCATTATGACATTAAGGGTGTTATGAAGATAGAGCTTTTATAATGAGAGCTCTTTTATGAGGTGTTTGGGCTCTATGAGGCCTGCACCACTGTGAGGTTTATGGGCTTTATGAGAGCAGTGTCTTTATGAGGCCTGCACTTTTATGAGGTGGGTGGGGTTTATAAGAGCAGAGCTTTTATGACATTTATGGGGTTCATGAGGACATGGCCTTTCTCATGGGAGCCCCTGATGAGGTTTATGGGCTCTATGAGGACAGCACCATTATGACATGTATGGGTTTTATGAAGACAGAGCTTTTATGATGAAAGCCCCATTATGAGGTTGTAGGGCTTTATGAGGACAGTGCCTTTATGGGGCCTGCAGCATTATGAGGTTTATGGGTGTGATGGTTCAGACCTGGCTCCCTGCCAAATGCCCAAAATCACAGTAGCAATCCCCCTTCCCCTTCCTTTCTTCCCTTAGGGCAAAGGGAAAAAAAACTATAAAAAATTGAAGAACCCCAAATCAAACTAGCTTTATAAAAATATATATATTTACATATATTACAGGTATATACAGTTAAGATGCTATGTACACTGCACAGGGAATCCAAACACCACCAATAGGAAAGGGAGAGAGGAAAAAGGGACAAAAGGGGACAAAAGGGACACCAAACAGATAGACACAATCAAACTCAAGAACTATCCTAATAACTAGCAAAACAGATCTCACTACGTCCTTTAGAAAAAGCAGGATTGGCAGACACAGCCAGCACTCTCCAAACCTCCTACATGGTAGGTCAGGGGTCACTGAAGGCCTCAGGCTCCAGATAAGCAAGACCAACGCAAGGACCCCCTGCCCTGAACCTCACTGGAAGAGAAAAGAGCGAGGTCTCTGATCTCCAACTTATTTATACTCTGAATTACGTACAAATCGCATGGGATACTGGGAACATGGACACTTCCTTGGTTACCAACTGGTTACCAGGAAGGCCCAGACCAAAACCATCACAGGGAGGAATCTTCATTCCTGTTCTATTCTGGGATTCAGTCTGACCATTTCAGTGCAGGGGTTCTGACACCAAACAAATGAAGTTCCACCCAGGAAAGGAAGCCCCTACCCTCCATCTCTCCTGTGCAATTGGTGAGCCATTCTTGGCACTCCATGCACATAGAGTTTCCTGTGCTGGCACCTTTTGTCTGGGAGGAACCTTCATTCTTATTCCATTTAAGGGCTCAGACTGACCATTCCAGTGCAGGGGTGGTGACACCAAAGAAATGCATTTGCAACCCCTGCCATGGGCAGGACACTCCCCCAATAGACCAGATGGTTCCAAGCCTTTCCCAGATAAGTTTGATAAGGGAAGTCACTCAGGCACATTCATAGACTTGCATTAGAACTTTGGAAATGTCTTTTGGGGCAAGTATGTTGCAAAGATATTGAATTTCAATCCAAAATGTGCTACTGTCCCTCTAAGACCATTCTCTAGGCCTCCCTGACTATTTTGCTTGTAGTGTGAGACTTGGCAGATGCTTGAAGTGCTTTAGGCAGCAAGAGGCACCCAACTGGAACCAGAAACCCAAACAAAGTTGTTGTTCAGTTAGAAGATGAGCAGCCTGGAAGCCCAAGAAAGGCAGAAGAGGTACTACCTGCTCTTCCCTGGGACGAAGGTGAGCCCAGGGACATACCATGTGGATACCAGCATGAGAACTACATCAACTGAGGGAGGAACTCTGCCCTCAGTGCTCCCCAGAAGCTGAAAGTCACAGGTGAGTTGTGGCACTGTGGAAAAGGCAGGGAAATGTCATCGGCCCCACAGACCTCAGGTGAGGGAGCAGACCCTGCCCTGCCCCATGGCATGTCCCTGGGTAGGAGGATGCTGGGGGTCACTGGGCAGTTTAGCCCAGCCTTTGCCACTGGGGACAACCCTCCCAGTCACGGGAGAGCATCCTGCTCCTCTCCTGCCCCTGCCTCACAGCAAGGGGAGAGTGGTGGTGTCAGATCTAATCCAGAGCCACAGCTGGGCAGGGCATTCATTTCTTGATCCCCAGAGTTGACAGAGGGTGGCTCAGGGGGTCCCCACAGTGCCTCAGGGTGTGCAGTACCTGGGGGAGCTGCAGGCTCTCAGCCTGTGCCTTTCTCCTCCCTGGAAGCAGGTCCAGCTCCCAGGCAGGCACAGCCACTGAAGGGCAAGGATTCCCTCCCTCCCACCCAAGGTCCCTCAGTACTGGGCCAAGGCTGCCCAGCTGCCCCCACGAGGACATTGGGAGGTTCATCAGCTGGGATCTATCTTGTGTCTAAGGTCATATTCTGCTCTCTGCTTCCACTCGTCTTCCCCAACAGCTTCCAGAGGTTTTTGTAGGACCTCATGATAGGCTTGGTGAGCACATCGCTCCTCCTCCTGGCTGCAGCCACCCACTGTTTTGTGGTGGAAGGTGAGTGATCTGGGGATATGGAGAGGAACATTTGAGGCTGGAATTGCACTCTCATGCTGGCTGCTGCTGTCTGAGCCGTGCTGCCTTAGGATGGCAGCATCCTCCCCTCATTTCACAGGCAGCTGAGCCTCTCAGGCCTTTCCTTTGTCAAATGAGGCAAGGAAAGCTGTTGAGAAGACAAAGACTTTATCAAAGAGGTTTTTGTGCTTGAATGCCAAAGTCGGGAGGGAGAGACCAAATGCATCCCTGCCACAGGCACACATCGGCTCCCATCCCCTGGACACAGGAATGGAGTGTCTGAGCTGGCCTGAGTGGAACCAGCACAGCTCCTCCCCACTCTGGCTGTGCTCTGCTACTTGGAGGTTGGGAGAGGCCAGGCTGGGAAATGGAATTTACTGTTTTATAGGGTGGGCTTGAAAAATCCCTCTCTGAGTGAGGTGCGGAGGTCCAGCCCATCATGCTCACTGTGTGGCCCAGAGAATGGAAAACAAGAGCTGTGTAGGATCTCTGCCTCCCACCTCTGCCTTTTGTTTCCTTGCAGGGGCCTGCAGAGAGAGATGCCAAAGCTGAGCAGCAATCCCTGTGGGCTGTGGGGTGATGGAGATGGGGCATCCCGGGCCCCCTGGTGGGGCAGGGACCACTGGGGAAAAGAATCAAACCAAAAAAGAAGGCAAAGGGCTCAGCTCCCTGCAGCTCTCCTGTATCCCAGGGCCAGAGGTTTGTGCAGGACTTGTAGCCAGCAGGGCAAATAAAGTGCTTTCCTTTTTCCCTCTAAAGCTTCCCGTGCAAGAGCTGAACAGCAGCACAACCTCTGTCCCGATGAGGCCCTCCCTCAGCCAGCCCAGGGAGCTCCAGCACAACCAGTGCCCAGGGAGAATCGCCGAGCCCAACCTGTTCTCTCTGACAGAGCTCCTGAGCTGGGAAGATGGGGCTGGGAGGTCCAGGCTGGGCTTGCTTGGGCTTTGCTGGGCTGGGCAAGGGCTGGGAGCTGGGAGCATTGGGGCTGCTCCTCCAGCTCCTGCTCTCACCGTGTTCTCCTCCTTTCCCTTCCCAACCCCACTTGCACCTCCCACGGCACATGGGATTTACAGACATCCCTGTAACTCCCATTGGGTTTGTCCCTGTGTTCAGGAATCTGCCCTGTGCCAACCCCTGGGGTTGTCTGCACCAGTTCTGGTGGGGATTGGCAGCGCTTGGTTTGGCAGGGCAACACCTCCCCACAAGATCTGGCTTTTGACTGGCACATGTATTGACAATGTCTGATGGATAAATCCAGATCAAATCTATTCCCTGGATTGGACATGGAGACGTGAGCCCCTCGAGTGAAGACATCTCCATGCCCTGTGTCCAAAGGAAGCTGTGTGTCCATAAACCACGGGATCCAGCTGTGGGTGTGCTCTTCCCTGTGCCCGCACCGATGCTCCCCTGGCTGCAAAGGCACACAGGGGCAGAGGCCCTGCTGTGCTCAGGTCTATGGGGGTGTGCAATGCTCAGGTGCTTCTGCTCCCAGGGAGAACAAATATGGATTTCTCTCCCTGACTGCACCTCTGCCTCCCACAGTCCCTCCTGGAATGGGGCTGAGCTGCCCAGTGACAGCCCCGGAGATACAAAGGGGTGGTTGCAGAGACACGAAGGGTCTGTGGAGCTGCACGATGAGAGAAAGGGAAGATGTCTGTGGCCTGAGTTCAGCTGAGACATCCGCCTGACCCTCAAACCTTCAGATTCATACTGGTTTACTGCCCCTTGTTTCTTTTCTTGTGTTTTCTTGCCAAATCTTAATCCCAACCAAAGGTACTATTTACCCCTGGCTGGACCCAGAAAGGCCCATGCCATTGGAGCGATAAAATACCATGTGAGATCACAGGGTAACATCTGTTCCTGCACCAAAATTGTCATCAGTTGGCAGAGAGAGGTTTGCCTTAAAGTTTTAGGAAAAAAAGAAGCTCTGCATATTCCTATGTTGGCTGTGTTTTGATGTCCCCACAAGAGCCCCATGCAGCAGGTTTTTGTTAAAACCCCTAGAGACAGAGAGTTGCTCCAGGGGGACGTTTCACCTGACCCTTCTCCTTGGATGAGGCAGAAACATCCCCTTTCTCTTGCTCTTCTCGGTGTGGGGGGCGAAAATCGCCCTTGTCAGGGAACCCCTGCAGGCTCTGCTCCTCCGGTGATCCAACAGCGGCCCCTGCTGACCAGGATTGGAATTGCGCCAAAAAGCGAGGAATCCCGGACTGTGTCCTTTTTTTTTGAGGGGGATTTTTGGTACAGGATTACTCGATGATCCTTGTGGGTCCCTTCCAACTTGGAATATTGGATGTGATTCTGTGAAGTTCCACAGGGCTGTGTGTGAGGAGAGAGCAGGGGCTGAGCAAAGCAGAGCAGGGTAATGGCAGCACAGCCCTTGAGCACTGTGAGGACACAGCACAGGATCCACATCCAGAGGGGAATGGCTGACCGTGGAAGAAGGGTGGGTCACAATGTGGACAAAATATGTGTAGGAGGGAGGGGCACTGGAGTGCTGCTGAGAGGGACAGGACAGGGCGTGTCCTGGGCACAGGGCAGGACACAGACTGTGTGGATCAGGCATGCAGCAGTGATGGGCAGAGCTGCTTTGGGGAAGGCAGGAGGATGATTGCTTCCTTCAGCCCCCATGGGACTCTGAACAAAAGGGGGTGATTTTCAACACTTCCCAATGGGTTCAGGGCATGGTGTAACACCTGGGAGGTGCTGAAATGCTTTAGGCATCAGAGCCATCCACCTGGAACCACAAACCACACAAAAACCGGGTTTGGGGTGGTGTCAAACAGGGGAAAAAAGAGATGGATGGAGCCACATGGGTGGGAAAATTCTGGTCTAGTAAATCTTCAGTAATGGGAATGTGGAAGGGCCACGGGGCTGAGTTCTCTCCAGAGCCACAACTGGGCAGGGCATTCATTCCTTGATCCTCACAGAGGGTGGATCTGGGATCCCCACGGTGTCTCAGTGTGTGCAGCACCTGGGGGAGCTGCAGGCTCTCAGCCTGTGCCTTTCTCCTCCCAGGCAGAGGGTCCAGCTCCCAGGCAGGCACAGCCACCAATGGGGAAGGATTCCCTCCTCACACACTCAGTGACCCTCAGCATCAGGGCCAAGGCTGCCCAGCTGCCAGCACCAGCACATGAGGAGGTTCATCAGTTGTGATCTCACTGGGTTGGAATGGCATATCCTGCTCACTGCTTCCTCTCCCCATCACGCCGTCTCTGGTCGCTCCTCTTTTTCTAAGAGCCCATGTCAACCAGTTGGGCAGATTTGCATGAACTGACTGGTTCCACATTCATCTAAAGGATCAAGATGGGAGCTGGGAGAGGAGTTCAGTGTCTGGGATGGTCCCTGCACAGGACACCAAGAATCAAGAGTTCTACATTTCTCTAACAGAGAGCAACTCCTGGACTAAGACAATATTTCCTATCAGAGGTAAATGATAACTTGAGAGCCCTTTCCACTCTTCTTTCCTCCTGGTTATGTTTTGTCCACATTGTGATCCACCCTTCTTCCAGGTTCAGCCATTCCCCTCTGGATCTGAATCCTGTGCTGTGTCCTCACCTTGCTCCTCTTGTCGTCCGCCCCCATCAGCACCCTCATCCTGGAGAGATGGGGCCACTGAGCACTGGGAGAACCCAGCCTGGAGACATCCCCATGTCCATCAGTTCCCTCTGATGCTCTCCCTGCCCTGTACTCCCTGCTGTCCCCGTGTCTCTGCCCCCTAACCTGAGTGGGACCAACCCCATCCCCAGCTCCCCTTTGGGCTCAGCCCTCTTGGGGCAGTGCTCAAGGGCTGTGCTGCCATTGCCCTGCTCTGCTTTGCTCAGCCTCTGCTCTCTCCTCACACACAGCCCTGTGGAACTTCACAGAATCACATCCAATATTCCAAGTTGGAAGGGACCCACAGGGATCATCGAGTCCAACTCCTGAGCCTTCACTGGACCATCCCCCAGAGTCACAGGGAGTATCGTCCAAACGCTTCTTGTACTTGCACCAAGCCAGCGGTGCTGAACCCCCACACAGGCACCTCCTGCTCCCAGACAGCAGCATCTCCAGCCTCTGGGTAAGGGAGAGGGGATGCAGCCATCTCCTAAGTTATCCCAAACAGGGCATTCCCGTCCAACCTTGATGTCTGCCTCACCCCTCTGGGAGGATCTGTGGACATGTGCTGGGAATTCCTGGAGGCGCTGCCATTGCTGGAGGAGCTGCATTTCTGCTGTTCCCACCACTGTCCTGGCTTTAGCTTTCCTGAAGGAAACATTTGCTTGGAGAGGCCTCAAAACACCCCCAGGTCCTTCTCCATGAAATACCCCCGCTCCCAGTTTTGTGAAATCACCTAGTGCAGGCAGGGAAGGTGTCCACACAAGTTCTCTGAGAGGGGCAGAGGCAAATGGGAAGAGCCTGCAAGATCTCTGGGTTGTAAACAAAGCATGAATTTGCATCTCTCTCAGTTTAATGAAACACAAGTGTTTGGCTCAGGAGGATGAGTTAGGAGGAAGACCAAACTCCTCCCCTAAGCAATTGTAAATCCAGAATTAGGAGGCTCCAAGTATGGAGAGGAAATATGGAGAAAGCAAAAATAGCAGCCCTTTATTAAAGGATATATGTGTGTTGGAAGAACAACGAAAGAACACAAAACCAAGCAAATAATCCTGTACCAAAAATTCCCCCCAAATAAAAGAAATGGTCCGATATTCCTCGCTTTTTGGTGCAATTCCAATTACGGTCAGCAGGGGCCGCTGTTGGATCACCGGGGGGCAGAGCCTGCAGGGGCTCCCTGACAAGGGCGATTTTCACCCCACACACCGAGAAGGGCAAGAAAAAGGTGATGTTTCTGCCTCATCCAACCCAAACTCTAACCCTAACCCTAATCAAAACCCTTTCCTTAACTCTAACCAAAAAATTACCTAAACCTAACCCTAACCAAAAACCCTAACCCTAAACCCTCACCCTAACCCTAACCCTGATCTCGACCCTAACACTGACCATATCCCTTACTCTAACCCAAACATTACCTAACCCCAACCCTAAACCTAACCCTAAAATTTAAGCCTATGCCTAAGCTTAAGCCTAACCCTAAATCCTTACCCTAACACTAACCCTAATGAAAGGGACATTGGTGACATCATTGAGGATGAGTGTCATCAAAGGGGATTGATGAAAACAAAGAGACAGCTCTGATGTCACAGGGATATCAGTGACATCACATGAGACATCAGTGACATGATAAGTAAATGGCTGACATCAAAGAGACGTCAGTGATCTCACTGGGGATATTGGTGACATCACAGGGGACAGTGGTGACATCACAGGGACATGGGTGACATCATTGGGTACCAGTGACATCACAGGAGACTCTTGAAAACAAAGAGACAGGCGTGGTATCACAGGGAAATCAGTGACATCACAGTGACACTAGTGATATCATCAAGGACAATGGTGACATCACAGGGGATGGAGGTGACATCACAGGGACATGGGTGACATCATTGGGACCAGTAACATCACAGGGGACAGGTGACAAAAAAGGAAAGCCCTGATGTCACAGGGAAATCAGTGACATCATGGGGACAGTGGAGCCACCGCTGGGGACAGTGGTGACATCACAGAGACAGCAGTGACATAATTGGAAACCAGTGACGTAACAGGGGACTGGTGACATGAACAGGAAAGCCGTGATGCCACAGAGACATTGGTGACATCACAGGGGACATCAGTGACTGCACAAGGCCAGGAGTGACATCACAGAGACACCAGTGACATCATTGGTGACATTGGTGACAGTCGTGATATAACAGGGACATTGATGACATCACAGGGGTCTGGTGACATCATAAGGATATCTGTGACATCACAGGGACAAGGTGCCACTGCTGGGAACAGAGGTGACACCACAGGGACAGTAGTGACATCATTGAGGACCAGTGACATCACAGGGCACTGGTTAAAACAAGGGGACACCTGTGATGTCACTGGGAAATCGTTAACATCACAGGGACATGGTGACACCACTGGGGACAGTGGTGACATCACAGGGACAGCAGTGACATCACTGAGGACCAGTAACATCACAGAGTACCGGTGACAACAAAGGGACAGCCGTGATGTCAAAGGAACATTGGTGAAATCACAAGAGACCGGGGTAACATCACAGAGACACCAGTGACATCATCAGGTACAATGGTGACAAAACAGATGACATTGGTGACATCACAGGGAAAGTAGTAATGTCATTGTGGACCAGTGACATCACAAGGGACTGTTGAAAACAAAGGGACAGCCGTGATGTCTCAGGGGACATCACTGACATAACAGCAACACAGGTGACATCACAGAGATACCAGTGACATCATCTAGGATACTGGTGACATCACAGGGGACAGTGGTGCCATCAGAGGGATGTTGATGACATCACTGGGGACCAGAGACATCACAGAGGAGTGTTGAAAACAAAGGGACAACCCTGATGTCACAGGGACATCCATGACTTTACAGAGACAGGGCTGACATCACAGGGGATGTCAGTGACTTGATAAGTCCCCCATAAGAGGGACTGCAGTGATATCATTGGGGACCAGTGACATCACAGTGGACTAATGAGGACAAAGGCTAAGCCCTGGTGTCACAGGGACATTGCTGACATCACAGGGGACAGTGGTGACATCACAGGGACAGCAGTGACATCACTGGGGACCAGTGACTTCACAGGGGACTGCTGACAACAAAGGGAAAGCAGTGATGTCCCATGGACATGGGTGACATTAAAGGGGACATCGGTGGCTTCACAAGCACAAGGATGACATGACAGAGATGGCAGTGACATCATCGGAGACATTGTTGACATCACAGGGGACAGTGGTTACATCAGGGGGACATGAGTGATATCATTGGGGTCAGTGACATCACAGGGGACTGGTCACAAGAAAGGGACAGCCGTGATGTCACAGGGACATCGGTGAAATCAAAGGGGTCTGGTGACATCACAGGGACATCGGTCACATCGCAGGGGACTGGTGATATCACAAAGGACTGGTGTCATTACAGGGACATTGGGGAAGTCACAGGGACAAGGTACCATTGCTGACGTCAGTGGTGGCATAAGAGGGACCGCAGTGATATCATTGGGGACCAGTGACATCACAGGGGACTACTGAGAACAAAGGTTAAGCCCTGTTGTCACAGAGACATCAGTGACATCACAGGGGACATCAGTGACTTCACAAGGACAGAGGTGTCATCACAGAGACACCAGTGACATCATCTGGGACACTACTGACATCACAAGGGACACTGGTGACATCACAGAGACATCAGTGAAATCATTGGGGAAGAGTGGAATTACAGGGGAATGGTGAAAACAAAGGGACAGCAGCGAGGTCACAGGGACATCACTGCCTTTGGTGACATGATAGGGAAATGGTACCACGATTCGGCACAGTGATGACATCACAGAGAGAGCAGTGACATCATTGGGGACATTGTTGACATCACAGGGTACAGTGTTTACACCATGGAGACACCAGTGACATTAATGGGGACATCTGTGACATCACAGGGGACATTGGTGACTTCACAAGGCTGGGATGACATCACAGAGACACCAGTGACATCATCGAAGACATGGGTGACATCACAGGGGACCATGGTGACATCACAGGGACAGCGGAGAAATCTTTGGGGACCAGTGACATCTGTAACAGGGTGAGTTCGAAAGGATGCCGAGATTGAAAACCAAGACACTGCTGTGAACTCAAAAATAAAACCCAATGCTTATCGCAAAAGGTGGCCAGGGGAAAAAAAAAAAAAAAAAAGAAACGGGTACCCGAGAGAAAGAGAACAATAAGAATACGAGACATTCTACCCACACAGGTGTCACTAAGAAAGTTATCTCACCCACTCCCGATATCATAGAAACCCCTACAGCAGTTGCGTCCCCCGGAGGGGTGATGGCTCACACGGGCAGGCGTCCCCACTAGAGACAAATGGTCCTTTGTGTGAAGCAAAGCTCCCAAAGTTCTCAGTCCACCCCCTTGGTTCTATAAGTGCACCCCTTCATCCATGCGTGAATACTTTGGAATTCCCCTCACGCATGCGCTGTTTCATTTGAGGGGTCTGATCTATTTGGGTCTGGGGGAATTACTTCATCCTCTCCTCTTCACTTTCTCCTTCAAATGTCCTCTACAGACAACCAGCCAATCACAGAGCACCAATTCAAACAGTTTATACAAGAAACTCTCTCTCCAAGGACAAAGCTCCAGTTTATCAGTGAATTTGGCAGGCAAAGAACAAAACTTTTGCAGGTGGCTGGGCCAAACAGAGCAAAAAATATCAACAATCCCTGATACACTTATAAATCCACCTTCCAAAAGCAGGTCCCCAGGTCCCTTTGGCTGGCTCAGAGGTTCCTGCAGTCACTGGCTTATTCTCTTCATCACCTCCAAGAAAGGAAACCAAAGGCAATGCACGACTTTAGCTGCACATGGGCCAAACCCCAACAATTCCGCCACTCACTGTCTCCAAAGTGCACCGAGGTCCTCGAGTCCCTTGTGGCTCTCACTACACGGCATACCTTGAATAGGGAACTGATTTTATGAAGATTGCGGTGATAATGACGACTGCACGCCCGGCTCCTTGTATGGTCTTACTCCCTTTGATGGAACCCATCTTGGACCTTGATCTGTGAAAAGACAGGTGTGGTCCCACCCCAAGTTATGAGGAGAAAAGGCCCCACCCATTTTCCTGTTATAAGATCTTTATAGAGAACTTTTGCTTGGGTTGGAACAACAGGTCTGGAGGGAGAAAAGTGTTTGATTTCTCCCCATCCGATTTAAAAAATTGAACACAGAGGTGGCTTTTTGAAGCTGTTCCTGAGGGGTGAGTCCAACACAAGACTTTTGTTGTCTCTCCAACATGGTCTGGAGTGTATGATGGGCTCTTTCAAATACACTCTGAGCAGTTGGAGAGTAGGGAATACCCGTGCGGTGCTCGATTCCCCACAGCGCAAAGAAGTCTTGTGTGGTCTTCGCCACAGATGAGGGTCCATGATCCATCTTTACCTGCTTGGGCACCCCCATGTGGGAGAAGGCGGCAAGGAGGTGTCTTTGGGAGTCCCAGCTTTTTTCTGTGAGGTGCTTAACTAATAAAAAGTACCATGAACAAACCATACTAATAGGCCCTCATGTCTGTCTGATTCTTTTTGGCCCTCATGTCTACCCAATTCTTTTTGTCCTTCAGGTCTACCCAGTTCTTTTTGGCCTTCAGGTCTGTCTAATGCTTTTTGGCTCACAGTGCTACCAGGTTCTTTTTGGTCCTCATGTCTACCCAGTTCTTTTTGGCCCACACATATGTCCGGTTCTTTTTGGCCCTGAGGTCTACCCAGTTGTTCTTGGTCTTCAGGTATACTCAGTCCTTTTTGGCCTTCACATCTTCCCGCTTCTTTTTGGCCTTCAGGTCTGTCTGATACTTTTTGGTCCTCAGGTCTGTCTGGTTCTTTTTGACTCTCAGGTCTCCCCAGTTCTTTTTTTTTTGTATTTTGGAACCGGGTGGAACAAAAGGAACCCAGAAGCATTTTGGAACCTGGTGAGACAAAAGGGGAGGGTGGAGCTGGAAAGAGCAGACGTGGAAGGACCAAGTGCCCTTGGCCCTGGCCATGCTGCAGTGCTGGGGGTCTCCTCCCTCCTCCTCTGCACAAAGGCACTGCCCCTGCAGCGCCAGAGAAGGGCTGAGGAGCCCCCCCATTTTAGGGTCCAGGGATCCCTGGCCCCCCCACACCCCTCTGTGCTCACCCTCTCAACGCTTCACCCCCACCCCCCCAGGCTGTCGGGGGGTCCCCCTAGCTCCACTGTGGCCCCTCTCTGCTCCCCCCACTCCGGGGTCCCTAAAAAAGGGTGTCATCGCTCACCCTCCCCCTCCGGGACCGGGTTGAGCCCGGAACACCAACCCCCACCATGGGGGGTTCCCCGCATCCCCCCACCCAATCTCCAGGGCTCTGCCGGGAACCCAGACCGGCATCCTCCTCCCCTTGCAAAAAACAACACCTCCCGGGGTCCCCCCAGTGTCCCCCCGAGGGGCATTTGCAGCTCAGCTTCGGAGTCCCGCAAGCTCCAAATATCCTCCCCCACAAAAACCACGCCGAAAACTCCTCCTCCAAAATATCTGAAGTGACCTCCCCCCGCCTCCCACTGGCCACCTGAGGGACTGGGGGGGAAGATGCTCCTCCTCTCTCTCCTCCTCTTCCTCCTCCTGCTCCTCCTCCCCCTTTCCGTTCCACGAGCGACGAGGTCGTCCGTGAGTTGGGGTTTGGTTTGGGGGGGACACAATGGGACAGGGGGAGAGGGGAAGGATAAAGGGGGGGGGGGGACCCCCAAAGTGAGCGAGAGAGGGGGTGGGTCCCTCCCAAACCGACCGAGGTTGGGGGGAGGAAGCCGGGGTTGATGAGGGGGCGGTTGGAGGGAAGGGCGACAGGAAAAGGGTGGGAGAAGAGAATAAGGGGAGCTGGGAGAGCGGGAAACAGGTTCCCATGGGGGTCCCTTCGTGTCCCCATCGCTTGATCCCCAGCCAGGGGGGACCCCCGGGACTGAGGTTTGTTATCGATTCCTGGCGGGCCGAACAAAGGCCCCGGTCATGTGTCAGGAACTCTTTGATTGTCCCCAACACTCCCAGAGTTTCCCAATTCCCCCACGTGCCTCCTCCAGACTGCCCAAAGCGGGGAGATCAGAGAGGGGGGAACCCTGGGAGTGCTTCTTTGGAGTGAATCTTGGTGTTTTGGGGTAAATCTTGGGGCTGCCGGGGGGCACAGTGCTGGGAAAGGGGAGTTGGAGGGGATCCCAGGGCCAAGGAAAGGGGAGGGCAGGGATCGGGAGAGGTGGGATGGGAGGGGGTCCAGGGAGAGCCTCTGCACAGGGGTCATCGGTGTTGGGGAAAGTGAGGGTCATGGGGGTTTGGGGGAACGACCAGAAAACGGGGTTCAGGGGGTCCCCTGGTGTTCAAAAACAACAACAACAACAACAAAGGGAGATTCAGGAGTCTGGAAAAAGCAGGAATGAGGGTCGAGGGGGTACCTGGGGTCCAGGAGAGGCAGGACAGCTGGGAAAGGGGTTGTTTTAGGGGATGTTAGAGCTGAGGAAGGAGGGGAAAGGGAGTCCCAGTGCTGGAAAGAGGTGCAGGGGGGTCCTGATGCCCAGGACTGGGGGTCCAGGGAGTCCCAAGGTAAAGGAAAAGGGAGTGTGGAGTCTGGGAGAGGTGGGATGGCCGGGAAAGGGGGTGCAGGGGGGATCTGGTGTACAGGAATGGGGGGTTCAGGGGGTCCCTGGAACACCCCAGGACCACCCTGCAGGATAAACCAGGAGTGGGGAACTGGGGAGACCTGGAGATTTGGGGGTCAGGGTGGTCCCAGGGTCAAGGAAAGGGAGAAACTGGGAGAGGTGTGGCAACAGGGAAGAGGCTTCAGGGGGTCCCGGGGTCAAGGAATAGGAGGGCTGGAGGTGAGGTGATGGGGGATGGCCAGGAATGGGGGGCTGGGGGTCAGGGAAATGGGGGGATTCAGGGACTAGGAGAGGTGGGATGGTCATGAAAGTGGGGGCAGGGGGGTCCTGGAGTCAAAGAAAGAGGGGTCTGAGGTCTGGCAAATCGGGACTGGCCAGGTAGGGGGGGACCCAGGCCAGGAGGAGGGGGAAGAAGAGGAGGAACACCCAGTGGGGGCTGCTGAGACCCCCAGAGTGGGAAGAGTTGGAGAGAGCAGGTCCCAGACCTGCAGTACCCTCGGCAACCTGGAAGTTGGGAAGGGGGGAACCTGCAGAAAGGGGAGTCTTGGGAGTCCAGGAACCCTGAAAAGGGGGCCTGGAGAGGGGGTACCTTGGGACCCCTGGGACACTGAAGTGGGAATCCTGGACAAGGGCGAGTCCTGGGACCCCCGGTAGCCCAGACAGGGGAACCCCAGAGAAAGGGGAACCCAGAGAAGGGGGACCTCTGGGATTCCTAGGATCTCCAGCAGCCTGGAGAGGGGGAGAACTCAGAGAGGTGGGACCCCTGAGATGCCCAGCACCTCAAAGCAAAGAGTCAGGGGAGGAGGGACTCCTGGGGCCTCCAAAACCCCCAGCATCCCTAAGCAGGGGGACCCTGGAGGGGGGGAACGCCAGGACCCCCAGCAGCCCAGAGAGGACAGGGACCCTGGAGAGGAGGGACCCCCCAGCAGCCCAAACAGGAGGGACCCCCCAGAACCCCAAAGTGGAGAGACCTGAGTGTGGAAACTCCTAGAAGGGATTTTTTGGTCTGAATCTTGGAGTTCGGGTGGGGGATTTTTTTGGCTGAAACTTGTTGTTTAGGAGGTTTTTATGGTCCCAGGATGCCCGGTGAGTTCTAGAGATGGACTTGGGCAGGAGGAACCCCTAAACCAACATGCTCAACCCTTGTTTCCCCCCAACAGGATTTGTCCTTCCCAAAGCTTGGGCGGATGGAGGAGGAGGTTGCGAGGAAGATGCCGCGGGCCCCCCAGGCAGGTGAGGAGGAAGTCAGTGGCCCTTTGGCCATCTTGTGTTGCACCTGGGGACCGGATTTGGGGGATGTCCTTGGCCCTCCCTGTGGGCCAGAGGCAAATCCCCTGCCTGTCCTTCTTCCTTCCTGCTCCAGGCCCCGAGCTGAGGACGGAGAGCATGGAGTACAAATCCCCCCGGCAGACCCTGGTGGGAGAGGCCGTTTTGAAGGGCTCCCCGGCGCAGGAAGGCAGCGGGGAGGAAAAGGCCCGGACATGCCCCCGGAGGAGGGGCTGCAAAGCCAGAAAGGACCCGACCTGTGCTGGGAAGGCGGTCGGAGCTTGAGCCGGAGCTCAGAGCTGGTGGTCCCTGATCAGCCTCCAAGCAGGGAGAAGCCCTTCAGGTGCTTGGAATGTGGGAAGAGCTTCAGGCAGAGCAACAGCCTCCTCACCCACCTGCACATCCACACTGGTGAAAAGCCCTATACGTGTGGGGAATGTGGGAAGAGCTTCAGGAACAGCTCCAACCTGATCCAACACCAGCACATCCACACTGGGGAACGGCCCTACACATGTAGGGAATGTGGGAAGAGCTTCAGCCATAGCCCTGACCTCCTCAGGCACCATCTCATCCACACTGAGGAACGGCCCTACACGTGTAGGGAATGTGGGAAGAGCTTCAGCCGGAGCTCCACTGTCCGCATCCACCAGCACATCCACACTGGGGAACAGCCTTACAAGTGCTTACAGTGTGGGAAGAGGTTTCAGACCAGCTCCAATCTCCTCCTGCATGAGCAGACACACACAGGGGAGAGGCCCGTCCGCTGCACCGACTGCGGGAAAGGCTTCAACCGGAACTCCACCCTCGTCACCCACCGGTGCATCCACACCGGGGAAAGGCCCTACAAGTGTGGGGAGTGTGGGAAGAGCTTCTCCCACAGCTCCAACTTGACCTCCCACCAATGAACCCACCAGTAAGGGAAGCCCTATGAGTTCCCCAACTGCAAGAAGAGCTTTGGCCGCTGTTCCCACCCTGAATGACCCCCCTGATGGTGAGGCAACCCCTGGAGTCCAGGGACTGTCAGTCCATCCCTTTCTAGCAGAAAGGGTCAGTCCCCTTTTCCAGGGGCAGGTTGTGCCAACAGAACCCTTCTTGGGGGGTGTGTGGAGATTCCTGCCTTGGCTGGGACCCCCCAAGGGTCACTGCTGGAGGTTGAGAGCAGAGATCTCCCCCCGAGCGTTGGTCTGGGGGAGTTCCATCCCTCTCTAATTCATAATTCTTGCTTTGGTGCAAGCTTGAGTAGAATTGATTTAAGAATTGCTTTAGTGTAGAGTGCTGTCCTATCTTACACTGTACTACTGGTAGTTTTAGTGTTTCTATTGTGCAGTAAAGAATTCTGATGAAGATCTTTTGTCTGATCATTTGTAGCCCTAAATAATTGCTGAAAGCAACTGGGATTAACTGGGAGTGAAAGGGTGCATGCTGGAGGCAACTGGCATGAACTGGGAGTGACTGGGATCACACTGATGGGAACTGGGACCATCCTGGGGCAAGTGGAAGTCACTGGGTGTAGTGGGTTTCTGTGGGTGGGTTTTGGTAGCGGGGGGGTTCCAGGGGTGGCTTCTGTTGGAAGCTGCCAGAAGCTTCCCCTGCCCCCTGGAGCCAATGCCAGCTGCTCCAGGATGGACTTGCTGCCACTGGCCAAGGCTGAGCCCATCAGGAGCAACAGGAACAGCTCTGGGATAACAGATTTAGGGACAGAAGGACTCACAGGAGAGGTCCATCCAGGGCTGTCTCCCATGGGAGGGACCCCACGGGAGCAGGGAAGGATCCAACTCCTCTCCCTGAGCAGTGACAGAAACAACAACTGACTGTAACCCCCATTGCCGTCCCCCTGCACTGCTGGGGGGAGGAGGGAGAACGTAGAAGGATGGATGTGGGGAAGTTGTTTTTCAGACTGTTTTATTTCTCACTCTTTGGCTTTTCTCCTGTCAGTAATAAATTTAAGTACTATCCCTACTTTGAGTCTGGTTTGCCCTTTAGGAAGCGACTTTCTCCCCACCCTTATCTCTACTCAGGAATCCTCAGCTGGTTTTTTTCTCTCCTCTGTGGAGTTGCAGAGGGAGGGGGAGGTAGCAGATTTTAGTGGGTTGCTTGAAATCCAGCCAGGGTCAACCCACTAAACCAACCCATGTGCTTGAGGCCCTTTTGTGATGTCACAGCCTACCCTCTCCCTTCCAGAATAACCCTTGGCAATCAAAGAACCAATACCCCACAAGGTCAGAATGCAGCCCCACCCATGTACCCCTTGATGATGTCCCAGCCCATCCTCTCCATTCTGGAATAGCCCCTGGAAACCAAAGAACCAACGCCCCACACCCCCACAGTGCAGCCCCACCCATCTGCCATGGGACTCTTTGTGAAGTCACGGCCTTTCCTCCAGGAAAGAAAGCCTGTAACCTTTGGGTTTCAGGTGCAGTTGGTGGGGCACCCTGGGCACTCCATGGGCAGCAAGAGCTTTCTGTCCTGCCACCTTTTGTCTGGCAGGAATCTTTGTCCAGATTCAAATTTGGCAGTCGGACTGACAGTTCCAGCACAGGGCTCCTGCAAGCAAACGACAGCCCTGCCCTCCAGGAAAGAAACCCCTTACCTTCAGTCTCTTTTCCTCTTCCTTCAATACAACCTGCAGGGCAGCTTTCTGCCATCTCTTCTCTGGGGAATTGTGAAGATAGACCCGCTCCCATGTTTAACACCTCAGGCAAAACCACCCTGTTAACACCTTTCCCAACCTTCCCCAGCCTTTCCCAAAGCCGAGATGGGGAAAGAACAAGTGCCCTTGTCCTGGCTGTGCTGCTGTGCTGAGAGTCTCTTCCCTCCAGCTCTGCACACAGGCACTGCCCCTGCAGCTCCAGAGAAGGGCTGAAGAAGCATCTTCAACACAGAAATCAGGGCAGGTGTATCAGGGATTGTTGATATGTTTTTCTTTGTGTTTGGCACAACCCCCTACAAAAGTTTTGTTCTTTGCCTGCGCCACGTTCACTGATAAACGGGAGCTTCGTCCTTGGAGAGAGAGTATCTTGTATAAACTGTTTTAATTGGTGCTCTGTGATTGGCTGGTTGTCTGTAGACGACATTTGAAGGAGAAACCGAAGAGAAGAGGATGAAGTAAAGCCCCCAGACTCAAATAGATCAGACTCCCTGAGTGAAACAGCACAAGTGCATCCTTCGAACTCACCTTGCTCAACACCTTTATCTGCAAAGATAGAAAACCTGACATTTTAAAATTCTGCAGAGTTGGGGTTTGCCTCTAGTACTGTTTACTCCCAGGAAGGACTTTCTTGCCCTCACTAACAAGCTTTTCAAGAAATCCCTAGAGGACGACCAAGAACTTCATAAACTCATGACTTCTTTGAAGAACAGTTGTCCTGGGTTGATGAAAACATTTCTGAGAATTCAAAATTACCATTTTGGTTATGCATTTATGTTAAAGGGGGTGCTTTTGTAGAAGTCTTTTTAGAAGACTAAGTCCGTGGATTAATTCTTTTCAATGGCTCTTGTCCAGTGTTCTTCCTCTTCATCTTCCATTTCAAGTAGGATGAAACCAAGGAGAGACTGGAATGAACTAAGAGCATGAATACATGAGAGGAGAGTAAAAATACACGGGAAAAAAGAGGAAAGCCTTCTCAGAGCCACCTAAAACCTATATTTAAAAAATGTCTAGTTGTTCCTTCTTTGGTTTTTTTTGTTTTTCTTTTTTTTTTTTTTTGAACTTATGGATAACTACCAAGAAATTACAATAAATGGCATCACCGGGAGATGCACCAACCCTCTCCAAAACTTGCCTAAAATTGGACTGATTTGTTCCAACAGCAGAAAATTCCTGCCCTTGTGTCACTGAACACTGCCTTGTATTTGGTCAATGAAGAAGAAGTTGAACCATTCTTCAACTCAAATTCAAATGTCCCCATCTTGGTTTGGCCAATCCAGCAATAGGCTGTGGAGAAGCAAGGTTTGTGCCTGCATCTTGGTGCTCCTGGGGGCAGAATCTCAAGTGTCTATGCTCTACATCCTACCCTGCCAAGTGACCCTTGGCCACACATCATGTTTTGGAGGCTTTCAAGGCCTACCTGTGCACTTTCATTTCATCACTCAAATGCTGGTTTCTTTTGAATTCTTCAAATCTAGCTTGAAAGGTGCAAGTGTTGGAGCTACTGGAACACCCCTGACAGTTGGAAAAGGTTGTTTGGACTACTCTTGGAGTCGAGGTTCAGCTAGGAGAAAGCAATAAAGTTTCCAACTGAATCAGTCAGCCCTGTCCACAGCTGAGAAATACACAATCCCTTCTGGACCTGTGTCATGCATGTTGTAAGAAGCATTTTTACCAGTGCTGAGCAGTGTGGCAACCAAAGCCAACACGGTTTTTAGGGATAGGGAATGCATTTTAGAAAATGCTTTCAAGACGCAGCAGTAAATTCCGAGATTTTCCACAGCAAATCCTCACAGGCACACAGCCCTCCACCCAGAAGTGTCCCATACCAGGTCCATCTGCTTTCCCCCTGCCTGGAACTGCACAGTCTCCGCATCAGAAACCTCTCCCCAACCAGAAAGGCAGCCAAGGAACATGTTTCTCTTCTTTCATAGACGCATCCTTGGCCCATTCAAGATGTCTTTTTGCTTTTGCTCTGCTGGACTCTGAATCTGTTCTACTGCTGCTTTCTTTCTCCAGAGGATTTTTAGTGGGGTTTTCAGCAACCTTCTGCACTGCAGGAATTACAAGTCCAAAAGAACAAAAAAAACAAGATGTCATCCTAAATCCAAAGCGTATCAATTTTTTGGGGTGATAATTAATAACCCTGGGATGAAAGATCTTCCTGTATGTGGTGGGTTGCCCTGGGCTGGCTGACCAGCATCCTGCTGCTCTCTCACTCCTCCACCTCAACAGGGGGGTGAGGAAGAAAAGAATTCATGGCTTGAGACAAGGACAGGAAGATTCCTTGCCAATTCATCGTGGAGATGCTGCAGGCTCTAAACAGTCAGGAAAACTAGCCCTAGCCACACACACTGGGATTCCTGAATTTAGGGTGGAACCTGAGCTCAGCTCCTTGACTTTTTTGACTGTTCAATTCCACAGGGTGTCTGCCAGTTCTCCTAAGAACTCTTTCCTTTGTCATTTCCAAAAGGAGCAGCTTCACAGGTCCCTGGGGGCTTCATTCTCCAAGAGCCACACAAGAAGGAGAAAAGGCTGTGTCTTCAAAGCCCTCTGCCAATCACCTCTCTTAGACCAAACAATCCCAGAAGTTTATTCCTCCTGCCTCAAAAAAGACACGTTGGGATTTGCCCAACTCCCACTGCTGGGTCCAGGCAAGAGCAATCTTCCAGCCTTTCCTCTAAGAAAAGACAAGTCAGGAAGAGCGCAGTGTCATGGCACTGGGGAGACAGGAGAGAGGACCTTGCAGAGCAAATAAAACTGGCTGTAGAAGCAAAGAAAATTCAGCTCCCAACAAGATCAAACTAATTCCACTGACAGGGGAAAACATTTGGCATCTTCCAGGACGAGGGGGTCTCACCACAGGCAAATAGGTGCTTTCTGGGGAACACAGTCAATCGAGGATCATTAGACAAGAAGTGGAAAAGGTCAGCAGAATCAAAGGCCGTGCATCTGGAACTGCAGACCAGTTGTCTCCAATCAGTGTTTCAGTAGTCCTGCAACAGCCACCAGATTGGGTGTAGACCCACAGGGATGCTACCATAACATTGCTGGGAAGTCGAATGGAACTCCAGACACAGAACTACTTGTTTTGTCTTGGAATTTTACAAAATGCTTCACAAGCCCTGTTCTCTGAGAGATGCCGTTACGGACGTGCCGCTTTTCTAAGCTGCTTTCCATCAACCCATCTCCTCTGTCCTGCCTCTTCTGTTATGTCTGATCTGTTTGAACAGCCTCCATGGAAAGATGTATTGAACCAAACTAAAGGTAAAGCCTTTTTTTAGATAGAAGTAAACTCTTCCAGTTAGTTCCCCGCAGATCTATTTGACCATGTTCTAGAAACTATCACATCAGATGTTGTGGTACTTGGTCAGAAGGGACCATTTTCATGAAACTGCTAAGACAGCCTTTACTATTCAGTGACCATCTCTGAAGAAGGAGTGAAAAGGGACACATTTTAATACAATAATTCAAAAAATTCAAGCTTCAGCTACTCTACCAGTATTTATAGAGCTCTTTCTCTTCCAAGCAAATGCCAGCAACTTTTGTTGAAGTGTTTGATTGTGAAAAATTCTATAGGACCACTTGCAAGAACCACTTCAAAACTTGTTTTCCATGTCAAGAAGAGTTGGTTTATTTAATATTTATTTATATTTAATAATTCTATGCTTCTATGGTTCTACTCTTCTATTCTCCTACTCTGCTATGCTTCTATGGTTCTATTCTTCTCTACCTCTATCCCATCTATTCTTCTAGGGTTCTGTGGTCCTATGAGTCTACTCTTCTGTGTCTCTACGCTTCTACTCTTCTATTCTATTCCCCTACCCCTCTGTTCCCCTCCCCTTCTATCTTTCTCTACTTCTACACTTCTACACTTCTATGCTTCCTGGTTCAGCTGGGCCGGCAGAGATTGCCCGAGCTCTGGTTGTGCTGAGCTCCTTGTGAACCGTGTCCTCAGCCTCTGATGCTGCTCTCCAGCCCCACTGTGCTGCCTACTCGAGGCACACGTAGGCGCCTGAGCTCCCCTGCTCCACTGCAAACACCATCTCCGTGGTGATCTGCCTGCCTGGCATGCCTGTCAGCTGGAACCTGCAGGACCGGCAGGAGGGCAGCACCGTGAGCTGGCAGTGCTGCGAGGCAGGCAAAAGCAGCCAGGCTGATGCCACCAACGTTTGCAGCCAGTGGGCGACTTTCTCCACATCCAGGTAGTTGCCTGTGCACAGGATGTCCCGCAGGTTCAAGCTGCGATCCTTGCCAGTGGGGTGGAGCAAACAGGACATATCCCCCAGCAGCTGCTTCCTCCAGCACGTGCACTCCAGCAGCACACGGATGCGGGAGTGACTTGCTGGCAGCTGCTCCGTGGTGCCCAGGAAGAAGAAGTGCCCATAGGGTGGTCGCAGGATCACCAGCAGGCAGTAGTTGATGCTGTTCTGGTCGATGCTCCAGGCTTCGGAAGGGCTGTCTGTCCCTGGAGATGCCTGCAGCTCCGGCGTGAAGTTGGTCTTGGAAAGCGCTCGGCAGACATCCAGGAGTTCCCCCACCAGCTCCTTCAGGAGCTTGCACTTGCTGGGCAGGTTTGGCTATGGAATCAATGAACATTTGGGGTTGGAAGGGGACCTTTCAAAGCCATCTAGTCTGACCTAATCCTCCCACAAGGAGCAGGAAAATTCTCCACTAGATCAGGTTGCTCACAGCCCTGTCCAGCCTTACCTTAACTGGGTCCACTGGTGAGGGGGTTGGCACAGCCAAGGAGCTGACACTGGCAGAGGCACACTGCCTTCTCCTGGACAGCCAGTGGAGTTTCTTCTGCTGCTCCTTGCCTTGATTCTGGGGGCTGCATCTCTCCTGCTCCCTGCAGCTGGCAGAGGCACGCTTCCTTCTCCTGGCTAGCCAGCAGCGCCAAGCGAGCAGCACCACTTCTGCTGCTGCAGGACCCCAAACCAGCCAATGCTGCTGCAGGCAAGAAGGAAGCAGGCCTTCCACCGTGCCCGTGCTCCCCTCAACCTCCTCCAGCATCTGAGTCATCTTATTTCGCAGCAATTCCTCATGCTTCAGCATCTCTTTCTCCGTCTTCACGTCATGGCAAAAAATTGTGGGCCCCATGGCCAGCAGAGCCAGGACGAACGCGAGTCTCAAAGACATGGCCTGGTGGGATGAAAAGGGGCTCAGCAGGTCTGGCTGGGAGGGAGTGGGGGCTTGGAGGCATCTGGCATGTCCCCAAAGCCTCTCTGGCCACGTGGAACCACTTAGGAGAGCCCTAAGCCCCTCCTCCCCCAGCCCAAGGATATTCCAGTGCCCTGCCCTCAGGCCTTTGAGTCTTGCTCTGCCTTAGAAACCACCTGGCCACCTGTCCTGCCCCATCCAGCCCAGCATTCCCCCTGCATGTGCACTCACTGGTCACCAGAATCCCACTGGCATGGAGCTGGGGCTGCCTGGGGATGGGATCCATCCTCTGTGATGTCACATCCCCCACAGCCACATTCCCCAGCTGCCAAGACGCTGCCTTTCCTTGGGACTCAGTAGAAACTATCTCCAGGGCAGCTTAGAAACTTGGAGAAACTTGGGGCCATTTCCTCTTTAGTGGCAAAGTTGTGTTTCTTACAAGTAACAAATACAAACTTTTAGTTCTTACAACACACTTCTGGAATACTTTTTGTTTTGTTTTGTTTTGTTTTTCCCATTTGTCTCTCACACAAGACAGAGCAGTCACTCCATGTGAACCTGTGTCCCTGGTTCCCATGGTGGGCTTGCAGGAACTTGGACATTTGTGCATTGTTCAGATGGCATCACTGACTTCCCTCTGACAATTTGGCTGCTACCTGGGCAGTGTTCCCTAACACTAACCAAAAGGGATCATTCCCCCAGAATGTTCAGAGACCCTATGGAGAAGGTGTAGAGCAACTGCTTCTCATTCTGTTGGCACTGCCTCTGCCACCTAGCAAAGAAACAAATAAACAAACAAAATCCCAAAACAAAACAAAACAAAAGCATTTTTATCCACTGAAAGTGTTCAGGGATGATTTAATCTGTGGAAAGACACACCATTTCTTAGGATACACAGAAAGCTTAGATAGAACCTGAAGGACAGGCTGGGAAGGGTCGTGCAGATGAGTGGGGCTCATCCTCAGGAACTCATCCTCTTACTATTTGGAAAAGACAAATTCCACCTGAAGGCTTTTTCTGATGGCAAAAGAAAGAGGCACTATTGCGGTTCATCTCTTGGTTTTTATCTCTGCCTGAGAGCAGAGGTGATCGAGAAATGGGAATATTTTAAGGGAACGCTTTATCACCTTGGATCAGGGAATGTTGATATTTTTGGATCTGTGTTTGGCCCAGCCACCTGTGGAAGTTTTGTTCTTTGCCTGCCAAGTTCACTGATAAACGGGAGCTTCATCCTTGGAGAGACAGTTTCTTGTATAAACTGTTTGAATTGGTGCTCTGTGATTGGCTGGTTGTCTGTAGAGGACATTTGAAGGAGAAACCGAAGAGGAGAGAATGAAGTAAAGCCCCCAGACCCAAACAGATCAGACCCCTTGAGTTAAACAGCACAAGTGTGAGGGGAATCCCCACGTTCTCCCGCATGGCTGAAGGGGTGCACTCACAGAACAGGGGAGGGACCGAGGGCCTCTGGCTGGGCGGTGCTGCCACACCGGCCCAGGGAGACGTAACCGGCTCAGTGGATAAAAACGCAGGTGACTCGTGCTCGGGGCTCTCAAGCTTCACAGGAAGGACAACGTTGCCTTCTGCGGGGACGCCACTATATTTGTGAGCCTGCGGACTCTCCGAGGATGCAGCCTCTGCTGGGGGGAATTCTGGTTCTCCTGGGGTCGGTAAGACAACCTCGTAAAACACACCTGTTTGAGTGGGGGTTTTACTCAGGTCTTAGTTTACTCCTGTCCTTTCCTGTCTCCTGGATTCCTGTTTACTTGGCCACTTTCTGTAATATATATTGAGTTTCATGTTGAGCTCTCAGCAGTGTCTTGGTTTTCAATCTCTGCATCCTCTCAGACTCACCCTGTTTCAGGGACTCAGACTGAAAATTCCAGCGAATGTGTTCTGACTCCAATCAAATTAATTTCCACCCAGGAAGGAAAGCATTTACCTTCCCTCTCTGCTGTGCAATTGGTGAGCTGCCACGGTTCGGGAATAAACACACAAGAGCTGTGGATTTTGAAGCACAGGGTAGCAGATCCTGGGCAGATCTGCTTTTATTCAAAATGGGGGGCTTTTATAGGGCAGGTTGAGGAAGGTTCTGGAAAAAGGGAGTGGATATGTAAAACTAGGAAGGGTTAACATGAATATGTAACAGGGAGGTGGGTACATGACCATGAGGTAACTTGGAAGGGATATGATTGGGTAGGACACATACATTGTAATAGAAGGGTTAACTTTGGTCATAAAATCTTATGTGTATGAGGGAATAAGGAACTTTTGTTATAATTCAACAAGATAAGTTTCATGGACATCCTGTTAATCAAGCAAGCGGCAGTAAAAATAATTCCAGACATCTTGCTAAACAAACAAGTATCAGTATCAGTAAAATTTACAACTGATAAGAACTGCACCTTTTCATCTCTGTCAAATACCAGATGACCACTTAACAATGAGCCACGAACTCAAGCCTCAACGCAGCCGCATTCAAAACTCGGGACTTGGAAATGCATAAAAAGGAACATTTACTACATTTTGTGTGTGCCTCGGCAGGGCACTTGCCCTCCAGGCCACCCAGCACTGTTTTGCTTTATTATCGCTTGCTTAATAAATTTATCAATGTTTAATTGGAATTGAGTTGTCTAAATTCTTATACTAACTTATAACAGGTACCAGCTTCTCCGATGAAACCTGAGGCAAGTCCAGGCCGTCGGCAGAACAGTGAGTGAAGGAGCATAGGTGAACCGGGGCCAAAGACAGCTAGATGACTTGGCCGAAAACAAAATGAACCCTGGAGCTCTCCTCTTCATTCACATCCTCCCTGAGTCAGGGCAAAAGTAAAGTGCCGTCCCCAGAAGAAAAGAAACGCACCTCCCCCTACTGAAGCCATTAGGTTGGAATGTGGGGCTATCAGCCAGTCCTTTTGTGTGTGTGGCTCACTCTGGCCATCTCCTCCCCCCTCCCTCCCTCAACACCTTTCTTTCACAGAGGTAAAGGGAAAAAATTCCAAGCAGGGATTTTTTTTCCTTTAAAACAAGAAAACCTATGACACCGACTGAAGTTGGAAGTTGTTCCTATTGTGTGGGTCAGTGAAATTCCAGAAAAATCGAGTTACCCCTAAGCCAGGAGCTATATCAATAGGGCAAAACCACTATCCTTTGAAGTTGGATTGGTTTCAATAACAGACATTTGCTAAGCATGGTTTGCTTGTAGAATGTGAATCCAAGTACCCATAAAGAAAGCAAATGGTGAAGATCATTGATTAGTGCAGAACCTGAGAGAACCCTCTTAAATGTTAACCTAGGACAGTTTACAGTATTAAATTTAAACAATGCCTTTTTCTGCATCCCCTTGATCAAGGAAAGTCAAGGAATCTTTGCTCTTGAATGAGAAAATCCAGAAACAGTAAGGAAGAAAAGAAGCCACCTGTCTCCTGCGTGAGCCAAAAACAGTTCATGAACTGCCTGCCTGGGAGTGGTAGGATGATGTCAACTCTGGATTGCTCACTATGGACTCGTGGTAAGACCGCTATATGAACTTTTAAAAACAGCCCTATAAGAATTTTCTCGCCTAGACAGACGGTGCAAGAGCAACCTTTAAGCAGCCAAAGTACCCCCTGATGAGAGCCCAGGCTCTGGGTCTGTCAGATCTCTCAAAACCTTTTGAACTGTTTATCTGTGAGAGCCAGAATGTTGCTTCTGGGAGTGCTTGCACAGTTTCTAGCGGATCAGTGAAGAGCCAAAGCCTATTCCAGCCAAAACCCCTGACTGTGAATTGTACACAATGGAAGCAGCTTTGTTCAGGAGGGAAAACAAGTGACAGGCTGTGCAGTGATCACCACCAACAAGGGAATCAAACTGCAGCCTTACCAATGACTATATCTGCTCAGAAAGTAGAATTAACTGCTCTCAGTCCTGGATTTAACAAAAAGAGTAAATATTTGGCATTGAAAACTTTCCCTGAAACTGAAAACCATTTTGCTGACAAATCTGCAAAAGAGGCAGCAGAAAAAGGCATTCTGGCTTTAATCCCAGAAAAGGAGGTAGCATTATATAAAATTGCCCCAAAGCACAATAAAAAAAGGACTTTCAGTTAATTAAATACTTCAAAGCTAACATTCAAGCTACAGAATAGGTTGTTACCCCTACAAAGCCAGTGATAGTGGCACCTGCAGTCATGGGAAAAGAGAGCATAAAATAACCCAAACACTAGCAATAAAATAACTGTAGGAGTCACAAAAGCTGAAAATCTTCCTGGAGACTATTGGCAAATAGAGTTTACTGAGTTACTCTGGAAAGAAATCCCTTCCTTATCACACCAATAAAGCAAATGAAGTAATGAAGATTTTCTTAAACCACATTATTCCTGGGTTCAGAATTTCTCTAGGAATGTCATCAGATAAAGAATCCCATTTTATCGCAGCAGTGGTACACAAGACAAGGAACATTTGTCAGGAAACCTGAATGACATCGGTGCAGGCCCTGCCTATGGCATTGCTGAGAATTCGGTTCAGCCTGGAAGAAAAGACAATTTAAGCCCTTATGAACTAATGTACACTTTAGCATCTACCCTGCAGAAACTCCGGAGATTCGTCGTGATGTCTCAGACAGTGGATTGGACACCCCAGCCCATCCATTCCTGCCCCGGCCATTGGGTCCACATCAAGTGGGAGGACGCTAAGCTCCTACAGGTGAAAGGGAAAGGACCTTTCCAGGTTTTGTTGACCACATTTACAGCAGTTAAGAGATGCAGAAAAGGGCCTTGAACACATTATCGTCAAGTTAAGAACACTCCATTTGACTGGAAAGCCAAACAGACCAGACCCTTAAAATTATCATCTCTGTTTGTATAGCAGCTTGTATTATGATTTAATGCTGTAGCTGTTGTAGTTACCTATGGTTCAAAGTATGCTTTGAATAATGAAACATTGGCCTAATGGCCAAGTCTCAAGAAAATGGAAGGAATGATATCTGAAGTTCTGAGATGTAACAAGAACTAATAGTTTTTGCAGCAGAATGTACCATAGAAACTACATATGGCTGAGTCAAGTGATTTAAAGGGGCCAACCAAGCAAAGTAAAGAAACAATGAAGAAGATAACTGAGGCAGCCAGCCAAGCAACACCAAGTTACCCTATAACCAGGGGTATTGTCTTAAAGGTCATAAGGCAGTCACTCAGAACTTTAGAGGCTCCAGACACAGATGACCACCAGAGACCGTCAGTGAAGCCCTTCAGAGACCTTATAAGGATACACAGATATACTAATAAGTGTTGAAAAATGTCATGAATATGTAACAGGAATGCAGGGAACAAAAAATAAATAATAATGTAATGCTGACAATCAGCTGTAGTGAGGACACCTCTGTGTGCACTTTGGGAACTGATTCCCAGGGTACTTGTGACTGCAGTGCATCATGGTAATGAATGTCTTCCTGCTAAACTCACACATTGGGTCTTAGAGGTTTCTTTTAAGACCCAATTTTAGGCAAGAGGTGGCCCCTCAGGAGCCCTCCAGTGGGGTGACACAGGAAGGACACGTGGGGTCCCCATTCCCAATCCATCCTGGAGGCCAGATGTGGCCATCCCACCCCCACACTCGGCCCTGCCCCCTACCCTGCATGTTCCCCTCAACAGCCCCCTCAGTGCCCCCCAGTAACAGGGACTGGGGAGAACTAGGAGGCTTTACTGTGAACACTGGAAGCACTGGGTGGGGGCAGAGTGACAGTGGTGCAATACACAACTCGGCAATCAAGTAATTTAGGGAGGGGAGTCAAACCAAATCAGGATGGAATTGAGCTATTTTGAGGTGATGGATTGATCCCTCTCAGCTTTTGGGGTGCAAAGCTGTGACAAACTGGAGTGTTGATGGTTCATGGCTCCAACACTCTCAAGTTGCAAAAGCAGCTGGTGCCCCTTTGCCCATGGGCAAAAGAACCACCCAGGGGCAGATGCGGGTGAACACCCACTCCTGGAGGGGACAGGATGGGCTTGGAGCCAGAGAAGGGAAGAAGCCAAAAAGGAACAGGTACTGCCAGGTGGGACAGTGCTTTGGATCACAGCACTGTCCTCCCCTACACAACTGGCTCAGAAGGGAAAACTCTGCCCCAGGAAGTAGTGGAACATTCACACAGAGCCCAGAGGTTTTCATCCCTTCTCATGGACCACAACTAGCTCAGCCACTGACAGGAGAGGCAGGGTCATGTCTAAGAAGGGGACAGAAACCATCAGAGAGCCCCCAAAGTGCTCCATGATCCATATCAGACACTGTAAAACTCCCCCCTAGGGGAGGTACTTGGGCATTCCAACTAAACCTGAATGTATATTAACCCACTGAACTTTGTGTTTCAGGGGTGTCCTCCACCTCCAATGGATCAAGACTGTGACCATCACTTGGACAAAGGGACATGAGTGCAACTACCAAGTCTATGCTGGATCCTCAGGTTGTGACTCCGTATTTTTCTACTCTGATACTTTCTTTCTTTTCCCGTATACATTTTCTTAAATGTTCTTTTTATGCTTTTATATTACTAGAGATAGTAATACTAGCTCTTCCCACACTCCCCACACGTGTAGGGCCTTTCCTTGGTGTGGATGCGCTGGTGGGTGACGAAGGTGCAGCTGTCACTGAAGGTTGTCCCACATGCCCCACGCTTTTAGGGCTGTTGCCCAATGTGGATCTGCTGGTGGCGGATCAGGTTGGAGTTGACGTTGAAGCTCTTCCCACACTCCAAGCACTTGTAGGGCCATTCCCCTGTGTGGATCTGCTGGTGGCGAATCAGGTGGGAGCTCTTGCTGAAGCTCTTCCCACATTCCAAGCACTTGTAGGGCCGTTCCCCAGTGTGGATCTTTTGGTGGCAGGTCAGGCTGGAGCTCTGGCTGAAGCTTTTCCCACATTCTCCACACAAATAGGGCCGTTCCCCAGTGTGGACACGCTGGTGGGTGATGAGGTTGGAGCTCTGGCTGAAGCTCTTCCCACATTCCCCACATGTGTAGGGCTGTTCCCCTGTGTGCAGGTGCTGGTGGGTGAGAAGGGCAGTGCTCTTGCTGAAACTCTTCCCACACTCCAAGCACTTGTAGGGCCATTCCCCAGTGTGGATCTTCTGATGGCAGATCAGGTCAGAGTTCCGGTTGAAGCCCCTCCCACATTCCCCACATATGTAGGGCCGTTCCCCACTGTGGAATTTCTGATGGGTGATGAGGTGAGAGCTGTGCCTGAAGCTCTTTCCACATTCTCCACACCTGTAAGGCCATTCCCCAGTGTGGATGCGCTGGTGAGTGAGGAGGTGGGAGTTCCATCTGAAGCCCTTCCCACATTCCAAGCACTTGTAGGGCTTCTCCTCAGTTTGAAACTGCTCAAGGACCACCAGGTCAGAGCTCTGGCTCAAGCTCCAGCCGCCTTCCCTGCATATGGTGGGTCTTTCCTCCTCAGAGCACCCTGGGCTGGCTTTGCAGCCCCTCCTCCAGGGGGATCTCCAGGCCTTTTCCTCCCCGTTGCCTTCCTGCGCCGGGGAGCCCTTCAAAACGGCCTCTCCCACCAGGCTCTGCTGGGGGGATTTGTCCTCCGTGCTCTCCGTCCTCAGCTCGGGGCCTGGGGCAGGAAGGAAGAAGGACAGGCAGGGGATTTGCCTCTGGCCCAGAGGGAAGGCCAAGGACATCCCCCAGTCCAGCCCCGGCAGGACGGCAGCGCCAGCGGGGTTGTTCTGCAGCCGGGGGCGACGCTCGGCTGCCACAGGCACCACAAAACAGGGCCAAAGGGGTACTGACTTCCTCATCACCTGCCTGGGGGGCCCGTGGCATCTTCCTCGCAGCCTCCTGCTCCATCTAGCCAAGGAAGGAAAAATCTTGTTTTGAGGAGCAAAAACAAGGTGTGAGCACATTGGCTTGGGGGTTGCTTCAGTCCAAGTCCATATCTAAAAGTCACCAAGCATCTTGCATCTGTAAAAACCTCCAAAATACCAACATTCAGCCCCAAAAAACCCTCCCAGGAGATCCCCCTCTCTGGTCTCTCCGCTTTGGGGTTCTAGGGGTCCCCCCGTCCGGGCTGGGGGTCCCACATGTATTGGGGGTCCCCCTCTCTGGGGTCCCCACCCTCTCCAGCCTATCAGGGGTTCCCGTGAATCCCAAGCCTCCCTGCCTCTGCAGTTTCCTCACTTTGGGGTTCTGGGATTGCCCCCTCTTCAGGGTCCCACTTAGGAATGCCAGGGGTTTCAGAGGTCCTGGGGTCACTTCTTCCTTATCTCTCTGCTTCAGGGTGCCAGGGGTCCCACGGGTCCCCCCTCTCCAGGCTGCTGGGAATGATGTCCCCGGGAATCCTAGGAATGCCTTCTCTCCGGGCACCCATTTTGTTGTCCCAGAACTGACCCCCCTCTCCAGGCTGCGAGGGGTCCTCCAGCTCCGATATCACCCCTCTCCGTTCTCCCCACTCCGGGGGTCCCGGGATTCCCACCTACCCCCGGCTTTCCCGGGGGTCCCCAAAACCAGTGTGTGTGTCCCCCCACTGCCGGCTGCGGGCTGACAATGGAGGCGGCGGTTCCCGAGCAAGGGAAGACCGACCTGTTATAGTCAAATGACCAGATATAAATTTTTTCTTTTAAATATATTGTAGAAATTTATTGAAGGCAAATAAGCAAAGCAGCGCGCTGGAAGACCCGGGGAAACTCCTGTTCCACCAACGGTCTTCCCGCCAAAAACGTGTAATGATCTTTTATATGTGCCACTATTCCCTCCCCTTTAGGCGGCGCCTGGATGCCGGGTGGCAGGTCCCAGATGGAGGTGGTCCTCAGATGGCAGCGGCTGCTCTCGGAGCGGGGCGAGTGGCTCCTCCCTCGGGCCGGCTCCTCCCTCGGGCAGCTTGCTGCCACGGCTGCTCTGCCGCTCCTGGCTCGGCTGCAACAGGCTGTGCCGGGGGCCGTGCCGCTCGGCTATGTCCCTTTATCCATATCTTTATAGGCTCATTTAAAGCTTACATTCAGAACTTGTTTAACATAGTAAGATATAGCTTTCCATAGTAACATAACATTGTGGTTTGACATTTGTAATTCAAACTAACCACTAACACTAACATTGCAAAGATAATTTGATTAGCAAATTATTTATCTTTGCCTTTATTAACTATTTCAGACCCGCACCGCGGGGGGCACCCGCATCCCCCCGCATCCCCCCACCTACAGCCAGCGCTGTTCCGGGAACCGCCACCGGGGCCCCCCCAAAAAGCACCTCCCGGGCACCCCCATTATCGCCCCAAAGGGCATTTCTGGCTCAGCTTTGGAGTCCTCCAGGCTTCAATATCGCACCAGCCCTCGACAAAAAGGAAAAAACAAACCCAGAGACCCCTCAAGATATTTTGGGCGAGCTCCGGCTCACCGGTGGGATGCGGGGGCAGTGATGCTCCTAGGGAATCCCCGGCCTCCCGGACTTCCCTTTTGTTCTTGCTGACCTTGCTCTTGCTCCTCCGGCTCCTCCCCCATCCCGCCTTTTCCTCCCCCTCCACTTCCTCCCGCTCCTGCCCCTCCCTAATTCCAGCCCTTCCCCTCCTTCACAATCACGAACTGGGGGAGCTTCGGTCCGTGCTCCGACTCCATCACCAACAGGTAACGCAGGGAGGGGGGAACTGGGGAGTCCCAGAGTCAAGGCAAGGGGAGACGAGCGTGGGGGAGAGGTGGGGCAGGCGGGAAAGGGGGTTAGGGAGGTTATTGGTGCAGGATAAGGGGGTGCAAGGGGAGTCTGGAGCTGGAGAAGAGAGTGCAGGGGCGTCCCAGTGTCTGGGAATGGGGGTCCAGGGGGTTCCCCAGGTCAACGAAAGGTGGGACTAGGGTGGGGAGAGGCAGTATAGGGGGTCCAGGGGGTCCCTGTGCCCAGGAAAGGGGCATCCAGGGGCCTCCAGTGTCCTCCAGTGTCAGGGAAAGGTGATTCATTGGGTGTGGAGACATGGGAAGTCCGAGAAGGGGTTTCAGAGGGTCCCTGATGTTGAGGAAAGGAGAGGCTGGGGACTGGGAGAGGCCGGAATTGGGGGTGGAGTGGGTACCAGAGTCAAGGAAGAGGGAGTGTCTGTAGTCTACGAGAGGTAGGATGGGGGTGCAGAAGAGTCCCAGTGCTGGATAGGAGGTGCAGGGGGGCCCTGATGCCCAGGCATGGGCCCAGGAGGTCCCAGGGTCAAGGAAATGGAAGTGTGGGGTCTGGGAGAGATAGCATAGCTGGGAAAGGGGGTGCAGAGGGTTCTGGAACCAGGGAAGTGGGTGCAGGGGGTCCTGGATAAGGGGGTGCAGGGATTGTCTCAGTTCACAGGAATGTGGGGTACAGAAGGTACCTGGGATCCCCTGGAGCACCCCTGGACCCCCCTGCAGGAAGGGCCAGGAGCAGGGAACTGGGAAGACACAGAAATTTGAGGGTCAGGGTGGTACCAGGGTCAAGGAAATGGGGGAACTGGGAGGGCTGGGAAGGGGCTTCAGAGGGTCCCAGGGTCAAGGAAAGCTGGGACTGGGGGTGAGGTGACCTGGGATGGCCAACAACAGGAGACTAGGCATCCCCAGAGTAAAGGAAAAGGGGGATTTGGGGGCTGGGAGAGGCAGGATGGCCGGGACAGGAGGTGTTGTAGTCAAAAAAGGGGGGGCTGGGGGCTGGAGAACCAGGAATGGCTGGGAAGGGGGGTCCCAGTGCCTGGGAAAAGGGAGTGCAGGGGGATCCTGATAATAATAGGGAAGCGGAGGAAACAATGGGATGAAGCTCCAAAGTGCCAATTCCCAGCAGCAGGAAGGCAGGAAGAGGGTAGGGAAGTGGCCCCAGGGAAAGGGACCCCAGAGCAGATCTCCTGGTCAGGGCCAGACTGGGAACTGGGAACAAGGACTTTGGGAATACAGAGCAGTGGGAAGGGGTTGCCCTCCCCCTCCTGCCCATCCTGCGCTTCCCAGAGACCAGTCACTCCCACTATATTCCACTTGCCTACAACATGGTCCCAATTGGTCCCAGGAGTGCCAGTCACTCCCAGTGTGAGTCCAGCACGATCCAAGTCTCCCGCAGCAGGATCCCAGTCACTCGAGATGCCCCAGGGTAGGTCCAGTCACTCCAAGTTGATCCCAGTTGCTCCCAGTGTGGTCCCAGTCACCCCCAGTATGGTTACAGACATTCCTAGTATGACCCCAGTGTGGTCCCAGTCGCCCCAGCATCATTCTAGTATCTTCCAGTTGATCCCAGTTGGCTCCCACCATTGGCCCAGTAGATCCCAGTAACCCCCAGTAAGGTTCCATTCACACACTATGTAATCCCAGTAACCCCCAATAAGGTTCCATTCACACACTACGTAATCCCAGTATGATCCCAGTATGATCCTAGCCACTGCCAGTATGGTTCCAGTCACTTCCAGTATGACTCCAGTTGTCCCCTACAAGTTAATCCTTGTCAATGCCATTGTGGTCCCAGTCACCACCAGTATAATCCCAGTCACTTCCTGCCACTGCCAGTAGAATCCCAGTATGATCCCAGTTGCCTCTGGTGTGGTTCCACTTGCTCCCAGTATAAACCCAGTCACTCTCAATATGATACCATTTACTCACAGCATGGTCCCAATTGCTCCCAGTCACTCCCACTCTCAGATACTCCAGTACTATTCCAGTCACTCCCAGTCGCCCCCAGTATGAACCAAGTTGCCCCCCACATACTTCCAGTTGCTCCAGTCCCCCCCACTACGGTTCCCTCATGACTGGGGAGTACCACAAAAACTCCCTCAGGATTGGGGGTAGCCCAATACCCCATCAGGAATGGCAGATACCCAAAAATCACTTCAGGAATGGGGGATACCCCAAAATGCCCTCAGGAATGGGATCCCCCCTGGCCTCATCATCCCCAGCTTTCAGCTCTCTCATTCCAAACCCCATCCATGCCACCCCTCCCCCCGCATGGAGACCCCCTTCCCAAGACCAATTTCACCCATCCCACCCCTTCCAACCTCATCCCACTCCTTCAAGAATCAATCCCACCCCTCCCAAGCCACTTCCCACCCCATCCTAATCCTCCCAGTCCCCATCCCACCCCTCTTCGGGGCTTGGGGGGGATGTGGGATTGAGTAATTCTGGGGTGGGATTAAGCCATTTTCATGTGGGATTGAGTAGTTTTAAGGAGACAGATTTATCCCTCTTAGCTCTTGGAGTGAAAAGCAATGGAGAAAATTCTCCCAAATCTGCCTAGAACCTCCAAATCCTCCTGAATATCCCCTGAACTCCAAATTCACCCCCAAATTCTAGTAAAATGATGGAGCTTTAGATGCTTTGTTGTATTTCTTTATTTTTACCCCAATTTCAGGTGTTTAGAAGGGATGAAGGTGGATCAAATAAAAATCAAGGTGAAAACATGTTGGTGCTGTACGAGTATCTGTGAGGTTGGGTTTTGGTGGAAGAGCCTCTTTTGGAGCGGGGTTCTACGCCATTGTCTCCAAACTCTTGGGCACAGGCTGCGGCCAGGCTGTGGGGTCCGGCTGGTCCGGGATCCCCCGGCATCCTTCCCGCCCGGGGCTGTGCCCGCCCGGCAGGCCCCGCCCACGGCGGCGCGCGCACCAATGGCAGGGCCGGGCGATGTTGACGGGGCGGGGCGTCCGCGCACGCGCGAAGCCTCGGGGAGCGCCCCCAGCGCCGGGGCGGCCGCGACTGTCGGCGACTTTCGGCGACTCGGCGGGCCCGGCCCGGGCACAGCGGAGGGCGGCGGGCCATCAGCCCTGCTCCTGCCCCTTCTTTTTTCCCCACGGATTGTTTTTTGTGGTTTTTTTTGCTGCCGCCCCGCGTTTTGAAAAACGACGAGCTCTCGTCGTCAGCTCTCCCGAGCTGCGGAAGCTGCGGCACGACACCGGCAGGGGGTAAGGGACGGCGGCGGGGAGCGGCCGGGGCCTGGGGAGGGCGGCGGGACGGGCCCGCCCCCAGCTGCAGAGAGCGAGCACTTGAAGGATTGCCCCCCCTCCCTTAGCGCGGGTGCGGGAGCTGGTCGGGGCTGGTTGCTGACGCTGGGGACCGGGCACCTGAGCAACCTGCCCGGAGCCTTCGTTTCGGCGGAAAACCCCTGTCCTGGTCCGGGGGGAAAAAAATAGCCCATTTCCTGGAAGCGGGAGGCAAACCCCCCTGCTCCCCACAACGGCCGCGCCGCCCGCGCGCGGGGGGTTCCGCATCGTTCTCGCTGCCAAACCCCCGTGACAGCCGGGCCAGCGGCCCCCGCTGCCTCCCGGGACCACCTTCTCTCGTGGCCGAAAAGCCACCACGAGACTCTGGTTTTGCAGCCTGGCACCGGAGCCAGCGCCGCATCCCCTGCCCGCTATTCCCCAAAGCCTGAAGCTGCCGGCTGGCTCGAAGTGACGCTGTGCTTGGTGTGGGTCCCTGTGCCCGCTCCCCCCTCCTTCCCCCCCGGGTTGGTTTTGGGTGCCAGGGGAAGGGAGAAGCATAAATAACATCAAACCGAGGGAAGGTTGCAGGGATGAGACAGACCAGATGAAGACTTTAAGGTCTTTAGCTGAGGTGTTAGACCCTGATAGTTTGTCCTGAAGAGTTTGTCCTGCTCACAACAGGTGGGAGAAACCACCTCTCTGGGTGGGATGAGAGGGCTGAATTTTGGTTGGTTGTGGAGGGGTTCGTTAGTTTCTTCAGCCAAGAGCTTGCTGGGCAGCACCAGCCCACCGGGTTTGGGTGGCACTGGGAGCACGGCGGTTTGAGGGAATTTCCCCGAGGCCCAGGGCTGCTAAAGTACCCCTGGGGCAGACGTTGCAGCTCCCATGCCCAGCACCCCAGGGATGGGTCTTGCCCAGCGACACCAGGAACACTCAGGCCCAGCCCTGTCCAGGTGCCAGAGAGCAATTGTGCCACAGGGAACCTCAACCCTCTCCCTCTTGTCCTTGCAGGATCTGTCCCATCCATTCCCTCCCCTTCACATGCACCCGGTGACGTGCCAAGGCATGGTGTGCTCCAGCCCTGTGCTAAGAGCTCAGGGGCAATGGAACCCCACCAAGGAAGATGGGCCTGGCAGCAAGCCAGACCCCCTGTGGCTGGCTAACCTCACAGGCACCCACATCGGCTTGCCCCCAATATCTGAGGACCCTGAGGACCGCTGCACCATCTGGGAAAATCTAGTGAGTCTGGTGGACTTTCAGTCCCCAGGCTTTCCCCTGACTGCTGAGGAGCTGTGTGAGTACATCGACATTCCCCGCACAGCCACCTCCTCCTCCACCACCATGATGCACCATGCCATGGCCGAGTCCTCTCAGCTCACAGGGAACATCAACTACAAGACCAACCCACATGTCAGGCCACCTTACTCCTATGCCACCCTCATCTGCATGGCAATGGAAGCCAGCAAGAAGCCCAAGATCACCCTCTCGGCCATCTGCAAGTGGATCAGTGACAACTTCTGCTACTTCCAACCTGCTGATCCCACCTGGCAGGTAGGAGATTTGCAACCCTCTTGCCTTGGTCCCTGTCCACACAGGGCTGGGCAGGGCTTTCCACAGCCTACACGCTGCAAAACAAGGTCCAATACTAGATCCCACTGGGAAGACGGCGGCACCGGCAGCTGGTGGGGAAGGGCTGGAACGGGAAAGAGTTTGGCTGGGCTCAAATGCCAGAGCTGCTGGGGTGACGGAGGAAAAGAGCCCTGCCGGGGGAGAGCCCGAGGTCATCTAGGGAGCTGCAAGGTACCCATTGGGCCCCCAGCCCCTGGGGCTCCTCTTGGTTCTGTGGCGAAGGCCTCTCAGTCCCTACCTTTCTGGAGCGTTGATGGGGTCCCGAGTGCCTCAGGGCTGAGCGCACGTGCAAGAAGTCACCACATCGAGCATCCCTGGGTGCTGAGGACCAGGCACAGGAGAGGCATGGAGATGCTGTTTGCTGGACAAGTCACTCATTGGGGAATTTCCCAGATGAAGCACTGCTGCTTTTTAAGCAGGGCACAGCGCTGGTCTCCTGGCCCTTCAGACGGGCCGAGGAGGCTCCATTGCTGGGACAGGCTGCTGAGACCTGTAGAGGGAAGACCAAGAGGGGTCAAATAGGGCTGCTGTCCCCAGCTAGCACAGGCATATCCCTGGCAGGGAGGGGACAGCCCCAGGCTTACCAGCTTTGGGGACAGCCTGAAGCCCTTCCCACAGCAGCTTTTCCCAGCCACCTTGGCTTGCTGCCTTTCTCTGTCACACGAGGTCACAAGAGGGCCACTCTGGCATATGAGGCTTTCTAGCAGGGGGCAGGGCAAGAGTGCCCTGAATGGCTCATCCTCCCACTTGGATTATTGCCAGCCCAAATCTGCAGTGTTCCTTTGATCCTGGGTGGCTGTGCTCACCCAGCCAGGGCTGGGCAAACACATTGCAAGCCCCCTGACCAGGAGTTGCCCACCTTCTCCCCAGGCAGATGGGCTCCCTGGAGCCCATCACTGTCAAGAGAGCCCCTCACGGACCCTCTTCCTCTCCAGGGCCACCTGGATTCCCCAGCCTCTCCTGTGCTGGGGGAACTATGCGAGCGCTTTGGGAGAAGGAGCTGGCTGCTTTGCTTGACTTTGGGAAGCCCAAAGCTGGGTTATTTACCCAGCAACCGAGTTTCCTGTCTGATTATTAGCTGCACTCAGGGTACATTCAGGGGATTTTCTAGAGGGCACATAGCCCGAGATGTCTTGGCATTGCCATTTCTGCTTTCTTTTCCCAAAGGGCCTTGCTGAAAACCTTCTGTTGCACCAGCCTCTTCACACAGGTAGGTCCCTCTCACGCCAGCAGACAAGCATTCAGCCTTGGGTTTTTTCTCTTTTGGACCTAGAGCTCCATCCGGCACAACCTCTGCATCAACAAGCGCTTCATCAAGGTGACCCGGGAGAAGAGCGAACCAGGGAGAGGAGCATTTTGGAAGCTCCACTCCCGATACGCCAACCGGTTCAAGAACAGAACCTTCAAAGAGTGGAGGATGCCACCAGTGCAGACGCAGCCAGGCTCCCCTGAAAGAGCCCAGCAAGAGGCAGGGCACATCATCAGCCCAGCTGCCTCAGCCTGCAGCTCCCGTAACAATCTCGAGATAAGCATGGAGCTGCAGCAGCTGCTGAAAGAGTTTGAAGAGTTTGAAAACAGCCAGAACTGGAATGCCATGGAGAATGAAGTGGGGCAGCAGCGCAAGCAGCCCATGTCAACGGCCAAGATGTCTCGACTTCCCAGCTCTGCTTCTGGGACCCAGGAAGAGCGGAGCGAGCTGACCGAGCTGAAGGGTGACACTGACTGGGAAGCTCTCCTGAGCAACCACCTGGACGAAGGAGACTTCTCTGTTCTTGGGGATCTGGAGCTCCCACCTCCCATCCAGCCCGTGACACTGCACCTGGACTGGACGGGACAAGGGCAGCACACAGCCTGTCCCCAAGAACAGGAGCAAGTCCTCACCAAACCTAACCACAACAACCCAGGCTTTGATGAAACCCTCATGGCCACAGCTTTCCTGGAGCGTGCCTGGCACAAGGAAACAAGCGATAACCTCTCCAACTTCATCCCCATTGACCAGGGGGCTGAAAACATCCAGGCCTCTTTGCCAGAGAGGGATGTCAGAGACTGTAACTTTCCGACCTTCTATTAACACTTCAGTAGAGATGGTAAATGGCAGGTGATGGACTAGATTAGATTAGATAGACTCTGGAGGGGTTTTGGGTGTGGGCCTAGATGTTTACATTGACAAACCTTTTTATTTCTTACAGTTCTATTCTCGTGTTTGGCGGATATGTTGAAGAACTGCACAGATACTTCTACACTTTACCTTTTTTCACGCAAGTTATTAATAAATTAAACAAAATAATGAAGACAAAAAAGTGGAGATGAAAAACCCCTTTTGCCTCCTTGTTTCCCTCCAGCACAGCCTGGCTCTGCCTGAGCTGCTGCCCTGCTTCCACACCCAGCCTCAGGACTTGGGAACCCTCATCCACTTCCACAGTGGCACAGCTATTCCCCATGGTGAAACCAAAGCACAAACCCACACCAGTGTGCCAATGGTTACACACCACCAGTACAACACCAGGCCAGCTGTGCCTGTGTCCTGAGTCCTGGGCGCTCCCAACCCAGGGAATAGCCTTCCTTGCCATTGCAGGGAGTTCCTGGGGGCAATGTGGTCTGAATGCCAGGGACAATCCCTCTGTCTGTGCCATGTCCCCACCCAGCCCTATAGATGCTACAAGAAGCCCAAAGGTGGCGAGAGGAGCTGCACAGAAGATGCAGGAAGAGTCTGCACCAGGCCAGTCCAGCCAAGGAACAGTTGGGCTGTACCAAGGGAGGGGCCAAAGCAGCACACACTCAGCTGCCAGCCTGGCCAGCACAGGCAGGGCAGGGTATGGCATGGCGGGGCTGGGGGCAGCAGGTTTGGGGAGCCTCATGGGGAGGGCAGGTGGGCTCAGGGGTGCGGGCTGGGGGCCAAGCTGGCTGCGGCCAGGCTGTGGGTACCTCTCTGTGCACACTACCAGGGGCAGGGCTGCCCCTTGGGATGAGAAGGAGGGAGAAGGGCACTGGAAGGGCAATCTGGAAAAGGCTGGCCTGGCCCCTGCTTGGGGGTCAAAAGACCAAACTGAAATCAGGAGTCTGACTCGTAAGGAGAAAACATTGTAGTCAGGTGCCTGGTGAGGTTTGGAACTGTTTAACAGATTCTTTCTTACAGTTCTGGTTATTAAGTGAATGCCAATCAGAATTTAACTCTCCTTCCAGTGAAAAAGCCTAAGTCATTGACTGGTATCTGCTAGACCCAAATCCTTAATAACAGAGATTAAGATGTACTTTACAGTGTTAGAAGACACCTTCTTTTGTGTACTTGTGGCCAAACAGAATCAAGTTTTCTTTGCCATTGAATGGGAAAATCCAACTCCAGGATGGAAGATGCAGGTTTCTCGGACCGTTCTCCCACAAGGATTATCCTGGCAAAGGAGCTGGAACAGTGGCATCATGAGTCTTAACCCAGTCACTTTTACTCCCAGTCTCTGGGACAGGAGAGCTGTATCCTGACAATTTGGTAACTATTGAACAAATTTGTTCCAGCAGGCCATATCTCTGAGATGAGACAGAGATGGAGCTTTGTATTGACATGAGCAGTCCAAGTGTTGTATGCTTGGCTAATCTTTTGTTTAAGGAAAAAGGAATACAATCCCAAGAGGCTGAGAGCCACCAGGAGGGAAGCCAACAGTACTAAGCAGTACCATTGACAACCTATTCAAAATGGACCCCAACTCCAATGGAGGGAAGAGCTGCACCTGTGGACTATTTAGCAAGGGAAGGAGAGATATACCTAGGAAATAAGGGCCTGAGTGCTCATTAATAAAAATATTATGTAGGCAGGAACCAAAGAATGTTGATGCCTTTGTTAAAATGTTTCAATAGCATAAAGCTTGGATGCGCAGGGAGCCAGCCTTTCGTGGGAACCATCCCTCTCCCTGCTTTGGCAAACTGGAATAAAGAAATAGAAATCCTTCACCGCGGTGTGTGAATTGGCGTTGCCCTCAAAGGGAGGAGCGCGCAGCCGAGACAACAGGTGGGGTCCGCAGCAATTTCCCGTCCATCTCTCCGCTCCACATCCCGTTTGCACCTGCCGACTGCGCACCGCGGGCGGCGTCAGGAGAAAAGCTGGAGGACGGGCGGCTCCGGGCGCAGCGGCACCGGCACAGCGGGGCCCGGAGCTCCCGGGGGAGTACCGGGGCTCTGGGGGCGCAGGGTGGGCAGTCCGGCAGCTCGCCCGCCCCCTGCACTGGCGCGGGGCATAGGGTGCCCGTTCCCCCCGGCCCTTCCTCCGCCGGCACCGCCCGCGGGTCCCAGCGCCCCGAGCCCCCGCCCACCCGGAGCCGCCGCCTCAGCTCTTACACCTGGGAGCGGCTCGGCCCAAGGGCGGCCGTCCGCCAGTGCAGCCCCGCGCAGAGAACCACAGACAACCCAGGCGCCTCCCCTGGCCCCGGCCCGGCCCAGGTGGGTGTCCCAGAGCCCTCCGCCCGCCCTTCGGGCCCGGCCGAGCCCCGCCCGGCCCCGCTGCCCGCACTGACCGCAGCTGCGCTCACTGTCCTCCCCCCACCCGGCCCCGCTGCCCGCACTGACCGCCCCCGCTCTGCTCCCTCCGCCGCTCCGGCCCCACAGCGAGAACGCCGCGGTCGCCCGGGGCGACGTCACGTGGCACTGCGGGGGCGGAGGCACGCGGCTCCTCCCGCGGCCCCGCCCCGTTGGCGCCCCCTCAGCCCGGCCCGCTGTGGGCGCGGGGCTCTGACAGACGCCGCGGTTTATTCCGTTCAATCGTTCAGAGCCCGCAGCCCCGGCGGTAGCGCCCGGCCCCGCGGGCATTCCGCCCGTGCCCCCCGCGCCAGCCGTGCGAGGAGGCGGGCAGGGAGAGGGGGAGGGACTTGCGCAGGGAATGAGGGAGCGGGGAGCGGGGTCGGGAATGGGTCGGGGAAGGTGAGTGTTCGTGGAAGGCACATGGACACAGAGCAGGGATGGTATTCAACTACTTGCCAGGCGCCTCCGCAGATTCAAGAGTCTTTATCCTTGAGGTACTCCGGAGAGACAGTTCTCGTCCTCTTGGGACTGGAGGCTTCATTCATGTCCCTCACAGCCACAGGACGAGGACTCCTCTCTGTGCTACGGTTCTTCCTCTTTCGATGCTTTTTTTTGAAGGAACTCTCCAGTTCTACCTACCTGTCCCACATGCTATCCCACAGCAGACTGGGAAAGTGAGAGTTGCTGCAGCACACGCTGACAGTGAAGCATACAAGGGAGACGAGGAGGAAGATCTAGACCAGGCTGTTGCCTCCTGACCCCATGAGACGCCAGTACAGGGTCAGAGCTTGAAAAGCTCCCTCCCACCCTATGCTGGCAGTCAGAGACTGCCCTGCTTCTCAGATCTGGAGCAAGCCCTGTGTGGTAGTTTTAATCTAGGCCTTCCTTGGTGACCAGTTTGTAAGCATGGAAGGGGCAGTGTTCCCAGTATTCCATATGATTTTTACGTAAATCAGGGTATAAATAAGAAGGGAGGAGAGGCCTTCGCTCTCTTCTCTTCCAGTGAGGTTCGGGAACAGTGGGTCCCTGCGTTGGTCTTGCTTATCTAAGGCTGAGGCCTGCAGCGTCCACTGTCCTGCCACGTGGAGGCTTGGAGAGTGCTGGCCGTGTCTGCCAATCTTGCTTTTTCTAAGGGACGTGGTGAGATTTGTTTTACTAGTTATTTTGCTAGTTCTTGGGTTTGATTGCGTATATCTGTTCAGTGTCCCTTTTTGTCCCCTTTTGTCCCTTTTTCCCCTTTCCCTATGCCTTCAGAGGGTGTTTGGATTCCCTTTTGCTGTGTACATAGCATCTTAACTGTATATAACCATAATATACGTAAATATATATATTTTTATATAAGTAGCTTGATTTTGGTTTCTTTAATTTTTTATAGGTTTTTTTTTTCTTTGCCCTAAGGGAAGAAGCAGTGGGGGAAGGGAATTGCTGCTGTGGGTTTGGGCATTTGGCAGGGAGCCAGGTCTGAACCATCAGACCCTGGCAGCCCTGAAGAACAGGAGAGCCAGCTGTGAGGACACACAGATGCTCAATGCAGCACCCCAAGGCTGCCATAGGCCTTGTTGCTGTGCAGGAACTGGGGAGCAGTGGCATTGCTTACCTGAACTTGCACCAGAGGCCTAGAGGTGGAGTCAGAGTGGATGGTGTCCAAGGGGTGGGACTGTGCATGGCAATCACTCCTGGGTGCCTTCTGCCAGGTTTCACCCTGCAGTTACTGACATAACGTACTCTAAAGTTTTCATGGCCAAGAAAAAAAAGAGGACCCAGAGAAAGGGAAGGAGAGATCTTCTTACCTGTGGATAAAATCCTCATTCCTAGCCTTCCAACCTCTCTTTTGTTACTCACAGACCTTTTTTTTTAGGACCCACAATTTCATTTGGAGGATCTAAACCCTCATTTGACACTCAGAAATCCTTTGCTGTGGTTCCAAAGTTATATTGACAGGATGGATTGAAAGCCTCACATTTCCTTTCCAAAGTCTTACTTTTGCCTTCAAAAGCAGCTATTTTTAGGCTACGAAGCTTCATTTTTAGTGTCCGAAGTCTCCATTTCAATTTGCAGTGTCTCCTTTGGGGTGTCCAAAGCAGTATTTTTCCTCTCCAAAGCCTTCTTTTGCACTCTAAACTGGTATTTTTATGATTTAGCCAGGTGTTTTTAGGGTCCAAGCCACATCTTGAATGTCCAAACACTCATCTTCAAGATTCAAAGCCCTCTCTTATGGCCCCAGGCCTCATTTATACTGTCAAAATCTTCACTTCCAGGCTTGAAAGAACATGGACCTGTTGGTTTGTCTCCAGAGAAGGCAGCAAAGTGGACTGGAGCTCCCTTCTTCAAAGACAGAGAGTTTGGGTTTTTCAGCGTGGAGAAGAGAAGGCTCCACAGACACCTTCCAGCACCTCCCAGCCCCTAAAGGGGCTCCAAAAGATCAGGGTTGTTGTACAAGGAGGTATGGAGTGACAGGACAAGGGGGAATGGTTTCAAACAGACAGAAGTTAGGTTTAGATTAGATTTGGGGAAAAATTCTTCCCTGCGAGGATGACGAGGCCCTGGCACAGGTTGTCTGGAGCAGCTGTGGCTGCCCCCTCCCTGGCAGTGTCCAAGGCCAGACAGGATGGGGCTTGGAGCCACCTGGTCTAGTGGAAGATGTCCCTACCCATGACAGGAGAGTTGGAACTAGATGATCTCTTAGGTTCCTTCCAACCCCAAAAAAATCTAGGATCCTATGACTCTATGATTGTATTATTTGATGACTTTTTAGGGTCCAGTGACTCATGGCTGCTTTGCTAGGAGAACAGGTCATGCCAGGAGCCTGCTCCGGCCTTGGCTCTCCACATACTCCAGCTTCCTGGTGGAGTTGTTGATGGTTGTCTTAGGGAGACAGCATTTCTGGATGGATTCTCTTTTAGGCATCCACAACACCTTGAGGCTGGCCAGGAGGTCACCTGGAGGGTGAAGTCACCAAGGTGTTCTCACCCCTGCTTCTTGAGCATGGGCACCTGAAACCACTTGTCCATGACCATGCACAGAGGGCTGCGGAACATGTCCAAGGATGGAGCCTCCACGGGCTTTCTGTGTAGCTTCCACTGGTGCTCAGCACCTGCACAGCACCCTTTACACTTCCCCTTACTGAACCCCAGGGGGTCTCTGTCAACCCATCTCTCCAGCCTGCCCAGGTCCCTCAGCATATCAGCACGATGCCCAGGCCTAAGCGTCACTCCTGCCAGTTTGGTGTTCTCTGGCAATTTGCTGAGCATGCCCTTTGCCCTAGCAGACAGACAATTAGTTAAGGAAGATGTTAAGCAGGATCAATCCCCGTGCTGACCTCTGGGAGATACCAGAGGTCTGACTCTGCACTAGACTTGGTGCCCAACCGTCCAGCCTGTTTCAGTCCCTTTCACTGCTGGCTCATCCAACCCACATCCCTTCAAATGACTTGAACTACATATATTAAAACAAGAGATTGTCAGATGGGCAGATGCAAGGAAACAGCTTTCAAAATACCATCATACAAACATCCCACACTGGGTATTTCCACCAATCACCCCAAAACCTAAGAAGGGAACAGTCTGTAAATTATTCGTGCAAGGACAACAAGCAGTTTTAATTCTGGCTTTGGCTCTTCTGCCCATTGATTCCAGATGAGTGTTTCCTCCTCTTCTTTGCTGACTGGTGGTAGTCTGTGATCTCCACAAACCGTCTGCGGAGATCATAGCCCTGCCGCAGTGATCTACCCTGTTCTCTCTGCCTTTGCAGTGATTGCTCCTGAGCAGCACTGGGTGCAGGAGCTCTCTGGCAGCTTCTTTTGGAGGGTTTTGAGTTTGTGCCATCCTGAGGAGTGTGGTCACGTCCTGGAGGACTAGTTTTCTTCCTTTTCCTGCCTGTTGAGTTGTCATAGTCGGTGCTATTGACAAACCGGCTACAGCGATCATTGCCCCACTGCAGAGATCTGCTCTGGGCCTTCTCCCTGGCACTCTTCCTCTGACAGCAAGTCAGTGTAGTCCTGTCAGGCAGACCCTGTGGTCCTGCAGAACCCGCCTGCTTACTGCTGCCCCCACACTCACTCAGGAAGGAATGGGCATAGGATGGTGTCAGTGAGGAAGCTGCCATTTCTCTCATTTTCAAATCAGAGCATCTGGAGAAAAAAAAAAGTGACCTCTGTTTAGGGCATTCCTTGCAGACTCCTCTGGGTTTCCGTAATTTTCTTGGAGTGATTTCTACAATAGAGAGAAGACTTTACCAAAGTCACCGGTGGGAAATTCAACTGGGGACTTCCCACCAGGTCTGCCCTTGTCAGAGCAAGTCCTTATCTCTATACCCTCCCTGGCCTCCATTTCACAGAATCCCAGAAAGGTTTGGTTTGGCAGGGTTCTTACATACCACCTAGTTCCAAACCCCCTACCATGAGCAGGGACATCTACTCCACCAGGTTGCTCCAAGCCATCCTTCCAGGGATGGGGCAGCCACAGTTTCTCTGGGTAACATATTTCAGCACCTTACCACCCTGACAGGGAAGAATTTCTTTCTAATACCTAATCTAAATCTTCTCTCTTTCACTTTGAAATTTATACCTCTTGTCCTATCACTGTATTCCCTGATAAAGAGTCCCTCCGTATCTTTCCTGGAAGCCCCTTTAAGTCCTCTTCTCTATGTGAACCAGTTTGAGAGGGCAGAAAGGGAGCAGTTTACATAGGACAGCAAGCCTAAAGCCCAACAAGGGAAGAGAAGGACTGGTGTGGGGTAATTCAGAAATGACAGCACTGAAGGATTCACTGAAGGAGGAATTGTTTCCTGTGGCCCTTCTCACACTCAGGAGGGTGAAAAGACAAACAGCGAATCCAGGAAAAGGAAACGTTTGAACATGTGACACTGGTTATTACCTGGCATAGAACAGCAAATAGGCTTGCTGCCTAAGAACTGCGTGGATGCCACAGTTATCCACAGACTCATCATCCATCTTGTACCACAGTCCATTGCTGGCCTGCAAAGGAAGGCATCCATCTCTGGAAAGGAACTGCAGGGTTTCTCCACAACACCACAGGTAGAAAAGTGCCGAACCAAGGGTACACAAAACCAAACACAATCCAGCCTCAAAATAGACCTTCTTCCACAAAACCCTGGTTGCCAGTAACACTAATGGGAAAGTTTGTCTTCCCCAGCACACATTTTTCCCCTTCAGGAGGGAAGTTGCTCTTTACCTTTGTGTAGCAGAAAAAGTGTCCATCGAGGCAGGTGTCACCGCTGTGCACCACAACGGCATATAAGGAGTAGAGGAGGGGTTCTGCAGCTGTGTCAGACATGTATGGCAGAAGATCCAAGTACTCAGGATACTCCACAAACTACAGAGAGATCAAGTGGTCAGAAATTATCCTGAACTACCATATGAAATAGCCTTCAACACATAATGGTTTGGGTGGCAGGAAACAGTTCTCAGCCAAAGCAGCTCTGTCGGAGCAGAGTCCAGGCTCATCTTCCCACAGGAACTCTCCTCTCCCCATAAGGGAACATGAAAAACCCAAAATGAGCAGCTTCTGGAAGAGTGTACTGCTTTGGGGAACATTGTGCTCCAGGAAGAGCAGGTTGCACTGCAGTTGCATACTCACCGTGCTGATCTTCTTGCCAGTGTGATCAGCAGCCCTTTCCAGACACACCGTGAAGACCTTGGGCACATGATGGACTGTAACTCTCTTAGAGATGGTAACCTTCTTCTCACACCTTGAAACCAAGCACAGAGCCAAGTGCTGAAATGCACCCTATCTTGCCACAGCAAGGCCAGAGAAGCTTCTGTGCCTCATATCATTACAGTATTTTAAGGCTGTTCCGTGCCATAAGGTCACATTAAAAAAAGCTGCACCTCTTTATTGTGCATTAAACCTCCGTGAGAACTTGATTCTGTATGATGACATGCAACTCCTTCACACTGGAAGTGTTCATGTCATTAGAAATTGTCTTACTTGCTACATTTGAAGCAGCTTTTTCCATCCAGCTGCTTGGGTGTCACAAAGTCCTCCAAAGCTGCAGTGAGGGATGAGGCTTCCTGGATGAGTGAGAAAGGAGCCACTGAGCTGTGGGAAATACCCTTGCCCAAACACTTCTGAGGAGTCAATAAGAAAATACAGGCAGCTGATGCTGAGGAGACCCACCACGACCACACAGGAAGTGTCCAAAAGGAGGCAGAAAGAGGGTGTGGTGCTGAACATTTCCCTCATGTCCCAGGGGTTCCTGGGGCCATCAAGAGCTTTCTCTCTGTGCCACCACTCAGTTCAGCTACTAATGGTGTGCAGGGTCATCAGTAGTGAAAACTGATTCAACCCATCAGCCTGGGAACCAGACAGGTGTGAAGAAGGGTGAAGGGAAGGAGGAAGAGAGTATGTCAAGGGCGCAGAGGGAATAATACCACTTGGTCAGCTTAGAGCCAGCACCACTAGGAGACCACTGCCATGGCCTCTGCAGAAGGATGTCCATTCCCCTTCCCACCCACCACAAAGCTCCCTTGTGCTCGCAGGATCCATTTTTAAGACAAATGGTTCCGTTCTGGAAAGCTACCTCTTGAAGCACAACTGCAGGCCCTCTTACTTTGATATCCAAAAGGATATGCAGGAAGGCCTTGTAGGAATCAGAAACTGCTTGGCACCTCAAGCATGTGACTGGAAGGAAAATCAAAATGCTAAGTGAGGGAAGAACTAAATTGACAGCGACAGTTTATGCTCTTGGTACCTACTATACCAGTCACAGGACCGTGCTGTTTATCAGATAGAAGGGCAAAACCAATGTCAAGCAGAGCAAGAATTGTGGAAATGTACCTCTGGATTTCAGAAGGCCCCCAAATATTTGATGAACAATTGTAGTTGTTTGAGAAGAAATGTCCAAGCTGAAAATAATTGGCAAGGAAGAGAGTTATAAGGTTTCCTTGATGGGAGCACATCAAGGAGTCCAACAGGCTTGGGAACACTGAAGAGGTTATTTACTTATGCTTACTTGCTGCTTCCACCCAGGCAGGCTCTCTGCATGGCCTTGAGAGCACAGCATAAGAACTCAAAGGCATCTCCGGCCGTGTCAGGCTCAAATTCTTCTCCTATGACTAAGAAAGAAGTTAGTAGTTCCACCCTGCAAGAAGGGGATAGAACCTGTTGAAGCACCTGAAATGACTTACGTTTGAGGTCCCTGATGACAGCCTTAGGCCAGATGGCGCTGGCTGAGGAACGCAGGACCTTCCTAACATGTGCTTCCATGATGCACATCATGCAGAAGCCTTGCTGAAAACCTGAAGAGTCAGGGAGGGAAGTTTCTCGGGTTAGCAAATCATACCTAGCCGTGGGAAATCTAATCGAGATCTTGAAGTTCTCATAGCCTTCACTCCTCTTGTCCCAAGGTGCCAATGTCCCAGCAAGCCCAGCTCATTTTAGTGCACAGAAAACGTTCTTCAGAGGGAGGCTAAACTGGCACAGTGCAATAGGCCAAGAGGGTTTAACTTGCAGGAACAGAGACATGGGGCTAGAAAGAGGTGCCCTCCTGAAGATAAACACACCTCAATAGGACAAGTGTCTTCATGGGGCTGCCAAAGGAGGGTTGTTTTTCTCCTAAATGCAATTCCAGGTTCTGGGAATCCTTGGGATGTGCTCAAGAGATTTACAAGGAGGTGTTCCTAAAAGTACTCACACAACTGACTGTGCTCACGAGAGAGCAGGTAGTTGGCCAGAGGGGGGGTGTAGGTCAGGCACTGCAGGATGACATTGATGTAGCAGGTACTGCCCAGGTTGCGGAGTCCCGGTCCAGGTCTCTGTCTTTGCTGCCAGTCCATACAAATCTCCTCAGGTGGAAAGAGGATCCTTTGTGGTGGAGTCATTCCCTCGGCAATGACTGCAAGAAAATAACATTTGAAGAGATGTGACAATATTGTTGCTTGAAAGCATATTCAAATCTTGAGTTCTCTATAGGAGCACCAAGGACATCAGCTCTAACCGCCAACTCAGAAACACTGGGAAAGCCTAACACCCCACTGACTCCTACTGGCAGGGAAACAGTTTTGGAAAACAGTCTGTTCCACTGCTTAGTCTGCCAAAAGTCCAACAAAACCACACTCTGATTTCTGGCCCTCAGGCTACCTCCCTTTCCCTCTAGAGCCTTGGATTTTCAGGCCAAGTCTTCCCTTTTTCTGACTGTAATTAGAAGAAGACAAGGAAGTACCGAGCAGGGACCTTATGCATGACAGCTCGTTCTGTGAGCAATGTCCTCTTTCGAAGTCTTGCGTGTAGTGGCAGAATGACCAAATGCATATTCTTGTGTCTAACCAAAGCTACCTGCATCAGCCTGGTTGCTCTCAGGAAATACCCAAGATTTCACTCTAGGTTGTCAGGGCATTGAAGCTCAGGGATGAAGTGCCAACCATGTTGTCTGTGAGCATTCACAAAACTCAAGCCTGCTGGTAAAGCTGAGACTCACAGGAGTTGTTTCTTGTTGTGACTGTTGCTCCTCTCACAAACAGATGGAAAAGCTCTGGATAACAAAGGATGTCCTCCAGAACAAAGATCCTCCTCCAGAAAGATCAGATCAGCAATAATCCTATCACCTATTGGGAAAGAATGTAGTTGTAGCTCAACATTTAAAAAAACCCAAACGTGACCCACAGAACAGCTTCAGCTGTGAAAAGGGTTTCATTGCCACTTGTAGCTGCTGCTAAGGACAAAGAATGCTTGGAAAAATACATGCACACAAGTAGCAAAGAAAGGAGCTGAGTTATCTTGAAAGCCAGCTCAGTCCAACTAGCTTTTTCTGGCCTGCTTCTCAGGATACCAAACATTGGGCAGGGGAGGCAGGGGAAGTCCAAATTGCTGGACAGGTGCCACATCTCTGTCTCTTTGTGACATGAGCCTGCAAGGGGGCATGTCACCTTGTGTCCACAGAATCCTGTGGCTGCCACAACCTGGACACCTCTCACAGCTGGAAGTCACTGGACCTCACCTGGCAAAGGTATGTTCATCCATCAGCAGGGCTCCTGCCTCTTCCAGGAGCTGCAACAACTGGAAGAGTTCAAGGCTGCTGAGGGCTGTGAGCTGGTCACTGCTTTGGCTGGCACACTCAGTGTGCTGGGGGCTTCTGTTTCTTTCTTCCCAGGTGCTGGAATGTGTCCTTGAGACTTGTATCCAAATCACCTGGGCTCTAATGGTTCATTTCCAATGAATTTTCTCTGCCCTCAAGGTCAGCTTCAGGCTGACACTGAGCTAACAGTACCAAAGGAACAACTTCAGCAACTGTGCTGGGTGGACCTTGCCTGACTGCCAGGCCCCCACCCAGCTGCTCTCTCACCCTGGCTTGCTCATCTCGCTAAAAAGCACCAGGATTCTTTGGAATCCACCTGCCAGGAGAGCATGTTGGAATCCAAAGCCTCATTTTAGGGTGTAAACTCCTAAAAGGTTCAAAGCCTTATGTTCTTCATGTCCAAAACCTCATTTGGAAGGTGCGAAAACTGATTTCTAGAGTGTAAAATCCCAATTTTAAGGCCATACCTTTAGTATGTTTTAGTAACCATATATTTTAGTAAACATAGTCCTTTCTTAGGATATGAGTTTCATTATTAGGGCCCACGAACTCCTGGTTTAAGTCCAACTCCCCTTGTTTAGGCACAAACCCCAAGACTCATCTGAAGGGCTCAGGGTGTCATTTTGAAGGCTGCAGGTCCTATTTGGAAGGTCCTTCATCTGTAGGGTCCAAAGACTCATTTGTGGAGTCCAAAGCCTTTTTCTTACAGAGCCCAAAAGGTCAGTCATTCTTGGGCCCAAACCCAAAGAATTGCCAACCTCAAAGGATGCCACAAATTGTCTTTGCCCCTTGCAAAGCTCTGGGGGTTTAAAAGAAGGCTTTGAGCCTGCCAATTTGCAAACTAAGCCCTAAAGAGGAAGTTTTGGTCCCAGAAAGAAAGTCTGTGGAAAGTAAAAAGGGAGTTTGGGCCCAAGAATGACTCTTTGGACCTTCCAAAGAAGGTTTAGGACTCTATAAATGAGCCTTTACCCTACAAATGAAACTTTGGACCTTACAAATCAGGTACTATAGGTAAAAAAGGTACTATAAGACAGGTTGGAAGACAAGAAATTAGGATTTTGGCCCTAAAATGAAAGCTTTAGGGACAAAATAATTAGTAAGTGAGATACTACAAATGACCCTTTAGACCCTGGAAAGGAGGTGAACCTACTGGTACCTCTCCCACCCCAAGAAATGAAGCTTAAGGCTGCACAGGAAAGGTAAACGCCAGCAACAGCTTTCTGTCCTGGTTCCTTTTGTGTGGAAGCAATCCCTGGATACATTCAGTTTTGGACCTCAGCTCCTAATTTCTGAGGTGGTTTCCTGAAAGTGGAGTGGGATCTTTTGAGGTGGGTTTCTTGCTTTCTGAGGAGAGCAAAGGGAACTGCAAGCCATGTTCCATAGCCAAGGGGACTTCCCACTTCTCTGAGTGGATGAGGAAGATACAGATGTTGTCCCACCTTGTGCATCAACAGCTGTTGTTGGGTGTAGCCAGCCACTGTGTCCCAGGCAGCCATTTGCTGTGGAAAGCAAAGGAAAACCAAATTTCACTCTGCATCTGCTGGCTCTCAACCCTCCAGCACCCTTGGGCATTGGCAGGCACTGCTCTCCCCAGCCCCAGAGGCAGATCCCCTCAAGGTGGCTGGAGCTGCCACAACACTGCAGTGGTGGGTCCTGGTGACACTCCTGTGGTAGCTGCAGAATCTGTGCCTCTATGGGTGATGCTAGGCATCCTGAAGGTGGGCTCTACCCCCTCCCAAAAGTCCGTCTTGGTCTGCCTCACACCGGTGGGTTAATCCTCGGTAGCAACAGCCGTGACAGACATTCTGCAGCCCTTAAAACCTGAAGCTCCCTGTCTCAATTGTCCCAGTTGGGAGGTAGAAATACCTCAGCTTGACCAAAAAGCTATTGAAGCCAAGCCACCTGCAGCCAGACTGTTTGGGCTGACCTGCTTCCAAACAGTGTGATGTGGGGGACACCCACACTGTCACGGAGGAGGAAGGATGAGCACTCTCACCCTCCTCGTAGTAGCTCAGGACCTACTTTACTCATAAGTGCATGAGGAAATGGTTGACTGATGCTTAAAAGAAGGCTTTGATCTGGCCAAACTGCAGACAGAATCCTAAAGATGGGGCTTTGGTCCCTGACAGGGAGGCTTTGGAAACTAAAAAGGAAGGTTTGGGGCCAAAAATGAGCTTTTAGACTGTATAAATAAGGCTTTGGACCTTGGGCCTTAAAAATGATGCTGTGGGCCCTCTAAATGAGTCTTTGAACTTTTAAAGCATAAACCTTGGCACTTATAAATGAGGTTTTGTAGTCTGAAAACAGGATTTTGGACTTTAAATAGACTATTTTTCTCCCAAATATATGCTTTGGTGATTTAAAATGTATGCTGGTCTCCATACTTTTGAGGGTTGCATCGTATAAATAGGGTTTGTGCTTGAAAAACGTGGGGTTGAATCTGAAAAATAATCCTTTGGATCTTGAAATTGTGGTTTGGGCTCTACATTTTTTTAATAGTTTTTTTGTTTGTCATTGAGATGGAGATTTAGATCCTGACCCTAAAAAGGCGGGGGGGGGTGTTAACTAGAACTTCTCGGTGTTGTCAACGCTGTTCTCAGCACAAATCAAAAACACATCCCCTATACAAGCTACTATGAAGAAATTTAACTTTATCCCAGCCCAAACTGGGATACAGTTTGGTTTCCAATAGCCCCTTAGGCCCTTTCAGGAAACTAATAGGAATCATTTATGGATGAAATTTCTTGTTTTCACAGGTGAACAGCTGGCAACCCTTGCTCTTTCCTCTACAGCTAGTATGCAAAAGCCCCACATCAGGGATTTAAGAATACATGCCACATACCCCCCACCCCACCCCCACCTCTCCCAAATGCCAGAAATAGTCAAACATTGACAATCAGACTCTTCTGAGATGGGAACAAATTATAACTTTATTATAATAATATACACCTATTACAATATGTACTTGTAGTTACTATAAACTCAGTAAAAGCAAAACCATACAATAAGGAATCTCTTCATGTAGAGAAAACAGGAGCTGCAACTTGGCTTTCAGTGAAATCAACCCCAAGACCAAACCCAATGGAATGATCTTAAAAGTCACTATTTTTGGAGTTTGAACCCCACATCCCAGCAGGCCTAAAAATGTAAGTCTACTTTGGGACAGATACATTAAAATCTACCCCTCAACAACAAGAATTAATAACAGCTTTAACAAGATAAGAGTCTGAATGCCTTTGTAAACTAATATTCATACAAAAAGTTCACACACTGACACCCCTCAGAAGGAATCCAATGCTTCATACTCATGCAGCTTCTGCTCTGCTGGCAGCTGTAACTGCTCCAGCCAGGACTCTCCTGTCACTGATGAGTTCTTCAGGCTCAGGGTATTAGCATTGGAGTATTCTGGAAACACCACAAATGCAGAGAAAAGCATTAGTTAGTTCATAAGAATGGATATTAATATGTAATTACATGGCACTTCAGAGAATTGCTTTACAGATCTAAAAGCCAAATTTTATATGTAGCTTTGAGCTTTTACCATCTCAACACGCTAACAACACCTTTCAAGAAACCTTCAGCATTGATAACCAAACAAAGGCAGCAAAATTATTCTCACTTTTTTAAATAGTTTGAATGCCAAGAGGAAAATTGTCTCAAAAGTCAGTAAAGGAGTCTCCTAATGCATAAGATTCTCTCCTGATCCGCCTTAAGTTGCTTTTGCTTCTGTTAGGCTACAAAACCAGTAGATCTTTGGAGAAAAACAAACCTTTGCAAAGTCTCACTTGCATAAACCAGATTAAAATCTGACTTGCTCATCCTGCAACAAAGAGGTACTTTGATAAACATGAAAACTTTGTGCCAGTGCTCTGGGCCCACTGCATTATAACCTCATGTCATAGAACCGTGGAACCATAGAACCACATTGAACCACAACGTCACAGAAACAAATCTCCTGAGTTGGAAGTGACCCATCTGGATCATTGAGACCAACTCCTGGCCCTGCCCAGGACACCCCAACAATTCCCCCCTGTCCCTCAGAGCATTGTCCAAACGCTCCTGGAGCTCTGGCAGCCCTGGGGCTGTGCCCACTGCCCTGGGGAGCCTGGGCAGTGCCCACCACCCTCTGGGGGAAGAGCTTTTCCTGATATCCAACCTAAACCTCCTCTGACACAGCTTCATGCCATGTCCTCAGGTCCCATCTCTGGTCACCAAAGAGAACACTGACTTTGTGAATTCCCAAATCCTGCGCCAAGTCAAGGGCTCCATCACTGACTGTTGATGTGCTGACAACCTAGAGTAAATTCTGGGCTATTTCCTGATAGCACCCAGACTTACCCGGGGGATTTCCATTAGACACAGAGCTTAAAATATCTTTTCAAAGTATCGTGTAGACACAAGAGAGCTCAGTGATGGGTGGGAACTGGCATGGACAATGTCCTTCTGTGGAGGCCATGGCAGTGGTCTCCATGTAGGTGCTAGGTTTGAGCTGGACAAGCACACATAATCCTCTCTGCGTGCTGATGCACTCTGATCCTTTTGTGCTCCCTCAATACAGATCTGATCCTAGGCTGGTGGGTTGTTTTGTTTTCATTATGAGTGACTCTGCACACCTTCTGCAGCTGAACTGTGTGGTTGCACAGAGATGTAGTTTTCGATGGCCTCAGGAGTCCCTGGAAAACAAGGAAATGTTGGAAGTTGTTTCTCGCTGCTGGTGGGAACACGCACTGGGGTTCTGTTGTCACAGAAGCTAGGGGGTGTGCTCCTGGTGGGGTGCAGCTCCCTTGGCTGAGTCTTCTGGTCCCTCTCTTGGCCCCCCAATGGAGGGTTCTGCCTTTCTCCCACCCAGGCTGTGCTGCCAGCTCTTGGGAACTGAGGAAACAGAAGGTTGGTGGTTTTACCCCAGCCCATAAGTTCCCCTCAACTCATCAGGGCAGTTTTCTTGCAGTTACAGGCTTTAAAACAACCCAGCAAAGAAATTTTCCAAGGGTACTGCCCCAAGAAAAACTCAGGAATGAGCTCTCATTTCTGTATGGGTTGTGTCTATCCTCAGCCAGACAACCAGTAGCTTTCAGACAAGGAATGGGACTATTCCCCAGGAATGGGACTATTCCCTATCCAGAAGGGATCCAAACTCTTTGGTTTTTAAAGGCAATCATGTGAAAATGTGAAGTTGGAGCCTCCTTGATCACTTATCCTTTGATTTCAAGGCTCTCCTCTAGTCTGAATCTTGCAACATTTTTTGTTGAGGCATAAAAATGAAGTGGGGGAAGTGGAGCTTCCTCAACCCTCAGCTGAGGGCAAACAGGCAAAATCTCCAGGAGTGTTTTGTTTTTTAAATGTGTGTCAGCATCAGAGGAGCTGCAGGTGCCTGGAGCTTGGCCAGTGTCATTTGGGAGGATAGAAGGAGTAAGAGGTGACCATGGGGACTGGTTATCAGTGTGTCTGGTTCCTTTTTTCCTGCACACTCCCAGAGAAGGGGAGAGCATCTTCACTCGTAGGCTTGCCAAGCTGGTGAAGAGAGTTTTAAACTACATTTGCTGGGGGAGGGGAACCTCAGTCCATCCCACTCCTACCAGTTTGATGCCAGGGACAGCAAGAGATGCCCTGAGCCTCAAGGCATCCTGGTCCAGATGGGCCTGTGCCCAGATGTAAGAGCTTCTCCATCATCACAGGCATTTTATGACCACCTCAACCCCCTCTCAGAAGCCAAGGCCAATGCTGACACCACTGGGCATGTTAAGGACCTGCCCATTTCCACTCCAGAAGCCAATGGAATCATTTCCTCCTGCTTCTGCAGGTCCTACAGGGAAAACCAACTTGAGTAGCAGGATCCAGTGCAGGCTGCAGCGAGCCACAACCATTTGCACGCAAAGGCTGCAGTTGCCTTAGTCATTGAAATGAAGTTGAGACACTTACAAAGAGACGGGAGTGTGGCAGTGCAGTCAGAGCGAGGGCTGTGTGGAAGGACAGGAGATGGGTTTAGCTGCTCAGGAAGCCACAGCTCCCTTCCCACAGCTGTGGATGCTGATAGTGGGCTGGGTAGCCCCCCGCTACCGCTGCCCCAGAGCACTGCCTGGGCTGTGGGCAGGAGGAGACAGAGCAGCAGGAGAGCAAACACTGGAAGATCCGCAGGTGAGTCCCGGTGTCCACAGGGGTGCGGGCACTCAAGGAAGCCACATCTGTGCATGGGAACCTCTTTTCACATGATTCGTGCTCCCACCTTGTGAATCCAAATCTAGCAGAGGGCTCAGCTGGTGTCAGGTAAGAGCATACTTAGGGAGCCTCCTTGACCACACGGTTTGTTTGGGTTGGGCTGGGTGTGGGTGTGCTGGGACAAGAACACTGCAGAGCCATGGCTTTGGAACTGGTGAGGACAGAAATGCTACCCAAGAGGAGAAGGCACCACTGCAATGAGGCCCATGAGTCAGGTTTTCCCCCACTACGGAGGAGAGTAAGGTGAACAAAAAGGCAGAAATGACATCTCCTTGCTGAGCCTGCTGTCCTCAAGAACAAAATGATGGTGTGGGTGCTGTCAGTTGGTGTGAGATTCATCCCTCCCTTCCACCCTCCTAGGAAGGAGCTGCAGAGCTCAGAGGGTCCCAGAGGGTCTGTCAGGGGATGCCAGCTCTGCTGCAAATGGTGCTTGCACAGGAAGAAAGGCACTGTGGAGGTGCATGCCTGCTCGCACTCATGCCCCTCGGCTCTCCCATTCCAGGCCATGCAAGTCCCTGCCCTGCTCCTGCTCACACTCGTGGCCCTGATGCCCCCAGCCCAGGCCTGCCCCTCGGAGATGAACAAGGTCAAGGACCTCCTGGAGGTGAACTGCACAGGGAAGGCTCTCAGCACAGTGCCTGCAGACTTGCCTGCAGACACGGGCATCCTGCTGCTCAGTGCCAATCGCCTGGTGTCCCTCTCCACCTCCGCCTTCCTGCCCCTCAGCCAGCTGCAGGACCTTGACCTATCCAACAACGGGCTGATGACTCTGCACACCGGGGCCCTGCTGCCATCCCTCAAGGAGCTCACCCTCTCCCACAATGCGCTGGAGACCCTGCCCACCCTGCAGGGCCTGCCCGCGCTGACCCGCCTGGCCGTGGCCCACAGCAGCCTGGTGACACTGGCCCCGGGGGCTTTCCGCACTGTGCCACAGTTGCAGGACCTCGACCTGAGAGGGAACCAGCTGCGCACGCTGCCCCAGGAGGCCTTCGCAGGGCTGGGGGCACTCAAGGACTTGGACCTCTCAGACAACCTCCTGGAGGAACTCCCCAAGGAGCTGCTGCAGGATCTGCAAAAGTTGGAGACCCTCTGGCTCTCAGGGAACCGTCTGCAAACCCTACCCACCAATTTCTTCCCTGAGGGGCATCTCTTCATGTATGTCTTCCTCACTGAGAACCCCTGGCACTGCGACTGTGACCTGCGCTACCTGCGGAGCTGGATCCAGCAGAACGATGGCAGCGTCTATCAGCCAGAGAGGGGCCTGGAGGAGACAAAGGTGGAGCTTGCCCCCAGGAAGGTGCTGTGCCACAGCCCTGCTGAGCATCGGCAGAAGCCTGTCATTGACTTCAAACCCAACTGCGGCAACATGGGGGATGCAGATGAGGGTGGAGAGGATGACTATAATTATGGGGAAGAAACAATAGAGAAAACTACCATGACCACCTTCTCCCCGCATCCATCCATCCCCGAAGAGCACGCTACTGTGTCCCCTGCTGTTACCTGGCCTCTCCTCCGTACCACCAGACCTTCCTTGAGCACCCCTTGTACCTCCACCCTTGCCCCAAGCACTTTGCTTGTGATGCCCACAAGCACCAGAGACCCCAGCACCACCACTGCTAGACCATCCAATCCTACAGTCATATTCACACAGACCCCCAGCACTGCCATTCTCACTGGTACTCTTACCAGCACCCTGCACAGACCCACCACCCTTGTCTCTGCCACCTCACTGTATACCACTGTGAGCAGCACCCCTCCCACCAAGAGTGGCCTCCCCCAAACCACCCTTGCTGACAGTACTACCTATGCCACTCTTGTGGCATCCACTGGCACATTTCTCAACACCTCCACAGCAGTACCTTTGACTGCCATGCTGGAGGCCTCTTCCATTGTTAGATCTTCATCTCCTCATTTGATGTCAGCCACCACCATGCTTTCCACTTGTGACCCAACACCACCAGCTCCCCTGGACCCCACACGTTTCACCCAGCCTGCCCGTTCCTCCCCACCTGCACCTCCTCCCCTGTGCCCGTGCTCCATCCCAGGACAGGCTGCACCCGTGCTGCATTTGCAGGCAGGTGGGGGGGGTCCACAGTGGGGGCAGTGGCTGCTGAGGCACTGCTGCCTGCTGCACTGGGTGCTCTACCTGTTTTCCTTGGCTCTGCTGGTCCTGACCATGCTAGCTTTAGCAGGCTGGCTGGCTTGGATGTGCCTGGTGGGACAACCCTTCTGGCATCAGTCCCTGAAGACCCAAGACATGCAGTATCTGCTGCTGGGGTGGAGGGAGTCAACAGCAAGCCCTGTGATGCATCTCAGCAGCTTCAAAAGCCCCCTCCAGCGCCCCACATTCTGTACCATCAAGGAAGTAGAGTTATACCCTGAGGTCACCTACTGCACAATTAAAGATCTGGGGATACAGCGCAGTCCTCCTGCAAGTTCCTCCTTCTGCACCACAAAGGAGCTGTGGGTCCACCATAGTCCTCCACACCCTTCAGCCAAGCCTTTCTCCAGGAACCTGATGGTCACAGACCTCAGCTTCCTGAGGACCCTCTCTGCATACAGCCTGGACAGGGGTGTCGATGCCATGGGTGATGTCAGAGTGAAATATGCTGGCAACACCTTGTAAATACTTCTGTATGCTCAGAGAAAGAGATGGAGGGTTGTGGCTCTGCTTCATGCATGCTTGTTTTACATGGGAAAGATCTGCTTGCCCAGAGAAAGCTATCCAGCTTCTTCCTCTAGTATTTTCCACCAGCCTGAGGTTTCTAGAGCTAAAATAATTACTTGGGTATTTGACAGGGGAAGATAATGTCCTAAATTGGTCAGTGATATTTTGGGGCTGCCAATGCCTGGTTTCAGGATGAGGAAGGGCAAGCAGAGCTTCTGTTGTGCTCTGTGTCCCAACTGCTTCTGTTCAAATGATGCATGCAAAGATGTGCTAAGCTTTCCACTCAGTGCCATGTTCTTAATCACATAATAAATATTGTGTGCTTGAATTTCAAAGCAGTGCTGGTTTTATTTCACTGGACCTGCCACAGTACTGGCAGGGCACAGTGAATAACAAATTTGTCCTCAGTACTTGAAATAGTGAAGATGGAGAGGAAAAGTCCATGGAATCATAGAATCATCAAATATCCTGAGTTGGAAGGGACCCCCAAGGATCGAGTTCAACTCTTGGCCCTGCCTGGGATGCCCCAACAATCCCACCCTGTGCCTGAGAGCATTGTCCAAACACTCCTTGAGCACTGGCAGCCTTGTGGCCATGACCACTGTCCTGGGGAGCCTGTTCCAGTGCTCAAACACCCTCTGAGGGAAGCACCTTTTCCTAATATCCATCCCAATCTCCTCTGATGCTGCTCCAGCCATTCCCTAGGGTCCTGTCACTGGGCACAGAGAGCAGAGCTCAGTGCCTGCCCCTTCGTCTCCTTCTTATGAGGAAGTTGCAGATCCCAATAAGGTCTCCCCTCAGTGTCTTGCAGTGTCCACCTCTTGCTGAATAAGCTAAGTACCCTTAACTGCTACTCATGCCCTTCCCCTCTAGACCCTCCTCCATCTCTGTGGCCTCCTTTGAATGCTCTCTAATAGCTTTAGATTCTTCTTGTATTTTGGCATCCAAAATTACACACTTATACTCAGATTCCCTACTTTTGCCCCAAATGTGTGATTCTTCCCTGTAGTACTGAATCACATGGGAAAAGCCTCCTCCTGGCAGGTGATAAGGAAGCCGTAGGTGTTGGTGCCTCTGCATGACCCACCATGGGAGTAGGACCCAAATGGGAGAGTAGGATGGGAGGCTTTGGAGGGGACAAAGCATTCAGGGACTGGCATAACATTGTGACCACCTGTGCAGATGTCACATAAACATTTTGGGAGGTGTGAAAAAGAGACAGTGGTCATCACTGATGGGGGTCAAATGGCTTGCCCCAGCACTGGTGCACAAATGCAGCAGCTGAATCCTATGAATCACTTTTGCAGCCTGAACTGCTGTTGCAGTTCAAACTGCCCCAAATGTATCATCCAACTGCTATGGGTCAGCGTGGCCTTCTGCCAGATTAACTACTTGGTCCACAGGAACATATGCCTGTGCTTGGCCAGCTGGCATGAGTGTTCATCCATGTGAGTGTGTCTGCTGGCCAAGCTCTGGCTGTGCTAGTGAGCCCATGGACGCACACACACACTGTGTTTGTAAGCAGGCTCTTGTCTGTCTGTTGGTGGTGTCCTCCAACCGCACTGTCTCCTCTGTGAGGAGCTCCAGTGCTGTCATGATCTGCAATGTGAACAAGGCCCCCAGCACTGCCAGTTGGGGACAGACTGCTGGGGAGCAGAACTGTGGAAAAAGACCTGTTTGTCTTGGTGGACAGAAAGGTGAACAAGGTTCAGCAATCCACCCAGCAGCAAAGGGAGACAAATGGAACCTGGGCTGGGTTAACAGGGTTAACAGCAGACCAAGGGAAGTGATTATCCCCTTCTGTTCAGCACTCGTTAGACTACACCTAAAATACTATTTTGGGGAGCATGAGAACCTCCCCACCTTCCCCTACATGTCTGAGGCCACTCAGTTCCTTCCCCAAAGGTACCACTGGTACCCCAGTGTCTTCGAGAATCTGCATTACCTCTGCCTCTCCTTGCAAGCCCTCCATGGAATTCTCTGACTTCTCCATACAGCACTCCAGGTCACTCCAGGAGTCCAAGACCTCTCGAAACCATCCAGGAACCCCAAAGTCCCTAGGACCCCTTACTGTACCCTATCTACTCCACCGTCAAGTCCCCCAAACCCTGGCACCTCCAGGACTCTGTTCCCTCAGGATCTTCCATGCCCCCCAAGATGCTTTTCAGTTCTGAGACACACATCCTCTCCCCCATGCCAGTGAACACAGGCACCCAGAGCCCCAGTGCCCACCACACACTTCCTGATCCCCACCACCCATCCAGGACACTCTGCTCTCCTCCTGTTTCTTGCAAGAAGCACCTGGGTGTCTGGGTTCCCCACCAGAAACAAGAAGACCCAGACAAGCAGTTCAGGAGCAACTTTTATTCAACTCAGGGCTGGGGGGGAAATTGGGGGGGTTGAGTGTTCCTGGAGACACAGGGCTACAGAACAGGGAATCCTTGTGTTCCACAGGATTGCCACAGTCTAGATCACGTACCCTGGGGGTGAAGGGTTGATGGAAACCAAAGGAAGAACACGCTCTATGGGAGGGATCTGGGCACTTTTGTCCCATATTGATGCTACCTGGGGATCCCAATATGGGGTGCACTGTTTTTAAGCCCTCCTAAGTGTTATTTGGAGTTTGAGGTGATCTCAAGGGGTCCTTAAGGCCGCTGGGGCCACGTAAGGCAGTGGGTACAGTGAGGACACAGGCCTGTAGGTCAGTATAGGCATGGGGCAAGGTGCCTCTGGTGATCCAGCGCTGGGCACCTGGCTGGTAGGCGTGGATCAAGTGTGTGTCCTGGTAGGTCTCATGACTGTAACCTCCCAGTACAAGCAGCTCCCCTCCCAGCACAGCTGCACCCCCAACTACATGGGCACGGGGCAGGGGGCTGAGGACAACCCAGATGTTCTGCTTGGGCTTGTAGACCTCAAAAGTCAGCTGGTCCCTGTAGCCAGTCTGCCCAGCCCTCTGGCACAGGCCCCCAGCCACGTAGAGCTGCCCACCCGCCTCCTCCATGATGTGGCCAGCTCGCTCGCCATTCATGGGGGCCAGGAACGTGGCAGACGCACCCGGGACATAGCGCAGCAGGGATGCCTGGCACTGGCATGCGTCATCACACCCACCCGACACGTAGAGTGCGCCATCCAGGGCACACGCCGCGTGCCCGCACAGAGCCGTCAGCAGGGGCTGGCACCTCCTGGGCAAGGAAAGAGGGAGGGGTGAAGGGCAGGTTAAGCAGCACTGTCCCACAGTGACTGACCACCCAGGGGTTGCCCAGTGAGCCATGTCTCAACTGCTGAGCAGACAATGTTCACCAACACCCAGTGAGCCCAAGTGGGCAACATCAGCTGACACAGAATAGATACCCAAGGGACATCACTGTTCAATGCTTTGTAGTCCCCACACCATTGGTCAACCCACAGTGAACTCCCTCTATTAATAACATTGGCCAACACCCAACAGAGCACCCCATGAACATTCTACCAGTGGGATGAATCAAATTATTTGTCTCATTGGCAGATGGCCAACAGACCTCCAGTAAACACTACTGGCCAAAAACTCATTTGCCACCCACTAGGCAACATCAGCCAACACCCAGTCCCAAAGGGACACAGTTGATCAGCACCCAGTAGACCCCTCCCAAAGGCCACTGGAGGCCCATCCCCCACTGGAGGCTCAGTGACCCAAAGCACTCAGTGGGTACCACAGCCAAGGCAAGAGGGTCCGAGGCAGAGGGAAGCAGGCATCTGCTGGAGCGGCCTCACCTCCAGGTGTCATTGGCCAGGTCATAGCACTCCACAGTGTCTGTGCAGTAGAGCTCTCCTGAGCTGCCCCCCAGGGCATAGATGAAATTCCCAAGTGCCACAGCAGCAAAGTAGCTCCGTCCACACGTCATGCTGGCCAGACGCTCCCAGGAATCATCCATAGGCTGGTACCTGGGTTTGAGAGGCAAAGTGGCAAGAGACTACCTGTTACCTACAATGCCAAAAGCTCATGTTGGCACCGCTGAGGGCAACAACCCACCTACAACCCGTCAGTCCCAGAATGCCTTGGGGTCACATGGTAGCCTTGCATGGGAATATCCCCTCCTTCTGGGCAATACCAAACCCATAATGACCTGAGGCATCTCCAGATAGGAGCCTCCCAGTCTTACCCCCAAAAAAGCATGTAACACCCAAGAGTAGGAGGACACCTCTCAGTCCTACACCCAACCCATCCCAGAATGCCTTGGGCCCACTTGACCAGCTGCAATGCCTCAATATCTTGGGTCCACGGGGCAACTCTAGCTCCACCAACACCTCCTCTGATCCCACGATGTTCTGGTGCCACATGGCAGCTGCAAGTCCTCTGTAGCTCTCACCTGTAGACACTGGTCAGGGTGTCATGGACCCCGTAGTAGTGCTTTCCGCCCAGGACGTAGAGATTGTTGCCCACCACAGTTATGGCATGGCGGAAGCGTGGGCCATCAGGAAAGTGTCCCAGTGCCCGCCACTCAACCTGCTTCACCAGCCCCACAGCACTGAGGTAGCGGTCTGCAAACCAGAGGTGTCTGCTGGGCTTCCGGGCAGCCAGGTTGCCCGTCACTTTGTCTCCACCACAAACCACCAGCACCTCTTGCAAGGAACGTACCCGGCATGGCAGCTGAGCCATGGGGGCGAAACTTGATACCACGAGCTCGCGGAGGACCTTCGGGTCAGCTACCCCTGCAGTCACGGATGGGACCTTCTTCAGCTCCAGGCCAGACATGAGGGCAAAGCGAACAGATGACAGGACCTCCTTGGCTAGATCCTCCTGGCCATCTCCGTTGGCCATAAGCCACCGGGCGGCTGCTTCCAAGGCTTCCAGTTCATGGAGGACATTGAGACCATCGGAGCGGAGGAGGCGAATGAGAAGGTGTGCAGGCAGATCTAGGAAGGCTGGTGTAGCCACCACACTGGGGAAGGTGGCCAGGATGTAGTTCTCTGCTACGTGGCCCACCTCATCCAGCCCATAAGCCACAGCAAAGGCCAGTACGTCTGGGACAGTTTCTGGAGTCAGGCCATGGGTGAAAACATCCAGGCAGAGAGTGAGGAGCCCCCAGGCCTGGTAGCGCAGGGAGGTCTCAGCTGCCTCCAGGACCATGGGCCATGGTCCTGCTACAGCTCCTGTGTAGGCAAAGGAGAGGAGGAGGCGCAGCTCGGCCGGGGACAGCCCCGTGACCAGGGGGGCAGCAGGGTCATGGGTGGCCTCCCGCATTGGGCAAGTGAAGAGGGCTCGGAAGAAGTCACAGGAGCAGCTCAGGGCCAGGCGTTGAACTATGGGGAAGGAGGAAGAATGGTGGGGGGCAGAGGGGGACCCTCTGCACTGTGCAGCCCCCAAAACTCAAGTGTCCTGTCCCTGTGCCCACCAAACTCCCAACTATGCCAAGGGGAACTTGGCTATCCCAGAGTGCCCTGTCCCCCTCCTCAGCCCTTCATGGGGACCTCCACCCCCAGCTCACCTGGAATGACCTCGTCCCCTGCCTGGAGCTGGAGGTCACAGCCCAGGCCCTTGGCATGCAGCTGCTCCATGGCTCTTAGTGTCTCCCACTGCTCCTCCAGGGGCTCAGGTCCCTCCTCCTTGGGGTCAATCTCCAGTCGCAGGGTACAGGCGGCCACCAGCCGGGGGGCCCCCAGGGCCTGGGCAGCCTCCTCCACCTCCTTCTCCCGGCCATGGGGCACCATTCCCCGATAGGCAAAGGCGAGCATGGCCCGCCAGCCCTGCAGTGTGGTCCCAGGTGGCAGAGGGACATGGGGTGGGGGGTCCTGGTGGAGCTCTCTGGTCCTGCCCTCCAGGAAGTGGAGGAAGAAGGAGCTGATGGAGGCCAGGACCACAGCATGAGCCTTGTCACCCTCTGGTCCCACAGCCACATCCACCAGCTGTCCCGTGGTGCGGAGGTTGTCAGCCACAGCCAGGAAGTGTCCAGCATGGGTCCCATCCCGCAGGCTCCACTGGGTGGGAGCTGACCCCTCTGCAACCCACATCTTACCTGTGGAAACACATGGAGCAGGAGGTCAGGGTGCTGTCCCCATAGCTGGAGCCTCTGGCCCATGGCAGGAGTCCTGGTTGGAGACATGGGGTCCTGCTACTGGCACTGCCCCATAGCAAAAGCCACCGGATCCACCACTAAAAGGCTCTACCTCATAGCCAGGGCCACCAGACTCTGCTACTGCCCCATCACTGAATTTGATGCTCCTTGGCAAAACTGCAGCCCCATAGTTGAGACCAACAGTCCATTTCAGTGCTCCACAGCTGAGCCTGATCCCCTCATCTGCTTCATCACTGAACCCTTAGCATGAAGCTACTGACCCACAGTCAATGCTGCTGCCCCACAGCCCCATAGCCCAAGCCTCTGTCCCCAGTCAGACCTTCAGTCCTACAGCAGACGCAACCAAGCCCTTCCTCTCCCATTGCCCCAGAGTTGAAACTACTGATGCTCCAAGAACAACAAAGCTGCTGGCCCCTGGCACAGCCCCCATCGAAGGGCCTGTGACACCCACGCGGTGTCACCCACTGCCTGTCGTGTCACGCTGCCTGCCGTGTCGCACTGCCTGTCCCACATCGCAGTGTGCTGTCCTGAGGGTTGTCTGCGAGCTGCATGTCGTGCTCCCCGCAGCATGGACTGTCGAGGTGCTGCCTCTGGTGGCTCACACTGCGCCGTGCGGTGCTGCTCTGTGCCCCCCCCCGTGCTGCCTGCGCGGTGTCGCGTGTCCTCACCCAGCCCAGCACAGCGCTCGCCGTGTGCCGTGTCCTGCACTGCTGCGTGGCGTGGCATGCTGGGCCGTGCATTCGTTCCCCCCTTACCGCCTCCTGCTGCTCCGGGAAGGTCCTGTGACCCCCCAGGAATGTGCCCAGTTAATTATAGCCCCGACTGGACACGTGGCCCCGGCCAGGAGCTGGGAGGGGCTCATGCAGAGGGAGGTCCGAGGCCCCAGAGTCCTGGGCTGGGGTGGTGGGGTCACCTGTTCCCTGAGGACAAGCAGCAGGGTCAGGTGAAGCTGCCAGGAGCTTCTGTAAACCCCAGGTTACCCTGGGTAGGTCCTGCTGGAGGTCCCCGGCCCATCAGATTCCCCTATAAATCTTATTTACCTCCAGAGCCCAGGGTAAAGCAGGGCCTCCTCATAAGTCCTTGGGTGGGAGACAGACAATCCCCCTGCTCCCCCACCCCCATGGTGGAGGGGTGAAACCTCTACCACCACCCACTGTGCTTCTGAGCTGCAGCCCAGCCCCAGTGACCCACACACAAAGAGCTGGAGGTACCAGCCCCAAGGGCACATGGGGATACCAGACCTTTGGCCCAGCCAAGTGCCCCCAGGACCACCCCGCAACCCACCCAGGACCCCCCCTGCCCACAGAGAGCACATACCAGAGCAACACAGCCTCCTATGGCTGTGACTGTGTGTTCCCCATCACTGTCCCTTCCTCTTTGTTCTCTGATGCCCCAATCTCCTTGTCTCCTGTTCCCTCCCCTCACCCCCCCACATTCCTGTCCCACACCTGTGTCCCCCATACCCACATTCTCTGTCTCCATAATTCACACATCCATCCCCTAATGTCCATCTCTGTACCCCAGTATTCCCATGGGTCGAGCTGTGTCCTCAAAGGTGGGGGAACCTCTCCAAGTCCATTTTTCAGCATTTACCTACCCTGCCTGCCAGGTTCTTTTCCTTCTATCTAGTTGGAATTTCCTCATCTGCAACTTGTGCTTATTACTTCCCACACTTTGCTGTACCCCTGAGCCTGCCCTTTCTGTAGCCATTAGTCAGCCCTTAACCTTCTTCTCTCCGGGTGGAATGATCCTGTTCTCACCTCTCCTTGTGCATCCTGTGCCTTCATGCTCTCCACCTTCTTGGTGGGTTTGCTGGACACAGTTCAGTTTGTTCATCAGAAATTGAACCAGACGTAGCTATAAGCAAAATGGCATCCAAGGGTCCCTTTCAGCTTCAGATATTCCTCAATTCCAACCCTGAACCTGTTGCCTCTACAGTTCCTGAAATGCTTTGTGGGCAAAGCCCCCAGGCTCACAGACACCTTGTTGTGGGCAACCCCCACCTCCTTTCTCACCCCACCTTCCCCATCCTCAGCCCAGAGCCAGGCACCACTGCGGAATCTCTGGCTCCAGACCCTCACAGATGGGCTCAGTGTGGTACAATCCCAATCCCTATCACAAAGTCCCACAGGACCCACTCAAAACTACAAGGATCACCCTGAAGCTACAGCGCAGCCCTCACACCAGTGCACACAATGCCAAGACACGGAGGCAAAGCAGCTCAGCACAGAAATCACTGGGAGAGCAGCAGACAAGCAGCAGATGCCACTTCCCCTCCAGCAGCTCCAGCTTTCTGCACCTCAGCCCAAACACCAGGAACAGCCACACGACACCACAATGTTGGGACAACTGCTGATTTGACCAAATCTTTATTACACGATGTCCTAAGTAGACAGAGCACTAGGAAGCCACAGGGAGGAAAGGTGACATTTACAGCTTGGGAGGTCCTGCCAGCCTCCAGCCCTCCTTGTTCCCGATCTTCACGAGGGCCGCGGTGATTCCGAACCCCAGACAAGCCGTGGTGCCAGTGAGGTAACTGTGAGCTGGAGAAAACACATCAAACCAGAAAAGAACCTGTTAGGGCAAAAGTTCTGTGCAACAGATCTCAACAGACTCTGCCATTTTTCATAGGTCCCTTGACCATCAGCAACACTGCCTGCCCAGAGAAAGGGGAAAAGTAATCTTTTTATAAAATTGAGTTTTCTCATGCTTTTAGCTTGCAATTTGAAATATCAATTTTGATAATCCTCTGCCCATCCCCTTACATGGGCAATCTGAAATGGCTCATTTGAGTGACAAAAGTAACAATCACTGCTTTGGACTCTCACCAGGCTCATCAACTAGGACAAGTAAAGATGAATTCTATTTCACCACAATTACAACTTAAATAAATCCCTCATTTCTTAGGTTCAAGTCTGAACGCCTACAGAAAACAGAGCTGTGTTAGCATCTGCAGGAGCTACTCAAGCCTGACAAAGAGCCAAAGAAGCAACAGCAGTAGGACACAGCTTGTCCCTCAGACCATGTGAAGAATTCAAAAGATTGTACTTTCTGTGTAAAGTAAATCACACTTGTTGCCAAGAAAACATGTATTTCCACAACTACATTTTTCATATCCTGCAATTGTCAGGTATAACTGGTAGTTCTAACTGGCAGTACTAGGTCAGCCCTGCTTTCATTCTGTGCATCACTTTATGTTCCCTTCCGTGTCCCCCTCCTGTAGCCCTGTTTATTTTAGGAGACCTGTACAATGGAGTGCCAACGAAACTGCCCTGAATCAGAGGCTGAGATGAATCTCTATCCAAGAAGCCTGACATCAACATTATTTAACATTTTCCCCAACACAAAAGCTTCTAAAACCAGCAAGGGCTCATTTCATTGCAGGCGTTGTCCACAGTTACCTCTGGCTCCCAAGGCAGCTCCTGCTGCACAGCCACCAATGAAATAGTTCAAAGGATCCTCTGGTTCCTCCCGGACTTGGGCACTGAGGCAGGTACTTAAGCCAAACACAGCTCCCAGTGTAGCTGTAAACAAGAAGTAAAAAAACCAAAACAACCCTCTCAATGACTCAAGAATTCACACTGAGCACGATTTTGATAGAGCAGCTACAAGGGACAATGAAGCAAGATCTGCTTCCCATTTCCCAGGGACATCCTATCCCAGCCACTACAATGAGACTCCGCATCCCTGTCTCATCCAGCTCCCTGTGCTTCCTCCCCCTGCGCCACGCTGGACCCCCAGAGCCCCCCGCGCCAGCAGATGAGGCACCAGAGGTACCTCATGAGGCACAGCAGGAGGTACCAGAGGGGAGCAGCGGTGTCTCTGCAGCCATCTCCCCACACCTGCACAGGCTCTGCTCTCAAACTCAGCCCCCAAGTCCCTGTGAACCTGCCCCGTGGAGCACTGTGCAGAGCAACCCCAACGTCCCTGCAGAACATTAGTCCTGGCACTTTCCTCCTCTGCCTGCCTGGGGCTCACAATGACTTCTAGGTGGTAGACAAATGGATTGAGTTCGTAAATTATTCTTTTTTTGTAAATTGATTTTGAAATTGAATTAAGTATTTTGAATTACATTAAGAAACTGCAAAGTAGCAGCATCCCGTCCACTGAATTATGCACCTCGTCCCCACACTGCTATAGCTGCAAACTTTGGAAGAGAAGGTGAATGGGGAAGAGAGGAGCAGGGAGCTCGGGGGACTGCTCCAGATGCAGATCTGCATGGCTGAAACTCCCTCAGGGTTTTTTGACACAGCTCTTTGCCAAAGACAATGCAAGACAATTACATGGTTTCTCCTTGGCTATAGAACATGATGGGGAAAAAAAACCTATTTACTTTCCTTTTGTCACCAAAAGCATTGCAGTACTTTTCAGCAAATGCAGTTTACTAAACACAATGCCTAAACACATGAAGTAAAAAAATAAGTTTGCTTCCACTATATTATTGCCCATAAACTGGCTGGTTTGCAAATACAGAAAAAACCGTCTTTCCATTTCAGTGTTTCCGGCCAAACCCGACCCAGGGCCGGCAGAGGAGAAAGCCACGGACACCGTGAGGGCCCGGGTGGACCGGGCCGAGGCGAACCCGGCGGCAGAGCGGGGTCCCGGCCCCCCCGCGGTGACACCGCCCGGCCCCGGCCTTACCCACGGTGACACCGGCCCTTACCCACGGTGACACCGCCCGGCCATTACCCATGGTGACACTGTCCGGGCCCGGTCCTTACCCATGGTGACACTGTCCGCCGCCGCCGTCTGCAGCGCGGCCAGCGCCGAGCCGGGCCGCAGCAGGATGATGCGATACGCCGCCCCGACCAGGCCTGCAACACACACCGCGTCACCGCCCGGGCCTGGGCCCCGCCCGGCCGCCCCCGCGCCCCCGCCCGCCCCCGCTGCCCACCCGCGGCCGCGCCCACGCGCGTGGCGAGGCCAGGTGCGCTGCGGGCACTGCTCGCCCTCGGGGCCGTCCCAATAGCCCGCCATGGCGGCAAGGGCACGGCGGAGCTGCCGCCTGAGCACGCGCGGCCCCGCCTCGTCCGGGGGGCGCGCCCGGGGAGGCACCGCGCGGGCACGAGCTCCGCCCCCTGCCCACACCCCCCGGAGCGGGCCGGGACCCCCGAGCCGGGACCCCCGAGCCGGGACCCCCGAGCCAGGACCCCGAGCCGGGACCCCCGAGCCGGGACCCCCAGTCCGTGTCCCGCCTCAGCCGCTGCCCGAGCGCACCCACACAACCGTTTTCCTAAAGGATTTCTACCTCGTGTTCCCAGTTTCCCCACCCGCAGCTCTCAGGCTCTCTGCCCAAACCGGGGGCTCTGAATGCCGTTTGTCAGTGCTGGCTGCTTGGGGGGCGGGGCGAGGTTGAGGCTTCGTGTTGTGATGTGTTTTCTGGTTTTGGTCGCTTTTTGGGGTTTGTTTTTTTTTGGTGGTTTTTTTGTTTGTTTGGTTTTGTTTTGTTTGGTGGGTTTTTGGTTTTTTGGGGGGTTTTTTTGGGGGGGTGGGTTTGGGGGCTTTTTATTTGTGTAGGGTCTAAAACTTTAAATAGAGCTTGGATCATTTTTTATCAATTTTCAAGGATTCGGTTTAAATTCTCTGGCTGTCTCTATGCTGCTGTATGGCCCTTTTTTTTTTCTTCTGTAATAATAAAGATGCTTTGACACAGGCTATTCCGATGCTTTTATGCATTTATTTTTCCAGCTGTTCACAGTTTGCTAATAAAAACATAACACTCTGCCTTCTCAGTGACATGCCTTCAAGCAAAGCTCTTCCCAACCCTTGAAATAGCTCCAGTTCCAACAGCTGAGTGAAGAAGTCTACAACTGTCTCGATGTTATCTCAAGCTTTCTCTCACCTGCCTATTTCTCTTCCCCTGTAAGTTAAAAGTATATTAAATGTTTGATTTCTGCATTTCCCAACATGTTGAGTCCCCCACAACACCTCTTCTCTGGGACAGGAGCTCAAAACAGCTGGAGTTGGATGCTACTGCCCCAATTTATCACAAGGAACAGCTGTTTGTTACCAGCACTTGCAAACGCTCCTCTTCCTGCCGTGACAGCGCTGGGTCCGGCCGGCAGCTGAGGGAGTTCAGGAGCCCTGGCAGCAGGGACGGGAGAAGGAACAGCCGCGGTTCGGTGGCTGGGCCGGGCTGTGTCACACCGTGGATGTTCTGGGCTGTGCTCTCAGCACGGCAGGCAAGTCACCTCCGGTCCGGGGCTGTTTCAGCGCCAGGAGGTGGTGTGGGATGCGGAGACAGTCCCTTGGATCTGGCACTGCTTCCTCTGCGTGCTGGAGAGGTAACTGTTCTTCCACACAGAACCAATGCCACCATCAGGCACTGACCGGCGGTTTACTAAAGGAATCAGGTTTTAGAGCAGCTTTGCCCCTCCTGCAAAGCCTTTTCTAAGCACTTAAGACAAAGGAATTTGTTACCTTTCCAGACAGCAGGATGAGAAAACCCTCAGCTCCAGGGCAGCACATACTGCAAATGCTCTTTCCCCAATATAAATACATGGAATCCACCAAATCCTGCACAGGGTAAGACTTTTCGCCATTAAGTAACAAAGAGCATCCTGGGCTCCAAGCAGCTGTTAAAAGCTCGTCTGAGTCTGTATCCCTAGGCAGATTTGTATTGCTTCTTCCACAAGACAAGGGAGGTGGGACTGACAATTCACATCTCTCCTCCTTAGCAGCAGGTACAATGCCTGTAGTGCAAGACTCAGCGTGCAGTTTTGTGCAGCTCTTCACTTGCCTCACGGATGGACTGCAGCTAACCCTGGGGACAGGCACACGGCAGCTAGGAGTTATCCAGCAGATATCTATCCTCAGGCTGCAAGACCCTCCTAAGGCAGTGACAGCTCATCAGAAAACTGTTACAGTATGACAGAACAGCTACCTTACTATAAACAGGCAAGTTCCAGGGAAAGCAACATATAATTATTGTAACATTACTCTTAAAACATCGAGCTTGGCTCCAAATATTTAAACCACAGACAAACCAGTTTGCTGCTATAGAGTATTAGTTCCCTTAAAAAGGGGAGCGGCTTGCAATGCTACTAGAAGCTACAAATAACCCGGATTCCTTCTGCCTCTGAAACCTTTTTAGAAATGGCAGAACCATCCAGCAGCAAAACACATTCAAAACATTTCCCCATTCTCCCCTCTGGGAAGCTTTTTATAGGGCCTTGTCCAATAGATGTTCTATCTGCAGATGAAGTGGTCTGAACTCTCCAGAATCTGAATTTATTTTGTCTGCTAAATGGGCAACAGACAGGGAGCTGCTTTTCAGAGGACAAGAGAAAAAGCTTTTATGTACAGTCAGTACACAGATGTTCAGGTATGTGTTACCACAGCACACATCCTGCAGCAGGGGCTCGATGACACCTCCTGGTCTCTGGAACACATCACACCGAGCAGCTTTTCCAAGGCTTCATTAGAAGCTAAAGAAAAGCTACTAAATTTGATCAGGAGTGGTTCATTTTAAATACATCCCACAGATATCCTTGCAAAAGGCATTCAGTGCCCATTCCCTGCAACAGAATTACGAGTGTTCTCAGTGACAAATTACACTTTTGTATTTTTACAAAATGGAGTGTCCTGGAAAGGAGGTAGTCAAAAGGGAGCTCTGAATTCTATATTTGAATGAGATTTTTATTTACAGAAATTGTCTGTGAGCATTTCTTTACAAGATACCTGTACCATCACCTAGCAGAGAACAATCAAGACTGATTTTAACAGTCTAGTTTAGCAATTCTCTCTCTTGCACCTGTGTTGCTCTGAGCTGATTTCACAGGAGGGAAAAAATACCTGTAAAATTAAAATATCTTTCTAAGTTCCTGTCTGAATTTCTCTGCTATCCACACAATGGACTGGAGTTCAGTTTAAGCAAGTCAGTGCACAGAAAGACCAAATAACAAGGGGAGAAAAAGCACACAGTGAAAAGTCAGTTTAATGAAATCTTGTATGACAAATTATGGCAATTATCATAACTGGAATTCCTAAAACTAGAGAAGTTTATGGGGAAACATGGTAAAATTTTCAAATATGTAACATGTTTCTAGAAAGGAAATAAACCATTTTCTACACTCACTGGGGGAGAGCAAGAGGCCAGTTGAACTGCAGAATGGGACATGTTAGGAACAGTCATTTAATAGCAGGAATGCCCAAGCAATAGAATCAACTGATATCTCAGTGACTGGGAACAGGGAGAATCCATTACAAAGTTGAAGAGTTTTTTTTTAATTCCTGCAGGCTTCTAACAGTCTGGTCACCTCCCAGCTTGGTTCCAGTGGAGGGTGGCTGAGGACTCATTTATTTAGATCATTCCCTGCCCTGTCTTCTCTGAAGCAGTGCATGATGCACTGGAAACTGGAAAACAGAAAAATGTTGTAATTACACATTTTCTTACCTTAATGTTTATATTTCCTGAGGGTATCATTTTATAGATAAGAGGTTTACTTCTGGCTTCAGTGACACCACCACCCTAGCAACATTTTCATAGACTCACAGAATATGCTGAGTTGGAAGGGACCCATCAGGATGACCAAGTCCAACTCCTGGTGCTGTGCAGGACACCCCAACAATCCCACCACGTGACTGAGAGAATTGCTTCTTGAACTCAGACAGCCTTGGTGCCGTGATCACTTCCCTGGGCAGCCTCTTCCAGTGCTCAGCCACGCTCTGGGTGAAAAACCTTTTCCTGAAATCCAACCTAAACCTCCTCTGACTCAGCTCCAGCTGTTCCCTCGGGCCCTTGTCACTGGTCACGAGAGTGAAGAGATCGGTACCTGCCTCTCCACTTCCCCTCAGGAGGATGCTGAAGACCCCAATGAGGCCTCCCCTCAGCCTCCTCCAGGCTGAACAAAACAAGTGATCTAAGCAACTCCTCATAAGGCTTCCCCTCCAGTCCCTTCACCATCCTCACTGCCCTCCTCTGGACAGTCTCTAAGGGCTTCATGTCTCCCTTACACTGTGGTGCCCAAACCTGCACAGTCCTCAAGGTGAGGCTGCCTCAGTGCAGAGCAGGACAATCCCCTCCCTGGACTGGTGGCAATGCTGTCTGTGCCTGATGCCCCCCAGGAACAGCTGGCCCTCCTGGCTTCCAGAGCACACTGTTGACTCAGCACCAAATGGGCTTTATTACACTCTCCAGTATCTTTTTTCCCCTGGGAAAACCTGGAAGGCTGTGCCCATGTGGGTCAGCAGCCAGAACAGGCTACGCAAGAATTGCCAACATCATCCGTAAGTTAACAACACACCTCAGGGGAAAGAGAGCAGGAGTGTGGTCAAGGGGAAGATTGCTGCAAGGCAGCAGAGCTAGTCACCACCCTCTCTTGCACAGCCACTGCCTGGGACAGGAAACACAACGCAGGGCTCGGGGGTTTTGTTTGCTTGCTGGCACAGGTTTAACGTAGTTCCAATGTACATTTGGATGACAGTCTTATATAGATCTTTTGAAACACATGGTCATTATCTATTTTTGCCTGTCACTGGTTTACTAAGCCTTAAAGCAGAGAGCTAAGTCAGGGTTTTGCTTTGGCCTAACTACATCTTGCTGGGCAGGGCCTGAACTCAACTCACAGCCAATTCTGTCAGGGGTGCACAGTAACATTTCCCTCTTCACTATAAACATTTATGCAAAGCTTCTAGCTAAAATGAGATCTGCATCAGTAAATAGTTGCTGATGTTTTTAGAATGCTCTAGGTGATCATGTACCACCAAAGCTCATCAAAGCAAGCATGCTTATTTCATTTTTTTGAATCTTCATGCACCATCAACTGCATTTTAGGTAAAACACCTCAAAGTGAGACTCAGCATAGACCCCATGAAGTCTGGGACCAGGAAACAACGCCTGTTTTCCCCACAGGCAGACCTGTTCACCAAGACACCTTATTCATTTTCTTTATGAAAAACAACCTGCTGACAAGAAGCAGCTTTATGGTTCAAGGGTGTTTGAAAAGAGTAGTTTTAATCTGAGTACCTTAATAATGTAAAAAGATCCCAGATCCAAAATGCAGATCACTCACTTGAAAGTACAGAAGGCCCCCACACCTTGTGATGCAGAAACAGTTGTGTGGTGGGTACTGAAGAATGTGCCACGCTCCTGTAAGAGCATGGCACGGGTACAGGGTGCAGCAACACATCTGTGCATTGTTAAAACCCCCCATAATTCTAAGGAGAAAAAAAAAACCAAAATGCAAGAAGGTATGAGCAGACAAATCCAAAGATAACACAGATGCAGTGGCACAGCTTTATCATTAGCCCTTTTCACTTCCCAGAAAAGTAATCCAAGGTTTTCCTTTCAACTGGCTATCAGGAAAAGCAAAGCACTCGCTGCTCCAACAGCATCAGTCTCCAATGATGGTTAACAACAAATAAAAGGAAAAAACTTGGGTTTGACTGCGTATGTTTCATTAAAACAGAGGCAATAAGGACTGTTTTGCTATTTGAATATTCAATTTCAAAGTTGATTTTGTGCTATAACCTGAGATTCCATTTTCAATTCATGTTACATTAAAAGAAAATGAAAGGGAAGAAGCATTTAAGTGGTGCATTTTAGATCTCCTTAACCTACAGAAGAACAAGCATGCAAGTGAGAAATTATCTACCAGTAAACTATTTATAAAGGAAATAGAACAATTTGGGGAATTTATAATGAAAGTGACCTGGTCACTGTCATTGGTGACTACCAAGTTTGCTGGACAAGAACATTCTGTATGTTTTAATAACAAAATAAAACTCAACTTTCACACAAAAGGCTCAACAGATTAAAAAAAAAAAAACTAAACAAAAAAAAGTTATGGTTACAGTAGGAGTACTTCAGAATTACACACAGGAAAACACATTCTTGCTTTTATTTTGGTGGAACAGAATACAATAACCTTCAGCCCAAACTACTCAAGGCTGGCAGTATTACCTTTCTCTTCATGCTGCAAGACTGAACAGGGAAAAAGAAAACAGAACAGGGACAGGAAGGGTTAGAAGTTATATTTTCTATTTAAGGCCATTAATTCAGCAAGATATTTAAAAATGTCCTCAACTTTAAGCATGAAGAGTTGCATTGACTTCAGTAAGATTACTCACATGTAGTTAAGTCAGGCAAGTGCTTAAATGGCTTGTTGAATCAAGCCATTAAATGAGAGTTGCTTTGTTATACAATTTATTTTAATAGTTGGTGGAGCTCATTACATGAGCCTATTTTATTCTTCCAAGGGCTAACAGCTATTTCCTCATCAACTTTTCTGAAGGTGTAACCTGTATGCCTCCTAGACTTTACTGTAGCCACAGAAACATAATTTTCTAAGAAAAATTGTATGCAACATCTATTATTTATAGTGGCTTAGCTCTCCCTTAAATAGAACAGTACAAAACAATAGTTTCACTTTTTCAACACACAAGAGCATCTTATTGAAAAACTAAAATAAAAAAAGTATCACCACAATATAAATCCCCAAATAATAATAATGAAATGGGAAGAAAGAAAGGAGTTAGCAAAACATCCTGTGGGCTTTAAAGTCTCTTATTACTGCATTAAAAAAGCTTTTCTGGTGAACCACAATGTTTTGTTTCTCTCCGTTTACAAACCCACTAGACAGGGAACAATGGTGTCCACAACCTATGTTGGGAATAAAAGATAAAAACATAACCTGCCCCATCTGCAGTCCAAAAGGAGAAGAAACCCAAAAGGGCAGCCAGTGAGCATAGGAATTGGTGAAGACACGGTTTCCCTGCATAAGGGGGAGTAGAGGTTACAAAAGCAGAATTCGAGTTGGAACCGCATCGAAAAGTTCTAATCTCGGAGGCCTGCAAGACACGAACTACTGAAGAAACAGTCAAAAGGTCCCAATGAAAAGCTGTGACAAGCTGTAATGTGCCATTTCAATTACAAGGAAGAGGGGAAATGCTTGGGGATGGCTGGGGGATTTTTTTGTTTTGTTCTGGGGTTGGGGTTTTTTGTGTTGTGTTTTTTTTTGTTTGCTTTTGTTTTTTTGCTCATCAATATGATGAGCTTTCAACGTCCCAAACCACATTCAGGTAGTTTCCAAGTCTGCTTTTCTTTGTGTGGAATCTACTGATCCAGACCAAAAAATCAAACAAACAGAACAGGGATGCACAGTTCTTAAGTCCTGGAGCCTTCGACACTGCCTGAAATAATCGCTGGCCTGGGGTGCCCAGAGATGCCTGCAAGATGGTGTTCATAGCAGCCTTGCAAGCAGATTGGCTCACATCTGCTATGTGCTGCCAACGTTCTGCCCATCACCTTCATCATTGGGACCTGAAACGATAAAAGTAATTCTTGGTCATGAGAAATATCTTTTGTTTCTCACCTTACAAAAAGAGACCCATCCCAAGCAGCCCACACAAGCCTCAGATTCAGGTGTTCAGTAACAGATGAGAGCTGTAGAATTTCCCTGCCTTATATTTCCTTCTCCAGACTAAGGTCTGTCCACTGTGGAATGTTATGTTCTTCACTAATCTGGTTCAGGGATCCCAGTAGCATCCCAGAGTCTAAAAGCTCAGCTTCCAACCTCTTCAATCCACCCACTGCTTTTGTTCATATTCATTCCTTCTTTTTACCTGCAGGGAATCAGGATAGAGGACTGGTCTCTGTCAAAGGCTGGATGTTCTAAGGCACAGGAAAGCAAAGTACAGATGACTTCCAAGTCAAGGGTACAATAGGAAGCTTTCCTCAAACTGAAGATTAGTGCTTTTCTTTAAGTATGGTCTCCTCATGTACAATAAAAATCATTACACTCTTTCCATGCCCCTTTGTAAACCTTCTGCTTTCCAAATAGCTCTCTACTCAAAGGTCAGTCTGGATCCTGCCTGCTGATCCCAAGTCATCTCAGGTTTTATGTGCAACCCCTGGCCATGGTGAAGGCAAAAATGAAATTCATAACCACCCCTTAGAAATCCTGTAAAGGAAACAAAGCACAGAAAACTTCAGCTAAACTGTGGCATATAACTCAGAGAGACCCAGCACAGGGGTCTTTTGCCAGTTTGGAGAAGAAGCAAGAAGCAGCTTTATTCAAAAAGCCAATTCGTGCCATAGTCCTACTCCACAGGTCCCTGTGAGAAGTAACAGGCCAGAAGTACATCTTTCATGTACAGGGAGCACAGTCTGCTTTAAAGAACGACACAGAAAAATGCATGGAAAACAGGAAACACTTGTCCTTCTTACTTACCACTTCCAACTGATCCTGAAGGTGCAATGACATCATCATCACTGTCTTCCTCATTTGACTGTGTTACCTCTGGCTCAGGTGCTACATTCTTAACTTCTTGCTCTTGTTCCACTCTACTCCGCAAGGCCAAGATGCGATGGTGCAAAGCAGCAAACAACTGCCCTGTATCTTTAGAGCTCGCCTGCATTTTTTAACAGTCAGAAACAAGAAGGTGCAAGGAGTTAGAATAAAACACTGCCAACGTAATACACACCAGTCAAGCCAAATTTCACAGTATAGTTTTCAGTTTTCTCATCCAGGGTTTTTCAAACCAGTCAGAATGGGCTGTGATACACACAACAGGATACTAGACATACCGAACTCTGGTGGTGAGAGTATATTCTTCTGCTCAGCTCCAACTTCCCCTGGCTAACATATCCCATACTAGCTGATTCCTTATAACTTTCTTCACCTAGAAACCACACAGCTTTTCTAACACCTCCCAAAAGCTTATATTTAAAAGATCTTCAATGAAAATCTTGCAGATTTTTCCAGGTCTGTCAAGCATTCAACTTCATACAGTAGTTAGTCATAATCAAGTCAGTTAATTGTTTCATGATGCACTGACATAAAATTTCAACATAAGATATAATGAGAAAACTAATCAAACAGTCAGGTAGGTTTATTTTTTTTTTCACTCTGTTTCAAAGGGAAGCATTTGCAGACACCTGTCCAAGAATATGTTTTTCTTACTCTCAGAGGTTAATGGGCACTTTATGCCTTCAATACAATCAATTATTAGGCCTCTTAAAATTGTTTCTATCCTCCCCATCCGTCACCTCTGTATCTGTGAAATTCCCGTACAATGAGTTGTAATGAATAAATAATTCCAAGCAAGATACTTTTTATCAATACTAAAATCAAGAGTAAATAACCTGATGACAGATTTAACTCAAGCTTTCAAATCTAGAAGAATACTGAGAAAAACATATCCAGTAATTTCACTGCTTCTTCATCAAGGGATATTTGGTATCATTAAGTTCTACTCTGGGACTCCAGATCCCAGTCCTACAAACCTAATGTTTCTGGGGAAGCTGACCGTTTGTTGCTGTTCTCTTAATTTCTCCTTGTTGCAAAAGTGTAAATCAAAAGAACATATTCAGACCTCTCCAAATCTGCAAGTGCTCTTAGCAGATGTTAAGCAATAACCTCTTCCGTGCTTACTGTATGATGAGCTCTCAAGTGTTTCAGTAATTGTGAATGGCATTGCTGTTCCCCATTTAGCAAGCACAGCAATCCCTTTCACTATCCTGTTACTGCTTTGAATACTCTGTATCGAAAGAAAATCAAAGTCAAAATATGTTACCCTTAACTACTAACACAATGTTCTTGACAGAGCTTTAGTGGTTCCCTTTCAGTAAGCACCTCTCCATCCTCCCACACTGTGACAGCACTTCTGTATCCCAAGTTCCAGCAGATCTAATTTTGGTTAACTATTGCATGGAAATCTATGAAATAACACCCATTTTCCTTAATAGCAAAACCCAATCTGCATTAAACACTATAGTCACAGTAGGTATGGAACAGATCCCGTGACTCCATGGGCAATGCTTTGGACGACGTGGTTTCCTAAAGCAGCCACAGATGTGGCATTTCTTCACAATTAGCAAGCCTTTCTGGACAAGCACACCTGCCAAGCCCCTTGTCTTTGGGGTAGGGGTGATATTAAGGTAGTGTAGGGTGCAAAGAAAAATGCAAATGTTACCTCAACTACAGTTTAAGCAAGCACCTACTTTAGTAGGAAGGTTAAGATGTAAACAAAAACTGATACTCACTGATATAAGAAAAACTTTAACTCCTTGGTCCTCTGTATCCATGGCAGTGATCCGGATACTCTTCTCACTGGCTTTATCAATCTGCATCTGAGCCCAGAGCTTGGTATTTAAGATTAACCTGAGACTCCCCTGAGTCCTCATCACTAAAGCAAAGTTACAAGATCAGTTAGGTGGAAAAAGACGCATCAGGAAGCTCAAAACAACCAAGACAGTGCTGTGTCTTTTTGTTGTGTAAAGGTTTCAGTCGCTTTACAAAGAATATAAAAGGAAAGTCCTTTTGGGGCTTTTGTTACACCTATTAGTAAGAATGTAGGTTTATGTTGGTTTGGGCTGGAATAGGGTTCACTTTCTTCCCAGTGGCTGGTATGGGTCTGTGTTTTGGATCTGTGCTCATCACAGAGTTATGTTTTGTTACTGCTGAGCAATGTTTGCACAGAGCCAAGGCCTATTCTGCTTTTCCTGCTGCTATGCTGGGGAGGAGACTGGGAGATGCACAGGAATTTGGGAGGAGACACAGCCTGGACAGGTGACCGAGACTGACCAAAGGGATATTCCAGACCATATGACATCACACTCAGTATATAAAATGGGGGGAAGAAGAGAAAGCAGGGGGATGTTTGGAGTGATGGTGTTTGTCTTCCCAAGTTATCATTATGCAGAACGGGGCCCTGCTCTCCTGAACATGGCTGAACACCTGTCTGCCCAGGGGAAGCAGTGAATTAATTTCTTGGTTTGCTTTGCTTGCATGTACAGCTTTTGCTTTCTCTATGAAACTGTCTTTATCTCAATCCACAAGTTTTCTTTTACCCTTTCAATTCTCTCCGATTCTGCTGGTGGGGGAGTGAGCGAGCAGTTGCCTGGAGCTTGGGGGCTGCCTGGGGTTAAACCACAACAAGGCTATTAAAGATTATCAGTCATGTCTAAAGATATTTAGTCCAAAGTCTTATATGTTAATACAGCAAAGTTCAGTGGCTGTATCTGAGCTGATAATCTCAGGCTAATGCACATTCCCAACAGCCTGAACAGTCGTGTAGTATTCAAAGAGACTTCCCCCATCACAGGCAACCCCTCCCAAAGGGCCCAGATCTGAACGATGTTACCACCAATTTCTAGTCAAATATTCGAGTTACTAAATACATCTTGCTTTTACGAGGAAAAAAGTAACTGGAACATTTGCTGCAATAGAAGGACATGGAAAGATACTCTCTTTGGAGGCAACGTTCATTAACTGCAGCAAAAGAAAAGGTCCAAACTCCTTCTGAGTTGCTGTAGCTAAGATGACCTAAAGTGGATGTTGCTGAGTGTTACGGAAGCATGCTATGAAAATAGCACGACTGTCAACCAGTATCTCATTTCCCCTGGTTCCTCTTACCCAGTCGAGACTGTAACGTTCCATCATCTGTTGAGGCCATATCATTGAGTCTCAGGAGTCCTCGACCTCTTTCCACCCAAGACTGAGAGCTTTTATCAAATACAAACAGCTTGCACTGAATCTGTAACAGAAAATATCTCTATAGCATAGTGGTTGATTGAAGTAATAATATATTTCTTGTTAATCTGCAATTTCATATTGGAATTTTTAATTGTTCATAGCTGTGTAAACCAAAGCAGTTATCCCCCCTTTTGCAATAAGTTCCCCAAAATATACTGTCTGCTTTCATAAGATTTCATTAACAGAAGCTATATATTCTTAAAGAATACCTGGGTTCAAGATCACAAGAACAAGAACAATTTTCACAGAGAGAAAGATGTGATAAGAAATTGCCTTAAATCAGTCAATTATTTTAAAAGCCTTAGGTACACCTTGCACCACTGGAAGTGGTATTTGTTGCTGGAAAGACCCAGCACAGTGAAAACAAAGCAAAATTTTTCCTGTATTTGGGAAAAAAAGGATGAAGAAACATGTTAGCTCGTGATCAATTCATAAAGCCTGACCCACACGAAGTCATGAATAATTGAGGTATTTCTACTACCTCCTTGCAAGGTTCATTAGTTAGAAAATTCAAAAGGTCTATCTTTTCAAATGGTAGGACTGCTCCTTCTTCCATACAGGCTCCATTTTTCTTCCCTGCCAAACATGTCTACTCTGTATCCCCACCTCTAACCCATCTTCACTGTCACTGTTGAGATTTCATACCTCAAACTGTCACCCCTCAAGTTCCCCACAGATGTGCATGCACTAGGTGGAGAAGATATTCCCATTTTCATTCCCTCCATTTCTTATTTTCTCCACCCTAGAACATCTAGCTCTGTGTACTCTGTTTCTGCAACATTAACACAGTTCTGTACATACAAGTCCCATTTGGAATTCTAGTACACTACATTTCACAGGAAAAAAGAACAAAAGTTTGGCAAGAGGTCTGTTAAGTTACAACATTCATGCAACTTAGTCCTCTATTAAGTATACAGTTGCTAAAAGCTGTGGTTTTCCTAAGTGAAACAGGATTCTCATCTCTTGAGTCTTTTGTTCAATTATGTGAAGCATCCAGACATTTCTGAACTACACAGAAGCAAAAGTACCAGAAGAACTATATAGAGAGCATTCATGTCTGGTAAAAAAGTCAAAGAAGACTAACATTATAGATTATCATTTTTTGTAAGATAATACAAGTGTAACTGATATGCATTAGTTACTGACACAGTGCAACTGTCTGGTGTCAGAATAGACAGCACATCTAAGAACAAAAACCTGTCCTTAAAAAAGAACACAGTTCAAATGCTGAGAAACTTAAAACATCTCAAGAAAAAAAAAAAAAAAAAACAAACTATAATTGAAGGATAAAGAGAGAAGAGGAAAAAAATTCATACACCACTTCATTTTACATGAAACCCTGTACATTCTTCTTAAGGACATACTAATGGTTATATTTAGGTTAATGAATAACTATAATAAATAATGGCCAGTCTTCGCGAGCGAAGATCCGGGGAAGGTCTTTCCACCTTCCAGCCTGCGCATTGGATTTTTTAGGTGAGACACAGTGTGCGCGGAACTGAGCCCACCCTTTAATCCTAAGGTTCATCTGCCGGGGCCAAGCGAGCTTGGACGGTGGCAGCGAGGTCCTTAGGACGTAGGTGGGTTGCCTTTAAGGGCTAACGAGCCCCACCTGCCCGGGAGTGGCCCTGACCGGGAATCGAACCCGGGTCTCCGCGGTGATAGCGCGGCGCCTTTACCCCTAGACCACCAGGGGCTCCAATGAATAACTACAATGCTAAATAAATCACAATAAAAAACAGGAGTCTAAGTCAGGACCAAATATCCTTCCAAAACATCACTAATTCAATTAAGTACCTCAAGACAAGTTCCAAATGCTGTGGTATGGTTTCTGCTTTGCAAGAAACCAGACTGCTGCCATAATTAGTCGATTCCAAGTTTTAAAAAACCCTCAGTAGTACAACAATTAAAAAGAACTTTAAAATATTTAGTTCATTTAAGTTTTCTTCAAATAGTTGTGTTGTATAACATAGAAGCTTCTATGTGATTGATTCAGGAAAATCACCAGGAAAAGCCACTTGGATGGCTTATACACTAAAACTTATTCAGAAAGAGGAAATGAAGAAACAACAAATTACAGGATAATAAGTAAGGATGTGAATAAATATCTGAAGTTTGCACTTTACACAAGAAAGTACATTAAAGATAATAGAGGAAGGTTGAGTTGTAGGAAATCAGATGGTGTGGATTCACTGGACATCCATACGAATCCCCACAAACTCAAAGCTCCTCTGCACTCTTGTTTCTTACCTGTAACACGTTACTTTCAGCTTCCTCCCCAGTAATCACTTCTACCTTCGCTAATAAACACTTCCTTGCTGTTGCTTTAGTATAGGCTGCTGCAGACTCTGCCAGTGATTCTGAAATATTATTAGCTGAACAACATTTTGAGAGTCTGAGAATGATTGGCATATAATTTTATAAGATTTATAAAGGTCTCACACAAGTATACCAGAACTTTGAGAAATTTTGAAAAGTACAGAAGACAGACCTTACTAGAACATGTCAAAAAGGATTGAAATATTAAGTAGAAATTAAAGCTTGTCTTTTAATACTTGTTTAACAAGCACAGGACACAAGGGACCAATGAGCTAAGTTATCTAAAAGTTCTGCTCCTACACACAGTATTTCAAAACCTTTGCATGGACAACTGCATATCTGTATGTGCTCCAGCAGTACTCATACTGCTGCCAGCCATGTGCTTACAAATGGACAGCACAACTCATTTTCCACTTTTATTTGGGCTTGCAAGCAGTTTGCTGAAGAAAACCCATAGTTTCCAGAATTTCCATAAAATCTTGTCAATTTGAAGCCACATAAGTCTAGAATCCAGCAAAGAGTTTTGAGTTCAAGCAATGTATGCTGTACCTGCTTAATGCAATACACACTTGACTCAGACATTCACTCACTGGAAATACAACAGAATTGTTAAAAAAAAGGTTTGCCACATTTCTTCTACGCTCTGGTTCCAGTTCTGTTAATTCCCTCTACTTTAGTTCTGCTAAAGATATTCCCAGTACCACCAAGTGAGCATGAAAAAGGCAGTACATGCTTAATATAAGAGAATCTATAGCACCCAGCACCTCCCACACCCAGCCTGTATCTTTGGTTACAGGAAACAGTAAAGGTAACATAAGAATGTTACATTTTTGAAAAGTAACAGGGCACTGAAAAATACAATAACTTAAACATGGATTAACTACCATTCCTAAAGTTATATTTTGTTTTTCACCTTTCTCTGGCGTAGCCTCCTGAGAAGATGATTCAGACCCAGACTCTGTAGCAGCATTCTCCTTATTACTCTCTGTACTACCTTCATTTGATTTTGGTGGACTCTATCACAAAAAGGAGGTAAACAAAAGAGAGAAAACACACACTTATTTTGCTGAACAGGACTAGTGATCCATTACTGAGAGAAGCCCCACTGTTTATAAATGATATGCAAAAGGAGAATCTCACAGACAAATGCTTTCACAGTAAAAGCCATCCTACTACCCCAGCCAAGGAATTGAACAGTGTGACCTGAAAACCAATTCAAATTATTTTCCCTTGAACTGAAATCAAATTTCAACACCTATTTTGAAGCTATGCTTAACAAAGCAAGCCAATTTCAGCTACAGTTCAGCTCATGGCATAGCTGACTGAACTCCCTGCTACATAGACAGGTATGAATGCTCAGCTTTAAATGCTTCCATTTTGTTCCAGTACAGGAATAAAAACAACAGGAAATAGTGAGGCACTAGAAATTATTCCTTAGGCTGGTACATACTAATCAAACTTTCTGAATCGTACCTCAGTCCTGAGGCAGCTGCCTTAGTGCTTAACTTTAAATCCCATCCTGAGGGGAGTCAAGGAACTGACCTGCTCTCAGTTTTGAGGACAAACATAAAACACTCTCCCATACTTATACTCAACCATTCAGAGCAACAGTCTGTGCCATGAAGTGCTTGGGCACAAGAGCCATGTGCACAACAGAGAGGGCACTGAATCTCCTACACAGGCAGTTTGGCAGGCAAGTCCTTGGGAGAGCACTGCGGGGCAGACAACAGCTCATAATGAACTCCCCACGCTGCATTCAAGGTTACCTACAAGGGAAACCACTGAAAAAACCCCATCCTCAAATGACAAGTACAATTAAAGGCTCTCAAAATTCCTAGGTGAGAATCCATAACAAACTACTTGCAAAATTACAACATATCATATACAGTGGGTACTTACTAGGACTCGCTCACTCATGTTCTGTCCAAAAACAAACTTGTTGCTAGATGCATCTGCACTGTTTGTAGAGCTCTCTACACTGAAAAAAACGCAACAAACAAAACAGGTTTTATAAGACAGAAAATTATCTCCTATCTTCTACTAATAAAATTCCTCACAAAGTGAGTGACTGTCACTAACTTTAAAAAAATTAGGCACTGGTTGATACAAACAGAGGTAAAAATTAATTCAACTTAGTAACATGAGAGCACATACTGGTTTTACTGAAAAAGAATTCTCTCAGAATTATGACAAATGATTTTGCCACTTTTAAGATCTTTCCCTTTAGATAACTAATTATATACGAAGCAATGCTGAATGCTAAGTGAGGGTTTACTGTTTAACCACATAACATACTCTTTCAAAAACAGTATTCTACATGCATAAACTCGAACTACTACACTTTTTTTGGATTAATTTTTTTCAGAAAGGGAAAGAACTGAAACAAATGCACTTCCAGTACAGTAACTGAAACAGAGGTAGCAGGGATAAGTAATGCCTTTTATTAGACTAGCTGCAATACCACAGCCTCTCCAAGAAGTTTCACAATCAAATTTCAGCCTTTACTCCTCCTTTATAGAATAAGCATCCTCCTCCCACTGTTATTTTTATTAAGAGATTTTAAACCCCAGTTTTACTCTTTTACAGACTCAAAAGACTTAACAAGTCATTGTTCATCTGCCTTCCCATCAGGTGTACCTTTCTAAGATACCAACATGCTCATGAAATGAATCGACAGACCACTCAAATCAAGCCTACCTGCATTTCACAAAGTTTGGAAAACAGGGGCACATATGTCACTACATGGTTCAAGTGAAACCAAACAAACCTTTAAATTGTACATGTAGAGTTCCTACTTCTGAATAAGGAGATTCATAGAACAAAGGAGATCCTCAGGGGAAGACAGCTTTACCTACTAAGGGAATTAAATGCCACAGTTCTGAGCTCCAGATGTTAACAGGGAACTCAGTATGACCTACTGGTATCTGCCATGGGACCCAGTACATTTACAATTTTTAAAGGACTGACACTGTTACACAATGGGAGGAATCTCCTTTTACCAGTCCATTACCAGAATGCTTTGCCATCCCAGCTGAAAACTAGGGTCAACTCCCCTTACTGACACTTAGTTTGTTTTTTTTAAGACAAGTCCAAAACTAGGTTTGTAGCAATTGACCCACAGTGAATGAATCCTCCCAAAGTAAAGACTTGAATTACGACAGTAGATATCACATGAGTTGATAAATATGAAAAAATATTCTAGTATTTGAAGTCCACATATTAGCAGTTATTGTCTGCCAAATCTGATTAAACAAATATGGAAAGGCATGCAGAGGTAAAGGTGTTCCCTGCCTCTCATGCACATCATATGAAAAGTTCAGCATCAAAAGTTCATTGGCTGCAAAACTGCCTACTTCATAGTGAACAACAGGTCTTAAAAATGCAGAATATAAGGACAAAGCAAACATGTATTGGTGCTTTTCCTACAATTTTTTCATAGCCTTCATTCAGACAATGCAAATTTCAGCTTGCTCCAGGAACAGATGTTGTTCTACTCCATCACTCTTGGTAGGACTTCCCCTCATGCTTTTCCAGTTGTTACCTGAATTCACAGCTCTGTGTAGTAACATATTATCTTTCTGTTTTCTATTATTTCTGTGTATTACTCGATATTTTTGACCACTACTATGCTAGCATTTTCACAGAGCTATATGGCTACCTTAGCCTCAAGTGAAGGCTGTCGGCTCAGACACGATTAGCAGTTTTCGCCTTAGCTGCCTCACTTTACCTATGCCATCATCATATTTCTTCTAATGCTACTGCCTGATCAGAAATTCTCTCAAAGACTTCCAGTTAGGTTCCTGCTTATTCATACAGACCCTCTACCTTGCTCTGAAAAGCTTTCACTAGCATGAAAAAATAATTTTTTTAAACTATTCTTCCCTTTATCAATATCATGTATGAAACATACTGAACTACACAAATACAGTCCAGATCTCTACAGGATTCTACTGGTAGTTCCAATTCATTCCATCACTGTTCCTTTCTAACCATGAGAAGACTTTTCTCATCTTATGCTTGTTACTTTTGGTGAGGATGTGGTCATGTAAATGGTATCAAAAGTATCTCCCCTGACCAGATGATTGAGGATTGCCCCACATCTGAAGACTGTCATCCCATTCTCCAGAAGCCTGGGTTCCCACTGACCCAGTCTAAACCTTGCATCCAATAAAGAGTAGAATCACAAAGAATTTTCAATCAAGAGTAAGGAGAACTGTCCTATAAGTTTTCCTGTAGTCTCACCTGGAACTGATGTACTGTAGAAAATAGTTAGTTGCAGAAGGTGTATCTGATGTAGGAAGGCCAGCATTCTGCACATCAGCAGTTTCATCACCTTCGTCTCCTAGCTAGAAAAAGCACAAGTAGACATTGACAGTTTTAATTACTGACTGCAAATTTTTCAACTAATTCTTTCTAAGGACAAAGTTCCATCCAAAAATGCTTTTTACAATAAAACAGTATAAGCCTAGGCCCCGATATTACATTCAGTTACTCCATGCAAAGGTTTGAGCCCAGGCAGCCCTTTTTTTCTTTTCTTACCTTTTCTGTGAAGTCTTGGTTGCATGGGAGCATTTCAGGATTGCATTTCAACTTAATTCTGACTCAAAAGGTAAGACAGAATACTACACTGCACTGAGTTTTAGATGTTACTTACGATTGCAGCAGATGCATTTATTTGTGAAAAAGTTTCTTATGCTACTTAACAGAATTAATTTATTTATTAGATGTCTAAGATTTAGTTTCATTAAACAGCCAATCTATGGTCACAACTTTTAATTTTACATATATACATGGAGGTTTTAACCCTGTCATTTAGTAGCTTCAAATTACTTCATAAACTTAGTTAAGAGAATAAACATGCTTACCTTAACTCTGTCTCTTAAGTTTTGCCCAAATACAAATGCTTGCTGTGCATTTAGTTCAGCCTTCTCACAGCTGTTATCTGAAGTATTGTTGGACTCCTTTTTCTGACATTCTTCTGCCTAAAGAAATGGAAAAATGCAGCCTAGGTATCTGAGTTTCTTTAAATAAACACACGTTATGACATGGTGAGTCACACACTCATTTACAATGATAAGCCAGTAACATCTCAAGAGCTACAAGGCAAGTTTTGCATTTAAAATAATGTAGCTGTTGTTGTTTAGAGTGTTTTTCTTAACAAATCACAGAATAGTTAAGATTCGAAGGAATTTCTAACAGTTGTTTGGTCCAAACAGTGTTCAAAGCAGCATCAGCTGCAAACTTAGGCTAGGCTACCCAAGATCTCATACAGCAGAGCTTCAAAAACTCCACAGACGGCAGTTCTACATTTTGGTAGCCTAGTTCAATGTACAAAGCACTGAACAGGATAGTTTTATACTGATATCCATCTGGAATCCCCCTTCACTACACCTGCAGCTTCTCATTCGTTTGGTAGCCACTCCCAAATTTCATTTTATCTTGCCACATCCCACCACCTGACAGCTGAGGAGAACAGTCCAATTCAATCCCTGCCCTAGTCCAAGCAGAACACGCTCACCTTTTTCATTACACATCATGTGCTTCAGCCACTAGTCCCCTTGGTGACTTTTAAGTGTCTTTCATATACTGGTAAGCCCCAAACTACACATGATACTCATGATGCCACCCCACCAGTGGGAAGAAAAGGGAATGATCACTTTTCTGAACTTAATGGCTGCAGTCTTGGTAAAGCAGCCCTGTAGGTTCTCTTCATCAATAAAAGGGTGCACACTGGTTATTTGTGTTCAACCTATTGTTTATGATTGCTGCACAGCACCTGAAAGTTCCTGAACTTTTTGTTCTGCTAAGGACCTTATTTCTATTCCACATCTCTGCTGCCTGCTTTCCACAAGCAGCTCCAGGACCTCTCCCTGCAGTTGCTGGGGCAACACTTTCCCTGATTATTCCCATACTATAGTTCCCATTTCATTACACTCAGGGTCTTGCACCCGGCAAACCCTTAGAGTGGTGTTGGAAAGCAATTACAATCAGCATGGGAATCACCCCCTTCCTCTTCTCTTCCTATTTGCTACCCTGTATCTTTGGATACCCATGGGAATACCCACCATAATGCACGCATAAAGCTCAACAAGTGACCCGCACACAGTAGTTGCCCCTCAGCAAAGCATGTGTCCATCAGCATCAAGAGCATCATAAGCAGAAAATAACCCAAAAGAATAGGAAGTCTGAGCATGTTTTGATGAAAACTATGTAGTTACTATGGGAAGAATATTAGGGGGCACCACCTGCTCCACTCAAGAGGACACCCAGGGCAAGATGCTATGCAGGGAACCCCTGTTACTGGTCTTCATGGTTGGCCAATGAGAAGTCTTCCCTCTTCTTTCCCTTTCTGCTTTCCCTTCCTCCAAAATAAAATAACTGTCACCCTTAAAAGCAACACTATGCGCTAGAGACCTGCCAACAAATTCCGTAAAGAGAATTTGTCTCAACATTCTTCATACAATACCAGGATCTCCAAGACTTGTCTGCACAGCTGCTTTCTAGCCAATCCCTCTTCAGTTCTTGTGACACACAGGTTCTCTCACCCCAGGTACAGAACTTTGCATTTGTTGACCACCAGTTTGTTTCTCTTGGCTCATTTTTTTTCAGCCTGCTGAGAACGTGCTGAACAGCCCATCTTCCAACATATTGACCATTTCGCCTTCCCACAATGTACTGGCATCCACAAACCTAACAAGATTCACTTCACCTTGCCAGGTTATTCACGTAAACGTCGAACAGTCCTAAGGAGTGCCTGCAGTGACTGATGCCTGTCAGACTTCCAGCCACTGGCTGCTTCCCTCAGCACCAGCATCCTGTCTAGTCCTGTAGACCTGTATGTGTCAAACTGTCTAAAACAGTCCTTAAGAAAATTTACTGTAATAACTCAGTCCCCCAAACTTCCCCTATAAAAAGGGTGTTGGTAGACCTGACAGCAGACCCCTTCAGTAGAAATAAAGACAAAGTCTTGACTCACTCAGATTTTTTCCATCTCCTTCATCACTAAGTTCCCTCTAACATTTTGCAGCAGTCTACAATTTTCCTTCATCTTGCCTTCGCTGTCGATACCAGTAGAAGCCTTGCTTGCAGCCCTTTCATCCATGGTCAAAAGGAAAAATCATTACTCTAGAATCTCCTTAACAGATTCTTCTTCTGAATAAGGATCAGCATGCCCCTGCTACCAAAAGGGCTGAGAGCTGCATGGTGGGCTTGACCAGATGCCTATCAAGCTTCCCTGCACATCTGATGATTTTCAGCCACCAGACTCTCCTACCAGTTGAGAGAGGTTGGATCAAAGGCTGCAGCTTGTACCCATCTAAGGTCTGTGTTGCTTAGGGCTTCTGCAGTTTCCTAGGGATTATCAAGACAGAGATCACATAGGTACAGGTTGCCACAGAGCCACTCAGAGCAGGACAGCCACCAGACTGAGAACATTCCCACTATGCTACCTTGTATAAACATAAGACAGAGACATCAAAGAAAAATCTTTTCTGCCAGTAAAGTAAGACTGTGACTCACATCTGCTCTAACAAAGGCAGACCATGCTCATGTAATACTGCAAAATACCACATACTTGCCCTCACAAGGAAGCCTTCTCTCTGTGGTACATCAAATCTATCCCACAGATCTGCACGTACAATTACTAATACAACACAATTCCAGAGGTAATCTTTCACTCTTATCAAACAATCTAATATTCTGCAGAGACTCCAGCATTTAACACAACTACTGCACGAACTCAAGTAGCTTCTACCTGTGCTAGAAAGCTTCAGGCAGACAAAGCTGACTACAAATGTGAAGACAATTAAGACTATCCCACCACATTCCTTGGTAAAATTGCAATTCAGTTAGGAATTTTATACCATTTAATATTGAGCCTCAGAAAACTTTCTCCCAGGTCAGTTGATTAAAAAAGTTAGGAGGACTTTTGGATGTTAAAAGCACAAAGAGGTTCTCCCTAACAATGTATGCAGCAGTAACAAGCGTGTTCCACAAAGTTTTCAGGCTGGTCCATGCGTGGAATTTACTTATCATTACTCAGTCATGGCAGCAGTCCTAAACCTCAAAAAGCCAGTCACACTGCAAGTGTTTCTGCTTGGATATTCAGGATTGAGACTTGAATTTCAGGTGAACTGTTCCACACTCTTGCACTAAATAATACTACTTCCGTGATCAATGTGGCATCAAAAGCCCACAATCAAAATCCCAAAACATCCTCTCCATGCCATCAGTCAGGATCTTCAGACGCTAATGGTGAGCTCAAAGGAAAGAAAGGACTGGATACACTGCACAGAACTGGAAGGAAAATTGTCATTACTTTTCTTTCAAGATAGTAAATAAACAACTTCTGATGCACTTAAATGTCTTTTGCTCTAGGTGAGGCTTTTCAGCCTCTCGTTACCTGCACTCTCCATTTCTTGTAGGGAACTCATTTAATGATGCTGGGTTTTTACTCTGTTCAGAGAATATTTAAAGTCTGTTACTTTGACTCTCCTTCTCCAACTCACCTTCTCTTCAGAGTCAGAACTTTTCAGTGTTGCATCACTTGGTAATTCTGATGTGGCTGCAGAATCTGGTGAGATATTTACACCATTAGTGCCACTGCTGAGAACTGCAACACAGAAGGAGAAAATCACATAAATTCTCTAGATATTTAGGCTGTCCCAAAAGTTTTCTAATGCAAATTGCATGCTGTTTTCTCTTTTAAGTCCATGAAACGTTGCAATGCAAACTAGAGCTCCCACAGTATTTTGCAAAAGACGTAAGGACCACAATTCAGCAGTTCTTAGCAGAATCAAAATTTCAAACAGAAAAACAAGTCAGCAAAAAAAGTCATTTAATCAATCAAGTGCTGCAAGCACTTCAATACATACAACTTCAAGCAATCACCCTGCTCCAATCTAACACTGTTCCAAAGAAGGCTCCTCTTCAGGCTGGTTTACCTACTCACGTACTGAACTCACACTGAAAATCTGTACTCCAATACTAAGTTTTCTGTAGAGTCCAATCTGTGACAGCAGACATGTCAAGAAATCAAGCTAGAAATGTTTGCTTCTATGCCAGATTCACGATTAACTGAAGTTACTCAATTTTTCTGTTCAACCAAAATTCCACATAACAAAAGGCATCGGGCTGGGGAAACACAGAATTTAGGAGACATGGACACTTCAAACAGTTTTTCTGCTTTAACCTCCAGTCTTTATTCATGCCTATTTCCATCAGCTATATCAAATTCCATAACATTATATGAATGATCAAACTTAAGAATTAAAATTCTATCTCAAAGTCACAACTCCAAAATGGTCCAGAAGCCCAGAGGCACCTCTCAGCAATTTAGGCATTGCTGATCAATTATCAATGATAGCTTATGACACCATGGTCAATGCTGTCTGTCATTTGAGATTGCTAGTCCACACACTCAGAAGTCTTTTTATCCCAAAACTCAAGCATGGACTACACTAAAGTTAGAGGTCTGGCAACGTCAGACAGTTGTCTTACACAAGACCTGAAAGTTCCACTGTGTTATCCCTTATGTAACACAGACACACTTAACATTTAAGATGTTTCTCTTCTGAAAGGAGACACCTAGAAAAACTAGGTGGATGTTGAGTAAACCCAAACCACTCCATTAAACAGACTGAACATTTTTGTTCTCTCTCCATTGTATTCTAGAAAGCAAAAGCATTATTTACCCATTTGTGAGAAAGCTTTTGGCTGTGGTGCCTGTAATACTGCTGGACGGAGCACACTTCGCTGCTGTTCCTTCGGTTTCTGGCTAGGGAGACCTGCAGGTGCAAAGTTTTTTCAAGAGCTATAAAGCTTTAAAGTTGAAAAGTTCAGTTTCATCTAATCTTCTCTGTAACTGCTCCCAACAGAACATACAATGAAAAAACAGACATCAGACATCCACTCCCTTCTTTCCCGTCCCTCACTCAGCCTCGAAACAAAATTAGTCCAAAATAGAGAAGACTACTTCATAGCCTTAAAAGACACACTTTAAAATATATTCTCTACCCAGGAAAGCACAGAAGGAGAGTTTACTACTGACTCAGAAATAGAAGTCAAAATGTAGGAGAAATGAACAGTACACCAGTAATCCTATTTATGCACTGACATTTTATTTAATTACACATTCCAACTCTTCTTTTCTCATACCATCGAAGTAATTTCCAGATATTGGTAAAAGATTTTTTTTTCTTCATACAATCAAATGTATTGGTAGTGTAATAGTTGAGCTGCGTTGTTTAACAACTTTTTGGCTTTTTGAATTAACCTGGCCTCTTTGGTTTGCTATAGCTAGATACACAGCACTACAACTCTAATTCTGCTATGATTCAAAAAGCCAACTGACCTCAAGCAACCTACTAAAAAATCCCAAACATCATCACATCAGCTCTAGAAGGTTACAGCAATTCCAGAAGGTTCAGTTTTCTTCACTGAACAAGATGAACTCTTGATCCATTATAATACTGCAAGAGAACTCACTCATAGCAGCTAGCTCCGTTTCAGGCCACCCATATTCAGAGGACATGACAACAGAATGTAACAACTATCCTAAATTCAAACGTTCACAGTCAGCTCAAAAAAGCTTGTTCCTTTCTTAAATTTATCATTCTTCCTGCAAGTGAAATAAAGTTTTCATATCCATATGTAATAATAGCTTCCATTATCTAAATAGCTTTGGGGTTTTTTTCCCCTCAAACTCCTAAGGAGCTGTAATATTTATGTCTTTTCCACAGTAGCTGGGTCTACATCAGTAAACAGGAAACTCAGTCACAGCCAACCTGCAGTGCAGAACAGGCAGCATCAAGCACCCACTGCCCACACTGCTGCCAAAAGTCAGGGAGAGCACAAGCGGGGAGTGACTGACACTTCAGACTGCCCTGGCCTGGTCCCAGTCTGAGCACCCAGTAATGGCTGGAACTTGCTTGGAGCACTCCTGGAGCACCCCTTTTGTTCCAGTTCACAGACCCCAGGACTACTCCGAGCCCAGAATAAAAGCCTGCTAAGCAGAGACAGCCAGGATACACTTCAGACACGCAAGACACGGGTGTGTCCATACACACACACACTGGATTGGGCACAACCACTCCGCAGAAGACAAGGTTTTTTATCTGCAGACACACAGGTATTGCCACCTTCTAGTTACAATAGTAGGTTGAAGAAACTACTAAATAAAATGCTTGAACTGGTTTCTTTGTACTCTTGCAGAAAACAGTGAACTCACCTGCACTAGGTGCCTGACCATGGATAAGTATTGGTGGCTTCAGCCGGAATCCACTGCTCTTTTCCTCTGGAAGTAAAACAAAAAATTACAAGGACAAAGCTGTAACATGCTACAAACATCTATGCAGTCATAAAATTCCTCCTGTTTTCCCTGTTGTAACAACCCAAAAGTTCTATACACATCCAAAGATATTAGGAGATTTCCAAAGAAAAAAATTCTCTTCTTCCAAAAGAAATCTGAATTTCCAGTGATCATCACATCAAACACACATTACAGACAAACAAGTTGTTGCAAGCAAAAAATTCAACTTTTTTTTCAGAAGAACAGGAAAAAGACTGTGTTCCCAAGAGAAATGGAGCTCCTCCTGTGAAGAACTTAATAGAGATAGAGGTTTTAGGTGAGAATCAAACCAAAGAAAGGACAATCAGAAGTCTTCTTCATCACTCACAAAGCATGAAACAATTTTCCTATTTATTATTTTAATTACCTCCAGCAAGGATGAAGTCAAACAATGAGGTGAGCAAGGTAACAGCTCCAAGATCAGAACCATCACCACTTCCAATCTCACAGATAGGGTCTTACTTCTGAAGTATCAGAGTGCTTTGGATCATGACAAATTGATAATATTTTGAGAAAAAAAGCAGAAAAATGAGGAAGCTCACCTGGTTCTGAGTCAGAATTGCCTGTAGAGGGTTCACAGAAGCTTGATGGCATAAAGACATTGTTCTTTGTTACTGTAGTCAAGGAAAAGCAAAAAATTAAGGGAAGTTGTGTATGTTGTTTTCGATTATAAACCTGTTTCCAAATGTATCAAGGTTTCAAATGGAAAATTATTTTTCTAGTAATTTGTTCTTTTTTTTTTTTTTTCTTCTAAACTAAAACAGTATTCAAGTCAAGGTAATCAACAAGTCATTGCCCTTAAATCTCCCTAGTTTCTCCTGAAAGAAAGAAATTGTATATGAAGTAGGAATTAGAAGTGATGTTAGAATGTATAATACCATTACAAATTAGGTATAACATTTCAAAAGCACCCTGCAGAGAGGGCAGAAAGGTGTGTAATGCCTGCTAAAGAGCAGGAGCAAACACCTGGTTTCTGAGGGATGGCACAGTCTGCACCAAGAGCAGCCAGGTAACTTAGGTTTAAACTGCCTTGCAAAGACAAAACTCCTGCAGACAGAGAGTACAGAGTATTGGCAGATGTCACTTCACCAGCATAGCATCAACAAAAGGGAAAAAATGTTTGACAGGAATGGGCAAAGGACAATGGGCAAAGGACAGCGTCTCTTTTCCCCCCTTTGCTGGGACCTAGAGAAGCAAGCAGTTGGCAGTTTGGTTGTGGCTCTGTCCAGCAGTTCCAGTACCTTCAGTGTTATACAAAGACTCACAACCCATTTTATGAACTAGGACCATCAGAGGAGACAGAGGCACTAAGAGTCACAAGGCAATAATAGCGGGGGGGGTTTTGTCTCCAACAGATCATCTTGCACGAGGAAAAGTATAACAGTAGAAGCTCTTTTAGCTTCTATAAGGCTGTGGAAGAAGCTTAAGTATTTTGAAAAGAGAAAGGAATCTCATATCTGAACACCGTTGTACTAAAAGATGCAGCATTTGACCTTTACAATTAAAAGGCAATTTTTTTCATATTTGCTTCTTTTCTTTAATTCCATCTTCTCTCTTTTCATTACTGTCTGCCTTAAACATGACACATGTTTCATATAAGTAAAACTTCCCTACTCTGGAGAGAAACATAACCCCACAAAAAAATTAACAAGTTGGGAAAGTGAAAGATTTTCTGGAAATTAAAGCCATCAAATAATGTCAACAATATTCAAAGAGGCCTTTATGGAAGTTGCAATTCCAATCCAAGTTGTCACTTCTTGACAACAACACACATCAGAAGGGAATAAGTGAATCAGGGAATAAATGCCCATATCCAGTCAGAATACATTAGCTAAACAGGTGCTTGAGAAAGTCTGCTGGACTCCTGGAACAACCACTATTTAACCATGAAAGAGCTTAATAAATTGTTTTCCTCTACTTCTTCAACATTAGCATAAAGATTTCTAATCTCATAAGATAGAGACACTAGGGAATGGAAGTGTTAGTGATTATAGGGAATCTGGGAGTACAAGGTCTGGCCAAAAGGAAGCTCCCAACATGCTATAATATACTGTTATTCTAACAGAAAATCTACAGACCAAAACCTCCTATTCATTACTTCTGTGCAGGCAATTCCTTTACTAAGTGCATGGTGCTTCCCTGACTAGCACTGGTGCAAGAAATGAGAATACCATGCCCATAAAGTATCAGCAACTAGATTTTCAATTTCATAGTCGCTTACTTCTTTAAATTAAAAGCAAAATAATTAGGCTTTCACCTTTTAGTCACATCTCCTGAATGTGCTGCATGTGACAGGAATACTTTTTTACTGTTCTCTTCTTTATAAGAAGTCTTTCTCATCCCCTTTATTTCAACTAAGATAGTGGAAATAAAGTAGCAAAGTCTCCAAATCTGCCTCAAACACTGACATATCTTAACTAAAATAATCGTCAACCAAAACTAAAATCTCCATATTTTCTGCAGAGAAAACACAAATCTTAGGAGATTGTTCCTGTGGGTGAACAAATGTGAAACATGACCATTCCTGTGCACATGAACTGCACAAATTTACCCCAGTGATTTCACTGTCCTGACTGTGCACACATGGGCTGTGGTCATTCTCTCTTGCATCTGCCAGGTGTTTCAGGGAGGCACTAAATCCTTCCCATTTTAAAAAGGATGGGAGAAAAGAGAAAAGGACTATAACAAGCACAAGCTAAGACTGGGAAGATTTCCCGGCAGCAGAGTAACTAAGAAATTCAAATTTGTTAAGAAGCAATCTGATCACAACAAATCAAAAAGATTTCTGGTTAATTCTTCATTTTAACAGCACAAGATTAAAAGTTGAAAATACAAATATATATAAACTTACAGACAAAAAATATTTTTTAAAACTATTTCTCAATTTCTTTGGGTTTCACCAAATTTGTTAACATGGATCGTAGAAAAATAGAGAGTACATGGTTGCTGTGGTCTTAAGACAAAGCACAGTAGACAGAAATAAGACTGCTAACATGACTGGAAAAAGGAAAGGTCTAAGAAGGAAACCCACCCCTTGTATACAATATCATAGCAACATTTACCTGACTGAGGAGGGAACTGAGTTAAGGATGAAGTCCTCTCCCGTTTTACAGGGGGACAGTAGCTTCCATCCTCTCGATCAGATTCTGTAGAAAAGAGCAGTTAGAGAAAATGCACAGTGCTCCAACAAGACACATGCTCGTGGCTTTTAAACTTACAATAAAATCTCTTACCATCTCCATCTTCTGGACTTGATCCATCTGCTGATCTCTGAAATCAGATTACAGTAATCAAACAAAAATCACAAACTGAACATTTCAGTCTCTTCAGATTGATCCAAGTGATTCAATAATCAGTTTGGAGATTTTTTTCTTTATTGTCAATGACATACACTCAATGCAAAGCATTACTTTTTATGATTTACATGTAATCATATAGAGCTTCACTCAGATACTATTAAATACAACTAATTCAAAATATTTCATTTACAACTAAGATTTCTGAAGATTCATATACAAGCATTAATATCCTTAGGGACTATGTAACAATTATTACAGTTACATTTTCTATACAGTGCAAATCTGAAAATGACAGTTTTCAAATTTGGTTTGATTTTAAAAATATCATAGAAGTTTAAAGCTCAACACAGACATATCTATTATTTGGAAGTTCATTCCAAAGCACTTGCTCTAGTTACTCTAAGTGACATTAGTTCTTTCAAAAAAGTGACAGCACTGGAGGAATGTCTTTGAAAGCACACCCTATAAAGCAGTACAATAGTATTTTCATTGGAATTAGCAATGGATAGACTCCTAACATCTTCCACGCTACCAGAAACAAAAAAGAAAGCACCACAGGCTGTCAACTATCAAAACATTCAAAAATGTGATGTTTGAACACAGTTTACATATTTTCTGAGGATTTCTAGGTCTCTTTCCTCCTACTTCCTCTGCCAGTTCCTCAGCTAATATACAGTCTCCTTTACTCCTGCAAAGCGTAATCCCACGATGCATTCCTTTCACTCTGGAAGGTGGCCAGGGCAGCACTAGCACTTTTATCTCGTTCCAAAACATTTTAGAATCATAGAAATGTTTAGGTTAGCAAACACCTTTAAGATCACCAAGTCCAATAGTTTCCTCAGTACTGCCGTGCCCACCACTGAACCATGTCCCCAGGTGCCACATTCACACATCTTACAAATCCCTGCAGGGATGATGACTCCACTAATGCTGTTGTACTGGAGTCATCCCACGTATAACCACAGCGTTGCACAACCCCTTTGGGGAATGGGCATTTCCTAATATGCAATCTAAACCTTCAACTTGAGGTCATTTCTTATGTTCCTGACACTTGTTACCTGGAAGAACAGACCAACACCCACCTGGTTGCACCCTCCTTTCAGATAGCTCTTGACATACTGGACCTTCTCCCAAGTCCAACACTACCCTTTCATCCCAATCCTGCCCAGGACATGCACACAGACACCTCCTCTCCACACAGTCTCTCTTCAGAGCTTGGCTGCTGTGGGGAGGAACAGGTAGAACCCACAGCAGCCCCAAAGGTCCTCCCACACCAGGACTCAGCCCCTTGGACACTGAGAGCAGGTTGGCACACAACAGCACTGGCTAAGTCCACAGGACTGACATCTGAGGAATACCTTGTGTATGAGAATACCAGAAAATATGAAACTTTCCATTTAGCACTGCATATATTTAGAACCCAGATAGCAGTGTACTGTCAGTATTTCACTAAATAAAAACCCTTTACTTTGCCTATGCAATTACGAGCTTTTCTGTTTTATTTTACTTTAAGAGTATAGTTACCTCACTAGCATCCTAGTTGATACTTTAGAAACTTTTAGCTTAGAGAATGAGAAGCTACTGACAGTTCCAGAATGCAATCCCCTCCATTCACACACACCTATCAGTGTTAATACTGCACCTGGATCATCCGTGGCTCTTCCTACATAATCAGTCAAGTAGTCACAGTACTAGAAGAGTCATTGCCCTTGCCAACATACATTAGTTTCCCAAAAGAAATGGAAAATCACGTTATATATATTTCAGCAACCAGCATCCAAAATCTACTTTGCACAAAAAGTGTTGTCACATATACCAGCAACTCGTTTCAACTTTTATCAAAAATCTGAAAGCAAAAGGAACACGTTTGGTAAAAAAATTGCATGAATGGAACTGCAGATCTCAATATGCAAAAATCCTTAAAAATAAAGAAGTGGTTTCCTCTTGAATGTCAAAAACTCCTTAAGCTGTTACTAATACGTGTTGTCCTCTCAATGCTCAAATAACAGTCAAAAAAAAAAAGCCAAACCTGTATAGCACAAGCCTCAGATCATCACATCCTTGTAATTTCACTGACACAAGCACAACTAATGTACCATCACCATGTTCAGTGGGCAAGGGGCATCCAAATCCAAAACTAACTCTGTACCCTATTGAGGGCAAAGCACAGTAGAGCATTTGCTCCAAGTTATTTCCATGCTTCCTAGTCCAAGAGTTTCGGAAGATTAAAGCTGTGCACCTTGGGACAAACAGGCAGATACCGTGGAAGTGTGGGTACACAGATGTACTGTATAAGCTTCACTTTTGTATGAAGCCACACAATAAAGTTACCATTGCAGCCAGAATTGCTTACCAGTGCTGCTTCAGAGGAAGCTGGGGAGACTAGACAAAAATCAGGGGAAAATATCAGGGGAATATATGTATGACAAACCTGACAGCAAATTACAGCTAATTGCAATGAACAGCAGTCCAGCCTCTTCATTTCAGGCCTCTCTTCCCAGCCTAGTCAGTCCACTTTACAGCAACACATGCTTTACACAAGTACGCTACACAGCGGAAACAAAAGGCAGGACCATCTCATCTTGCAAGGAACCACCAAGGTGACTCAATTTCTCTCCATTCAGTGCTTTGGAATTAGATGCTGAAGAGACACTTAAACCAGTAACATCAAAATCCAACCTACAATTATCTCATTCAAGAGCAGAAGCCACCCTTCACTTACTCTCTCCTCCCCCTGCTTTTAGAAATCCAGCTACAGGAAAGTTACAATTATTTCTAAATAGAGCTTCCTACAATTGTGACACACTTCTAACTAAGGAAATTACCTTTATAAATGCTACCAACTGCTTTTTAAAAGTGGCAGTGATAGTAATTAACTAGAGTACAAACATTACTTCCTCACATAGTTGCTACATCAAACTAAGAGAGAAGACCTTAAAAACTTCAAGAAATTTGTCAGTTTTCATTTATTCACAATAAATGAACAGAAACAGGAAAGGGAAGGGAGAATTTGAGCAAAGTAAAAAAAGGGCCAATGTAATTCGGGGAAAGCTGAAAGAGTACACATACAGTGTTTATCTTTGAAAGCACATTTAAGATGCAAAAGCTCACATATAAAGGACTTCAGAGCACAGTAAGGCACATTTGCAGTCAAGACACCTTGCACATACAGAGGCATATTATTGAATGGGCACAACTTGCTTAAGTGCTGTCCTTACCCAGCGAGCCCTGCTGGCACAGCCTCGTGCTGTGGGAGGCTGGCCTGGCTCAGAGCCTCAGGATGTGACCATCAGCTCTGGGACACACTGTACCTCTGATCACACCCTGTTCAAATCTGAGCAAAAATATCTGTCTGAGTGTACAAACAATACCAAGTAAACAAGAAATATGTAGTGTCTCTTCTTCAGTCTTAATTCACCCATCCTCCCAAGGCCCTAGGAACATTGCATGAAAACTTGTGCTCCAGCAAATCAGTACAAGCACACTGAAGATACATCAACCTTCTCTATGTTTCAAGATAAGAGATGTTTTACTCTAAGAGATGGGCATAATTGGAAGAGTGCTTGCCAGTGCATGTGAAGGCCAGTTACATGCCCCTACTGAGCACTGTACAACTCCATAACTTTAATTGAATGAAGTCAAATTCAAGGATGCTGAGATAGCTGTACTGTACTGCCACGAATTCCTGCATGTGATTCCCAACAGTAGTTTTGGTTTTTACATTTCTTTCAGAACTGGGTTAACTCAAGTAAGATTTTCTGCTCTCTAAGAACAAGACTAAGACTTGCTGCAGTTTTCCTGAAAGTCTGGTTAATGCAGTTCTCTTGGACAGCTCTACTAACACTGCAATTTCAAATGGCAGAAAGTTGAGATGAAAATCTGTGACTATGTTGACCAGTTATATTTTTGAGTATTAGTCTTTGAAAAATTTCATCTTCAAAAAAGAATCTGAAACAGAAAGATTTCTGCAGTGGGTCATCAAGCAACAGTTTGAACATGGAAATGTGCTTAACCTTCAGCTATTTGCACCTTGTCATGACAATCCATTCAGCACTGAGTTTACTTGAAATGGTCCATTCTTGGACTAAAAAAACCCCAAACCAACTAGCCAAGAAAAGGGCGCAGGTACTGGGTGGAGTAGCCTTAACAGGCAAAGATCTAGCAAAGAGCACATGCCTAGGGTGTGGTGTCACAGTGAACAGCGATACTCACCTGCACCAAGAAAATATGGTCCACCAACCAGAAAGATTACGAACACTTAAAAGTGCTCTGAAAAACTGAATAGCAGCAGTGATTTAGTCATCTAATCTTTCGCAAAATATTTTGCTGCACCATCAGTAAAAAAATTCTACATTATGAGCACTGACAGTTTTTCCAACCACAAGGTACTGACTTCCTCCCCCATCAAATACTTAAATTCAAAATTCTGTGTTAGTACGATTCTTGGTGCTTTTAATCTATTAAGTACCTTACAGGTTGTCATGACAAGCTCCTTTTATATCCAGTGAAAGCACAGTATTAACTGCTTGCTTTGTCAAGCTGCAGCATTATGGTTCAGATGGAACAAAGAGCTCTCCCCTAACTGCTTAAAGCAAATCCCACAAATACAGATGCACTTTCTCACTCATTTAGGTAAGTGCTCTCATCTTTAGCAAACATATAGTTTACACCCTAAATTTTAAAATACTTCAGGCATCTTCTAGAGTTACACTACTAGTGAGACCCAAACGAATCTAATTTCTGCTAAGTAGAACAAGGACTTAGAGAGGACTAACACTTGAGATCAAGGAAGCAGACAGACAGTGAGCTGCACTGCCTACAATGAACAGTAACAGATTCCACTGCGTGGAAGTGACTTTTTCCTCTAATCCCCTCAGCAGCAGAAGTACTTGGTAGGTTGACACTTACCCCTGCCAGTTGAATAGGAGCAAGCTGGGCTTCAGAAGCGGGACTCAGGGTAGCACTGACTGAGGCCACAGTGGGAGCAGGGTGCTCAGAGTCGCGCTCACCAGCTGGTTCTGTATGACCCACACCATGGTGGAGGGGCTCAACCTCTCCCTGGGGGTCCTCGCCTGAATCCGACAAAGCTTTTTGCTCTGCAGGGGACTGTGAGCAGAAAAGACAACGTCCCTTCAATGCAAGGCTGCAACATGAGAGAGCAGTTGTCCTAGTGAGAGTATCTGCTAACCCATTTTTAAATTCCACTGTTTTCACAGCATGGCAGAAGGAGCTGCTTGCTGCTGAGACACCAGTTAAAATATATAGGAACTGTGTAACAACCTGCTGACTGAATTAGCTTCCCCTCCCCACAAAAAAGTATCACGTGGAACGAATAGACTTTTTTTTGAAAGTTAGCCAAAATCATCTGTGTCCCTGGCAAAGAACATTTTGCCAATCACAGGGCTGTTGGAGTTTAACTCCTTCTCTTGAACACTTAAAGACAGCTGATAGCTTTTACACCCAGATTCAGACATAAAAATAGACAATTACTGTAAATAACTGTCCTTCACTGTTTCTTCAGCTCACAATTCAGGGAGGTGAGGTTGGTTACAAAACTCTTCACGGAAATTATTTTAACATTCACACAAGACAGGTGATCCTTTCAGATTCACATGATGGTGAATTATCCAAAAAGCAACATCGATGCTTTCTTTCATAAATTAAAAAGTTTTCACATCTATTTCAAGGAGGGAGGTGACAGGAAAACTAATGCAGCCTAGTGCAATTTGGTATTTTCTGAGCTTCTGCCACAGACTTGTCATTTCTTCACATCATTTAATGCTGCACATCCCCGCTTGTAGAATAAATCAAGCATTACCATATTCTGTACACATCTGAAGAATAAAAAACTTATAGGCTTTGAGCCCAAACAACTGTATTGTGATTAAGGACTAAGTTACAGTCCATGGATAACATGCAAGCCAAGGATGTGCTCCCAACAGCGATCTGCGGGCCAAGCTTCCCAATGTCTTATGGTAAAGTATCTAAGGAATCCAGCAGTAAGGTAAAGATGAACACAACCTTGGTTTGTTCAGAGAAAACACTTGGTAGAATGAAGGGAGATTAAAAATGCCAGGTCCATGCAAGAGAGTAAACAGAAACCTCAAAAATAAACAGCAGCATTTACATCTTAAGGGTCCCAAGTTCTCCAATTAAGATTTGGCCTGTTATCATAACAGAAACAATTACTAAAAGCCTGCAATACATAAAATTTTATCTCGCAAGAAATTATTCTAATTAAGGTTGAAAATAGTTGAAATATATTTACTGGGGTAATACTATGTCAGGTAAAAGTTGGGGATGCTGGGCTTTAGTATTGACAAAATTTTCTTGGTTTAATATTTAGTTGTTACTAACAGATTCAAACATTAACTTAAAACCCCACAGAATGAGAAGAGTTAAAGAAACATTTCATTTGTCACCAGAAATTTAATCAAGTCTAGCACTCTAGCAACCTTCCTTACCTCTTTTGCTGGGGAGAACAGCAGGAAAAGGCTACCTGGAGCTGTCCCCAGCACTTACAACATAGGTATGGTAGTCACAGAGAAAGACAATATGTAAACACCTCAGTTCTCCACTTGATGCTTAATACTCATTACTCCTAATCCCTTTTTATGCTAAATCTCGCTGTTGAGGCCAGGGCATTCCACAGGCCACTAAACCCTTCTTCTTCCCCTTCAAGGGGAAACAGCCATAAATAAAGTACAACAATTAAGTCACAAGTTACCTGCATCACACTCACCACAACAGCAGCGGCACTGAAGATCTGATATTTCTCATGACTTACAATACACGTGTACTTTGGTTTTCTCTCTGCTACCCCAAATCGTCCCCACGTACCTCAGAACACAGCCCTTTCCCCCACAGATCCTCAGTCATGCCCAGCCTCCTCTGGTCATCTGCAGGCCCAAGGCCTTGACCGAGCAGAGCCAGCCTCTGCCACGGAGCTCACGCTCATCTCTCTGAGCCAGGCAGGTTTCTGGTTTTCTGGAAGCATGCATAATGGTTTTAACATTTAAACCCTCATCACCTCGTCATCAGTTCCCAGACTCTGCCAGTATTCAGCTCGGGGATCCATCGAGCCACAGCAGAGCCACATGCAGTCAGCTCCCGGGCCCAGAGCCTGCCCCTGCAGCACCCACACCCTGCCCAGCTGGCACAAGCATTGACCCAACCCTGCCATGAACTCACACGGCCTGGGAAGAACCTGCACAGGGTGGGGGCACACTAAAAGCCACGGTGCTGGAAAGTTGTAACAAGAAGGGTACTAGGAAATGGGGATGGGGATGAATCCGAGAGATTCAACAGGATGGGAATGAATTATGCTCCTTGTCAAGTACCCAGAATGATCCTCAGGATGAGCCAACCATCACCAGAGGGAATGATTAGGAAACTGCAGACAGCCAGATTGAGGTTGGAGCTTACCAAAAAGATTCAGTGCTCATAAGAGGCAAAATAACGCCTAGAGAGAGGGTGTGAAGTGTTTCCACATAATAATAGCTAAACACCTTATTGTTCTTCAGCTGTAATACATAGAATTTGGAATTAAAAGGAGCAGGCATATAACTGTGAAATCATAAGTGGCATGTAAGATGGCAAAGCAGTGACTGCCACAGAGCAAGAGTTGGAAGGATCTCATTAAACTTGGCTATTACAGGCTCAAATGAAGTCCTGCACAAAACTAAAGGGGACAAGAAGCCCATGCTGCTAAACTTCCTGTCAGAAGATGCCATGGATCCCAGTAACTCAACACACACATTCAGCAAGCAACTGGAGAAATTAGGAGAGGAAAAAAAAATAGCCTTACCAGAAATTTACATTGACTTCTAGCTACAGATCAGAAAATTGCTAATAATGCAAGAAGAGGCAAGAACATTCAATACACACTTGTGCTAGACATTTAAAAGTGGAAATGACAAATTATTTTGCAAGTAATTTCTATCAGTTTAGAACACCTAAAAGTGGGTTAAACATCCAACAGATTTTAATAAGTATAATTGGTGACAAGTATTTTAAAAAATGAAATAATGATAAATCTGATTCCTATCCTGAGTAAGACTGGAATACATGCTTCAAGACCCACAAAAGAAACAAACAAAAAAATAACAATTATTGCCAATCACCACTTTTATGCCAAAAAATCTGAAGCCAAGATGAGTAGTTCATGGCCAAGTCAATACATAAAATTATATTAGAAAAAATAAATTAATGAAAAACTACTGCAAGTTTCAGAATTTTGTGAATTCTATTTAGGAGTGTTTAGTTAGTTTAAGTCATGGAAGACAAAGCCAACAAAGGACTCATGGATTTGTCAAAACAGAACTACTCCAGGCAGAAGTTTATACAGCTGTTCTCAAGAAAGCATATCCAAGGGAAACTGCAAACTCATAAAATTAATTTTAGTCTTCATTCACACATGCTATTGAAAGTGTTTCCTAATCTCTTAACTGCATGAATTCTGAATTAAGTTCTTGTTCGAAGTTCTTTGTACCTGGTGAACAGTTCACTCTCTTCATTTTTGCTGTAATGTTTTGTCTGAGATGTGTGTCCTTCCTTGAGCCTCCTCTTCTCTACAGGAAACATTCCTTATAAAGTACAGCTCTAGGGATAACCTGGCAAAAATCTGTTCCTGTCTCCTAAATACTAAGGCAAAGATCAACAGAGAGATGAATAATATTAGGACGTTAAAATCCTCAAATATAGACAAGCAAATAATATTCATTTTCAATAAAGACTGGCACTCTTGGATCAGCTTTTCCTCACATTTCTAAGTTGCGCTATTTGCAACTCCTTTCCTCATTTTCCCCACTCTAGCCTATCCAATGGCCTAAAAAGACTACCCTCAGTACCTCTTTTCACACTTTTTACCTGCTTAGAGCCAAAGACCTCTGGTTGGTATGCTCAACAGCCTCTGACATTATCAACCTCTCTATATTCCTCCAAGGTTCACCCTGCACAACTGTCTCTCCAAATATGTTCATGACCTTTATTTTAAGAGTAGCAATGTATTCATAATTATGAATTCTTAAGCATCGATTTGAACTCCTTAAATATACTATTGACTTACTACTCAGTTCAATTAGGTATCCCTAACAAAGTCTCTTGGTGGCTGTGCTAAGGATGCTGAGAGAGCCTGGCCAAGGGAATGCTTTGCCTCTCCATACACAAGTTACTTCATCCACAATTCTCTGTCTGCCACCATCCTAAACCTACAAGTCACGCCTACAGCATGAACAACATTTTCTAGTCTAGATCTCCTCAAACCACCAAAATCAAACATTTCCAAATAACAATACATCAAATCAAGACTTCAACTAATCCCTACTTTTACATATCATCTTTTTTTTTTTTAAGCTCATGCTTTTGCTCTCCAGCCTACCTGCAAATGACATCTTTCTAATCATCTAAATCACTTTTACAACTCCACACCTACTTAAAACTCCACAGTTAAGACTGTGATGACAGCTAGAACAACTTAATAACATAAACCCTTATTCACTCCAGAACCTTCATCTTTAGGACCCAGATGCCAGTCATGCATTAAACTCTTTGCACCACTTCAGAGTGGAACCCGACCCAAGAATCGTGTAAATTATTTTCTTTCAGAGTCGTCCTTCAAAGCTCAGCACTACCAATTCACCTACAGAAAGCAGTTACACAGACCAAAACTAGTCATATAACAAGCTGTTCTTTTTCATATAAAGTGTTCTTTTCTATATTCTACCATTATCCCAACCCAGGCTGGCAAAGGGAAGAGGACAAGGTGCAAGCTACACCACAGACAATGGCTTGTTTCCAAGCACAAACATTTTTAAGTCACAGTTGCATATCTACCTTTTCTTGTACTTGAGACTAGGGAGGTCATGATGATCCTATCATGAGGAGAATCAGTAAGGACCAGAAAGATCACCACAGCTCACACTTGCAGAACAAAGGACATTACTACAAAAGCATTTTTGGACAACGTGTTTCTTTACAACACTACTGCATTAAATTTGTTCGAGCAATTATACCTGCTTAAAAATGCGTAAATCCAAAAGAACAGAATGCTTACACCTCAGAAATGCATGTTAAAAGTTAACTTCAGAAAATAACTTCAAATAACCTATGGTCAGAAACTTGTCATGAAATGGTTTTATGGCAAAGCTAAAATTAGTTTCAGAGCAGAAACACAAGTCATATCCATCAACTGAAATATTCAATTCAAAAAGTGCTGTGAAAAGCACAGCATAGTTTGTAATAAGTTATTGGGATAGATAATGGAATAACAGAAATACTCTATGCCTAACATAGCGAGGTTCGGACTTTGTGTTGTTTTCAGACCTTAACAGTTTGAGTCCTCTTAAGCTGATGCAATTTTCCAACTATCAGCATTAGAAACTCTGCCTGTCAGAAATATGAACAGCAGTGCTAACGCTCAGATATCTGGGAGACTATCTCTATTTCACACATGGTAAAAATAGTTCTCAACATATTAAGGAGATATGAAAATCACAAAAATGGAGACTCACTCAAATGTAGAAACAGCCAACTTGACATCCACCATTAATTGATATCTATAATGAAAACAAAAACAGACAGACTAATCCTGCCTTTAACTGTAAAAGAAAACAACTTGAACCTCCTCACTGAACAAAAAATTTGGAGGCAGTATTATGAACACTATGCATTTTTGGTCCCCTCTAAATTAACATGACAAACTGCAAGTTCCGATGTTCTATTAAAGTGTATAAAACCTTAGGTGGAAGACAAGTTATAAAATTAGTTTCTAGACTAGTATGAACTTTGTCCTACAACATGCTGAGTATTTGCCTACTTCTAATGGAGAAACAGATCACAGAACTACAGAATCATTTTGGCTGAAAAACATCTCTAAGATCATCAAGTCCAAACATCAACCCAACACTGCCAAGACTACCACTAACCATGTCCCCAGGTGACACATCCACATGGCTTTTAAATCCCTCCAGGAATGGGAACTTCACCACTGCCCTGGGCAGTCTTTGTGAGCGCTAGACAATCTTTTGGTGAAGAAATATTTCCTAATATCCAAACTAAACCACCTCAACACAACTTGAGATCACTTCCTCTGGTCCTGTCCCTTGTTCCCTGAGAGCAGAGCCTGATCCCCACCTGGTTCCACCCTCCTGCCAAGGAGTTGTGAAGAGCAAGAAGGTTCCCCTTGAGCCTCCTTTCCTCCAGGCTGAGCCCCCACAGCCACTCCTGGTGCTCCAGACCCTTCCCCAGTTCTGTTCCCTCCTCTGGACACGCTCCAGCCCCTCAATGTCTTTCTGGTCATGAGAGGCCAAAAACTGAAACCAGGTTTTGAGGTGAGGTGTCAGCAGTGCCAGCACAGGGGGACAGTCACTGCCCTGGTCCTGCTGGCCACACTGTGGCTGGTACAGGCTGGGTGCCAGTGACCTCCTTGGCCACCTGGGTACACCTGGGCTCATGTTCAGCCACCACTGACCAGCACCCCCAGCCCCTTCTCTGTTGCACAGTTTTGCAGCCACTCTGCCCCAAACCTGGAGTGTTCCATCAGGTTGGTGTGACCCAAATATCTGATACCTTACAAGCACAGACTTAAGCAGAGATTTCTAGAAAATAATGTTGTTTACCTTACGAGTAGACAATGTTAGTTTCAGAAAAGGCAGTAAGACCATTGAATTATATCCACCCAGCTGTAATACTGAGAGTCTGCAGACTCTGCAAAAAAGTCATTCTGCTCAGGATGTCCTGGTTCATGTGGAAGAGCACTAGGCAAACATCTTAGCAACCACCACACTGAATACACACATACAACTGAATACACAATGCAATGCTTTTCCTCACCCCGGTTTACTGTCAAACTGCTGTGTCAGCACTGAAAAGGCTCCACGAACACTTTTGCTAACAGAAAAAAAGTGACTTGCCAGACTAAATTAAAATTGCAATTTACATAGAGAAATTACATATTCAAGAAGTGTCTTGTTTACCAGTTATTTTGAAGTTAACTTGGTATTTTCTCCAAAACACTGCTCTAGGAAAAAGTCCTTTGTTAATAGAATTTCCTTGTTAACTTTAATAGGGGTAGTCTTTTGTGGCAGGCAAAGCACTTAACCAGCCACCTTTTACAGAAATACTCATAGAGTTAACTGTTAATGGGAATATTTGGCTATTAAGTTTTTCTGAAAATACAGTGAAAGGTCTCAACGAGTGTGTAACCTGAGGCACCTTTCCTTGATTAAGTTGATCAAAGCTGCCTTGAATGCTGTGTTCTGATATAAACAGTACAGATTAAGTGGTTATTACTTTTGGCTCACAGAACCACATTCTAACTATAATTACTGTTGTACCTATACACCAAAAACCAGCTACTGGCACAAGCTTTATTTAATCAAAGTGCAAGAAGCACAGCACTGATGCTTCCACCACTCCTTCTCTCCAGTGTCAAATACACACAATAGAAGCACTAAAATTATTAATCACTCTCCCTTCACCTTTAAGAAAATCCTATATCTCCATACAATACACACTTTAACATAAGCATTTATGCCTGTTACTACTTTGAAAATTGGCAACTGACAGATGCCAGACTCCTTTTGATCTGCTTCAAGGAAGAAGCCTTATTCCCCAGTCCATGTAGACCTTATTCCATGTCCAGAGTGACCATGGTTACCCCCCCTTGACAGCACCACCACCTGTTGGCATTTAGATCAGTTCCTAACTCATCTCTAACCCCTGTACCTTCACGGTGCTTGGGAACCCACAGGGCTGGACACGCACAGACCCTTCACCCCATAACTCCAGCTGTGCCTGGGCAGAGGTTGTCCTGAACACAGCAACCAGCTCAGCACCACCGCAGTCCTCAGAATTCTCAGCAGTTGAGAAGACAATCACAGATCTCTCTCTCCCTGGATCCTCTATGCCAGCCCAAAAATACATTTAACCTTTAATTAATATATTTTTTTACAAATATTTTCTTGAGATCTATCAGAGTACAACAGATGTGTCTCACAGTTTGATGCAGAAGTTTGCACAGCCTAACACTGAAGGCGTGGACTGTGCAGGCCAGTGGAGGTGTGCACTCTGTGCAAAGGTACAGCTGGAAGGAACTTGAGAGCACAAGAACTGCCATCTTGGCCCGTAAGGACCAGGCCAACCAAAAAGGACACAGGACCACATCACTCTGCCTGAGCTGCACACTGCTATGATCACTGCTTCCAGAATAACCATGGAAGCACTGCTGGGCTGAAGGACACCTGGGGAGAACACTCACCATGATGCATCTCAGAAGGCACTTCAGCAACAGTCTAAGCAACAGTGGGTAATTGGAGCTGTTTCCTAAAAGCAAATGTGATCCAAACGGATAGTGCAAGCACTAGCACTCCCTTCACTCCAAAGTACATGCAAACAATCGCTGTAAAAACCCTAACTGAAAGAATGTCTCAAAAGTACTTACTCTCAGGTAGATTTAATTTGATTAGTCAATATTAGAAGAGTAAATTTAAATCCTTCCCAAACTAAGAAAAGATTTCAAGCTCTGACGATGAATATGCCTACTGAACCTGTGAGAAAGTTCGAGGCTGGTACTTGTTCCAAACCAAAGAAAAGCTATCAACTGAAAAATGGTTCAGTATCTCAATTCAAACATTATCTGATTGCACAGGTAACATAGCAATCCAGTGATCCAACAGAAAGTGCATTGTGTGTACACAATTACACTTCTCTGGGTTCCCACCATCTTCAAGTGAAACAACGGTAACCTTGATTTTTCTTCTCCCCCAGCTCTTAATAGCTTTTACTATTGACCAGGTAGAGTTAAAAACTGGACTATATTGAGATGAGGGAACAGGATTGCCATTTCCCAAGGTAACTAACACTTTACAGCCTGCTAACCAAAGATAAGAGAGACATTTACATGTACTGAGGTGAAAAACAATAATCTAGACCAGCTCTGTTTGCTTTATCTTAACATGATTATCAGAAAAAGAAACTTCATAGATTTCTCATGCAGCTCAACTGTCAGTGTTCCTCTGCCCCTCCCCCCCCCTCAAGACACACCTTCACAGATACTTTTTCTCCCGTGGTCCATTTTCTGTCTGAGGAGCTACCTGTATTATGCTACCATGATACATCTTTCCACTTTTAGCCTCTCAGTACCTTCTTGCCCCATGCCAACTAATAATGTTAATGCTCTATTATCCATCTTCAATTTCACAGCAATATAGACAAAGGCCTGATCACCATGGAAGGAGTCAAGGCTAAGAAGAAAATAAATAAAAAACTGTATCAACATCTCCTTACCTTCTGTGCTTTATCCTTCTGAAATACAAAGACAGGTGGAGCAATGGCAGGTTTTTCTGTAAAAAGAGAAATCATTGGGGTTTTTTCCAACCACATTCATTAGTGACTAATATGAAAACGTTATGTTCTGTGATGCCTTTACCAACAATAAACCTTAAACCAGTTAAATTTCAGTTACACATATTGTTTCCACCAGCTCCCAGTAACATTTAAGGAAAAAGGGTTGTTTTAAGGAGAACAACAGAATCAGTATCTGAAAACTATTTGTCTTTCCCCTCCAGATAGTACTTGTACTGTACTTCAGTACCTCAGGAGGAAAAGACCCTTTGCTGCAGTAGTTTACAAGCTGAATAAATGCTCTTCCTTCCCCATCATCACACATTAATGAAAAGAGAGTTTGCTGTACACCTCCAGATACCCCTTCCTTAAAGGACACCTGACACTTGATTACACTTGTATTTCATTATCACTGAAAGCTTTAGAGAGGTCTCAAATCCACATTTGCACGTCTAAAACCAAATATTTCATGCATATTATTACAGAGGGATCAGTCTTTTCGGTATAACTTAAGAGCACATCTGCTTTCTACTTAAAGCTCTGAATCAAATATTAGCAGGACACGATTTTCTAAGTAAGCACATCAGCATTTAGTTTGCAAGAGCAGAATTAATTTCTAAAACGAGTGTATGTTACCATTGTCCTTCATGATCTCACAACTCCCTCAATGTCCCTAACAACAAAAGGATCCACACACGGGGCAGCGCGTGGATCGAGCAGAGGATCCACACACGGGGCAGTGCGTGGATAGAGCAGAGGTGAACTTTCCCGGCAGTTTAATAACCTGATGCACCCGGTGCACGAGTTGTATTTGCATCCACACTGTGCAGTCAGTAACCCTCCTGCATTCAGGGCTAAGGTTGAGTACAATACTGCAGTCTGTCTTCAGAACGACACTGCAGTGAAACAGCGGGATTTAGGGAGAGATGGATTTTGGCTCATTTCTTCACAAAATTTCTACTTTTGCAATTATCAAGTCTTACAAACGAATCTAGACATGTAAGAAAATTAAAATTTTTAGAGCTTTCAGAACTTGAAAGGCTACCATAAAAAAGAAATATAAAGCCATCAAGAAGAATTACCTTGCACCTAAAAATAGGACAGTATCACAAAATCCTCCATAAATCAGTTGCAGCACCAGTAAAGCACTTGGATCAGCATTTAAGAAAAAGGGGATGAGACTGTCCATTTGGGAACTGATAGCTGTTACATCAGTTTGGCTGAAAAAGTGAAATTTTAGTTGATATACATAAAGAATTATGAAAATTATTACAAGAACTGTGCATTTATTTGTAAGGGTGGAAGAGCATCTTTCTACTCCTCTGTGGATCTAAGCCAGAGGGATACCCAGCAAAAACACTGCAAGACTGATCTTGCAAGACTGGCATAACTTGTTCTACAAAAGGTAAAACTGACCAATAAATTAGGCTCCTCACTACATAATTTTGCTCTTTTTTCCCTTTATTTTCTAAGTTCTTCTGTTCATCAAGTAGTGCTGAATCTTAAAAAAGCTTATTAATAAAAGCAATGCAGACAATCCATTTCAAAAGTGAAAAACAATCTACCAACTAATGAAGGTCATTGACAGACCCTTAACTTCGATACCTGTCCCAAAAACCAGGTTGTGTGGAAACAAACCAGGAATCACTTTTGATCCCCTTGACCTCAGTAGAACCTGCTTGTGGGAGGCTCCCTCCAGGCAAGGGCCTTGACTTCAAAGTGCCACTCGTTTCTGTGCTAGAGTTTAGTTCTCATTAGTGCTCCAGCTGCAGCAGGGCCTCTGCCAAACCAGGCCGTGTGGAGATCTGCCACAACGTGGGGGCTTGACTGTGCCATGGACACCTCACCAGAGACTCCACTGATACCGAGGAGAGCTAAACAAAAAGGTTACTTGCTTTGTCTAGTGTTTAATAATGAAGTACTGAGAGAGAAGAAAGCAAACAACAAGAAAACCAGATCCAACAACAATGCAAAGAGCAGAGGAAACATGGGACAGCTGGCAAAAGACTGGAAGTTGATGCAAAGAACACAAAAAAATACGAGATGGGAGTCTGGTGATTGAAAAGCGGGAACTCAGGAAAAAAGAAGAGGGGTGTCAGGAATAGCAAAAAGCTCACAGAAAAAAAATTAGATGCAAAAACAAAGAATAAAAGAGAGTGGAAAAAACCAAATATGTGAGATTGTGGCCAGCTACAACAAATGAGACTGGAAAAAATATCTAGTAAAGCAAACTATGGCCAGGCATGCTAGTCAAGCTGGAAAAGGGAACGATGGTTCCAACGTTTGAGAGTCTCTGTCCACTGAAGGAACACAGTCCCCCAGTACCCAAGCTCCAGGAATCTCACTGTCACTCCTGTTGACTGTGAGACCAACCAACAGGATGGCATCCATCAGGAATGACTACAAGACAGCAGGCACTCACAGCTACCAACTATACCAGTGCTTACTCAGGCACTTATTTCACAGGAGAATACTTGTTCACTGTGTCACTGAAGTCTACAAGAAGATCACAACAGTGGAAACATTTCCCTCCTAGTTCAAGGCAAGATTGTCTAATCCGACCACCTTCATTAAACACAGCATATTTTTCTGAGCCTTATTTAAGTTTTGGGGAAACATTTTCATTGAAGGCATTAAAAGCAAAATATTATTCCCCTCAATCATCCATTACCTCACGTGGTAAAAAACACTAGTGCCAAATTTTCCATTAAAATGTCCTGCTTCAGCTTTCGGTTCTGATTCCTAGTTACATTTTTTAAATGTCTTTATATAGAGCTCTGAGAAAGTCCAACCACGTAAGAAGGAAAGCAAACCTTCAGTAATTAATGTCAGAGGCAGTGCATCTCCAGTCTGAAGATCTGGAACTCGTACAAACCTGAATGGTGGTAGGCTGTCAAATCAGTCTGAAAACCAACTGAATCCACAGAATTCCTTCCTGCCATTTATTCCCAAGTTACAGATATTTCAACCTGCGTGAATAACTACAAAAACCTTGAGAGCTGGCTTTCACAGGCTCAATTTCTTTAACATATTTTACTGTCAAGTCATTAACTATCAATAAATCCCCTAGGTGCTGTCAGAAAAACGTGTACTCTTAAACCTTCTCAGCTTCCTTCACAAGCCTTTGAAACCAAAACGCAGAAAGAGAAAATACTACCTCAATGGCTCAGGCAGAGATACTTCAACTCATCTCATATCTTACTCATATACACTCTTTAATGTGAGATTTTTATCTTAGATACGTGAGCATTAGTACCTGTAGCAAACTCTCCCATATCAACCCTATTTTCCACAGGCAGACAAACACCCATTCAGATCAACACAACCATAGCAACAGGTACACCTCTAGCAGCTAAGAGATGTTAGACCTTCACTGCATCATGGAATGAGCCATTACTGAAAAAATCTGAGGGATCAAGGGCAACAAGAAAAGTTTCTGTAGGTACACGGGTGATAAGAGAAAGGCTAGGGAAAATGTGGACCCTCTTTGGCAGGAAATAGAAGACCTGGTTACTTGGGATATGGAGAAGGTTGAGGTACTCCATGACATTTTTGACTCAGTCTTCACCAACAAGTGCTCCAGATGCACTGCCTGAGTTACAGAAGGCAAAGGCAGGGACTGGCAGAATGAAGGACTGCCTGCTGTAGGAGAACAGGCTTGAGACCATCAAAGGAACCTGAGGGTGCACAAGACCATGGAACCTGATGACATGCATCCAAGGGTCCTGAGGGAACTGGCAGAAGAAGTGGCCAGTGGTCACCGAGACGTCATGGCCATCTGGTAAAGTTCCCACAGACTATAAAACATAACCTCCATTTTTGAAAAGGGGAAAAAAAGGAAGACCTGGGGAACTATAGGCCAGTCAGTCTCACTTCTGTGCCAGGCAAGATCATGGAGGAAATCCTCCTGGAAACTGTGCTAAGGCACATGGAAAATAAGGAGGTGACTGGTGACAGCCAGCACGGCTTCACTTACAGCAAACTATGCCTGACAGATTTGGTGGCCTTCTATAAGTGGGTGATAGTGTTGGTGAACGAGGGAAGAGCGACTGACATCATCTACCTGGACTTGTGTACAACATTTGACAGGAAATCCTTGTCCCTAAATTGGAGAAACGTGAGTTTGACAGAGGGAACACTCCCTGGATAAGGAACTGGCTGGCTGCCACACTCAGAGTGGGGGTCAACAGCTCAATGTCCAAGATTGGGACCAGCACTGTTTAACATCTTTGTCGGTGCCATGGACAGCGGCATCGAGGGAAGCCACAGTAAGTTTGCCAATGACACCAAGCTGTGTAGTGCAGTTGATGCGCTGGAGGAAAGGGATGGGTCGTCCAGAGGGACAAGGACAAGCTGGAGAGGTGGGCCTGTGCAAACCTTACAAAATTCTACAAGGCCAAGTGCAACTCCCGCACCTGGGTCAGGGCAATCCCAAGCACAAACACAGGCTGAAGAGGGAAGGGATTGAGAGCAGCCCTGAGAAGGACTTGGGCATATTGGTGGATGAGAAGCTCAATATCACCTGACTATGGGCACTCACAGCCCAGAAAGCCCCCGTGTCCTGGGCTCATCCCCACAGCATGGGGGAGCAGGTGAAGGGGGGATTCTGACCCTCTGACCCACTCAGGTGAGACCCCACCTGGAATCCTGCATCCAGATCTGGGGCCCCAACATCAGGAGGATGTGGAGCTGCTGGAGCAAGTGCAGAAGAGGCCACAGAGATGGTCCAAGGGCTGGAGCCCCTCTGCTCTGGAGACAGGCTGGGAGAGCTGGGGGTGTTCACCTGGAGGAGAGAAGGCTCCAGGGAGACCTGAGAGCCCCTTCCAGTGCCTAAAGAGGCTCCAGGAGAGCTGCAGAGGGACTGGGGACAAGGGGGAATAGCTTCAAACTGACAAAAGGCAAACTTAGATTAGATATTAGGAAGAAATTCTTGACTGTGAGGGTGGTGAGGCACTGGCACAGGTTGCTTCATGGAGCTCCATCCCTGGCAACATTCAAGGCCAGACTGGATAGGGCTTGGAGCACCCGGACCTAGTGGAAGGTATCCCTGCACACTGTGGGCGTGTTGGAACCCTTCAAAGCTCTCTTCCAACCCAAAACATTCTAAGATTCTATGAAAACAGGAAGAAATACCCGCAGAGGTGTGTTTCTCTGCAGAGTTCTCAGGCTCACAGAGTAAATCCCATGGCAAAGCAGTGACAAAGGCCAAGAAAGCAGTTGTCTTCTTCACTAGAGACCACTGTCTCTACCATAAGGGCACAGGATAATTCAGATTGGAGGTCTCTAGTCCAGCCTCCTGCTCCAAGTAAGGTCAGTTATGACCTGAAGTCAGGTCAGGTTAATCAGGTTATCTAGCCTGGTCTTAAAATCCAAGGATAGAGGCTGAGCAGCCTCCCAGGGTAATCTCTTCTACTGCTTGACTGCCCTTGTGGCGGGAAAGAACCCACCACGCCCACAAAAACTCAACCTTTCCCCTATTCCCAGTCCAAACATCTCATTCCACCTCTCACCTTTTGTCTCTTGTCCTTCCAACTTACACTGCTCCAATGAGCCTGGGTCTGTCTCTCTCACAACCTTCTCACAGAGCCTGATAAGCTCCAAATGTGCCTCTCTGAAGCCTTCTTTTCTCTACACTGAACAAACCCAGCTCCCTCAGCCTCTCCTCAAAGAACATGCAACCCACATCACCCAACATCTTGGTGACTCATATTAATCTTTAAATTTTAGAAGGAACACAGGCCCCACGTCACGAAAACAACTTCCAATACCTCACCAGACATAGCTAGGTTATTAAGAGGAGAATTTATTTCTAGAGCTAAGAACTCCAATGTTTCAAACACCTTTTTAAATTTACTCCAAGTTACACTTAGAAATGCAATAGTGCCTGATTACATGGAAAACTACATGAGAGGCAGAAAAAAGAGAAAAACACTGAGCACCTTCCTGGTAACTAAGCCCTTGCCTGGATCTCAAAGCACTCTGCAACACCAGAAGCATTTCAACAATTGAAAATTGCTGCTCGACTTTAACTCATTATAATAAATCACCTGAGAGAAAGTGTCCACACCTGTGAACAATGAATGAGTGATAAAAAGGAGAAAAGCAATTAAGGTGTTAACTGAATTAATATACTCAAGAGTGTTAACTTCTCACCTGATAAGCCTGATCAAGTTTTATCTGAGAGATAAGAAAAATGTAAATTCAAAGTTAGGTTTAATTATGCTTATTGGAACAGTGCAGGCCACAAAAGCATCCTTGGGGTTTTTTTCACCTTAATTATTCTATTTGCAGTATGAAGAGCAGAATAGTCATGATAAATACAACATATTAAGAGATATGGGCAATTTGCAGGACTATAAAATTCTAAAGATGTTGATAACAAAAGATTCTCTTTCAATAACTACAAACAGACTGAAAGAAAGACCAAGATGCCACTCCAAGAGCTGATCTGCAAAAGCTGATCCCCCACAAGCAAAGTCAAACCACACTGCAAGTGAGAAAGAACAAGACACATGACTGGATCACTTATGGCCACACTACACAAGTGATGTCATGGTGAATACAAATGACACTGGGAAAAGAGATCCTTCTGCCTCATTTTTAAAACTTTGAGAAGTTGCTGTCTATGAAGTAAAACATCATATGTTCTCGTTCATCTTCAAACTGTTCTTTTTTTTGTCTCCCATAGCATGAGTTAGCAGGCTACTTCCACAGCTACCTTTAATAGTTAAGATTAAATAAAATTTTCCTACATCGCATTTAAAGCACAAATCTTAAGTGTTTGCAGAACATATGTTATTTCATTTCCCAAGCCTCTGTGGCATTAATAGCAATAAGTTACCCTCTGCAAAATTAGGTAATTTTACAAGTTAAGATCAGAAACTTCATATAAAGCAAATGTCACAAGTCTGAAATGGAAAAAAGTAGCTTATTTTCAGATGAGAGAAAGAAGAAAACACCGAGGGAGCCCAAATACTTTGCAACACAGATACAATATTTATAAAGAACTCCAAAAAAGCATTAACAAAAATTATTAAAGCATTTAGATAGTTCTATCTCATAAATTAAATAGTTCTTTATGGTGTTTGGGTGTGAATTATTAGGACATGTCAGTCAGCCTAACTTTCTACCCATCTGACCCATCATTCTAACCTATCTGAAGTCACCATGGGGAAAAAAAAAGGTCTTGTTTCTAGGGAGTAGTGAGTGCTGCCTTTCCCTCTAAGTAACAACACACCTTCCTTTCTCCAAAAACATCATCCAAGTGTGGCAAAGGTACGAAACTGATTACTCTGAAAGGAACTGCTTCAGGTCACTCATCTTCTGTACACTTCATACAATCAAAGAATATGCTGAGTTGGAAGGAACCCATCAGGATCATTGAGTCCAACTCCTGGTGCTGTGTAGGACACCCCAACAATCCCACCATGTGACTGAGAGCATTGTCCAAATGCTTCTTGAACTCTTGACAGGCTTGGGGCTGTGACCACTTCTCTGGGGAGCCTGTTCAGTGCCCAGCCACACTCCAGGTGAAAACCTTCTCCTGATATCCAAGCTAAACCTCCTCCAACTCAGCTCCAGCCACTTCCTCAAGTCCTGTCACTGGCCACGAGAATGAAGAGATTCATATTTGGTCCTCTGCTGCCCTGGGGGGAGGAGGGGAAGGAGGGGGCAGATGTTGAAGACCACAACGAGATCTCACCTCCATTTCATCTTCTCCAGGCTGAACAAGCTGAGTGACCTCAGCAACTCCTGACAAGGCTTCCCCGCCAGACCCCTCACCCTTGCAGCTCTCCTTTGGATGCCAATAACTTAACGTCTTTTTTATATTGTGATACCCCAAACTGCCCTCAGGACTCAAGATGTACTCTGCCACACCAGGGCAGAGTAGGGTGGGACAATCCCCTCCCTGATGTCCTCCAGGACAGGGATGTCCCTCCTGGCTGCCAGGGCACTGCTGACTCAGGGCCAACTGGCCAGCACCCCCAGGGCCCTTTCCCGGCACTGCTCTCCAGCCTCTAAATTAATTTAAGGCAGTCACATATAGTAAAACTACTATGATCATAAACTGTATGTTTAATGATCTCATAAAGTAAAGTAAGTTGCAGGCACATCCTGAAAGGGAAATGTGAAAACATCCATCAAATTTTAGCCCTGAGAAAAATTTGTATCACCTCTCAGCTATTGAAAAGATAAAGCAATTCATTCCCCATACAAGGACATTCTGTTTGCTAGAGTGCAACTTCAGCAGAAAATTATAGACAAGCAAACTACTAGTTGTGTATTAGTGGTAAGTTAATGAGAAAAGCATTTGGGTTCACATGAATTTACAGGGCTGACATGAAGCTGCTGGTTCTCTGATATTCCACTGCCACATGTGTGAAGCATCAGTTTTAAGACACGATCCAGCTAGAATACCAAAGAACAAGGAAGTCAGAGAAAGTTTCTAAGAGCATTCAGTAACCACTTTATACAGCAGTAACAATAATAATTACGCCTACCATTCCAAAATCCTGGTTTTCAATAATTAACCTCACAATGACAGTCCCAAGACCTTTATCACAATGCCACTAAATCTTTGCAACGAAGTCCATCAAACTTCACACAGATGGGGAGAAGTTACTCTCTCCTCCTCTTCATTAGCTCCACACTTATCACCTGATCTCCTCTCATCATGAGGGGCAATACCAAGATCAGGATCTGTTCCTATGAGACTTCACAGTACAAGAGTCTTTGGAAAGTGGTACTAGGATCCTTCACCCCCCTTCTCTGCAGTAGAGGACCCCCTTAATCCAACAACCTTCTTCTGTCAAGATACAGCTGGCCATCACTCCACTACAAAGAGGTAGGGGAACAGTTTCACCAACTCAGTAGAGAAAAAGGAAAGACAAGTGAATGGAAAAAATTCAAGGAACAATTAGAATGAAAAAAATAAAGTAGTTATGAACACATTAGAGGAAATGCTTTTGTAGCATTGAAGAAAGTTATCACAGAAAGACCATCCATTAAAACAGTTTGAAGTCATAAAGGACATTAGTGGAATGATTATTTGGAGGCAGTACTGACAGCTCATCAGTGATTTAAGACATTCAATAGTCTAAGAGATATCAACTTAGAAGGTAAAGATAACTAATATACTGTTGAAAACAGAAAGACCAATTAACAAATTGAAACAAAGGGGGGTCATGGTAAAAAGAAATGGTTAAAAAAGCTTTGCATTAGTAAAATGAGAGGAGACAGACAGCACAAACCCCAGAACTTCTCAAGGGCAGAAGATGGTTTGCTGCAGTGATCAAATGGGTAAGACTGAGTTCCACCTGCGTGAACAGACAAGAAAAGCAAACACACTACACAGTCTGAAAGAATGGCTGAAACCTCTTTCGAGGTACTCGTGTCTACTGTGTGTCAAAGAATAATTAGCTTCACACCTCACAGTGAAGTATGATTGAGACAGCTCTGTTGTACAGATCAATCAAGATTAAGGAACATTAAGAGCTTTGCTGTAACCACACTTGGTTTGTGAATATGAACATTCAGCTATCAAATACTTCAGACATGAGACCAATACAAATCAGAAGATCAAGGAATATTTTAGCAAAATATTTTGCTATCAGCAGCAAAATAGTTACTTCATATATTCAAATGAAAATACCTGGACACAAGCAAGTGAAGCTTTCACCGACAACAATGGAAAAATAAAACAAATTGAAGTGTTTAGGAATGGCGAGAACAGTCACCTGAGAAGACCCTCACCACGACAGACATGACAGACTGCAACCAAGGCGAGTAGAAAGACTAGAGAATTCAGCAAGTCTCAGCAGAAAGATGCCAATTCCAGAAAATGCATGTACTTCCACTGTTACACAAAGAATATATGCCTTAAAAATGGAACTGGAGAAAGAAAACTAACAACAGCCAATGATATTAGAAGAGCAGGAGACAAAAGTTCCAAAGCGAGCTCATCCTGCTTAATGTTACAAAAGATTGTATCACGTTCCTATTGCAAGAAAAAACAGAACAAAAAGGATGAAGATGACAACTAGGGAAGGAGATGCAAATATAAACTAAAAGAATCAGAAGGTGAAGGAAGTCACTGGAGGAAGAAAAGGGTCTGAAGAGAAAAAGTTCAGATGAAAATGTAAGGATGGGATCACGCTCCCCCCCGCCATCCAGACAAGACCCTGCAAAAATAGAGGTAGGGGTAGAAATATTTAAGTTGGCATCAAAAGATGCAATAAGTGTTGGTAACCTGGTATGCACTGGTGAGCCTAATGTTCCCCAGTAGAATGGGGAGGTAAAGTCAGGGGCTTGTATGACATAAGACAGTTATTCCCAAGCTTCTAGTTCTAAAAGAATATAATAACCCATCAAAATTCATTATAAGGTCATTATAACGACAGTATGTAAATACTGTCATTAAGACCATTCTTAAGACCACTTATCATGCCTCCCTGGGCACTGACAGCTCATCTTGGGTCTGGAAGCCAATATGCTGCATCACAGGAGCTGTCAAACAACTTAAGTGCAGTTGTATTGTCTGCTGCTTGAAGGCCTCGACTTCAAAGGCTGCACCTACAGCAAATATTTCCTTCCTATTTTTAATATTAATATCAGAACCGTAACTGCCACTGATGCACAGTTCAAATGTAAGAAACAGTCTTGAAAAAGGGGCCTTGCACCTCTTCATTCACCTCCCTTGAGGCATTTCTTCCCCTCTTGCATTACCTGAGAATGAGAAACAGAGACAGCCAGGGCAAAGTGGCGTTTGCAGAAACACTGAAGGACACTGGTCATTTCCAAAGGCAAACTACAGATGCCCACTGACACCTGAAACATCACTGTACACACCTTGGGCCAGAATACCCAAATCCTGCAGTACTGCAGCCCAGGTTCTCCTGATCCTCTTCAGAAAAAAAAAGTCCAACCACTTTACTAACAGATTTTTGAGATTTTCAGCTCAAAAAAAATAATACATCTATTAAGATACCTCACCTCGTTTTATAAAACTGCTCCTATTATTCTCTTAGGTAGAGAAAGGATTAACACGAGTGTAAGCGAAGGAAAGGTTTACAGCAGAGCGAAAGTTGTGGACAATGAGTCCTGAAAGCACCTGGACAAGGCGGGGCCCAAAGCGGCTCCGAGCCCCCCCCGGGGCCCGTGTCCGGCACCGGCCCCGCCGTCTGCGCCCAGGGAGCGCCGTCCCGCCCCCGCGGGGCCACCGCCCAGCGGGAGGCACCTGCGGGCCGGCCCGGCCCGGCCCCCGCCCCGCGGACAGCGCGGCGGCCCCGCCGGGCGCTCCCTTTGTCCGGCCGCTCGGCCCGCGGGGGGCGAGGCGGTCGCGGGGAGAGGACGCTCCCGAGGACGGGCCGGTGCCCGGGCGCGGCGCTGAGCGCGGTCGGCAGGGCCGAGGCTGGGGGGGCCGGGGGGGTCTGTGCGGGCCGAGGAGCGGCGGCCGCAACTCCCGCCTACCTTCGTTCGCCAGGTCCGCCATCTTCCTGCCGCGGCCGCGCCCACAATGCACCGCGCGCGCCGCGCACGCGCCCATGGACGGCGGCTCCGGGGCGGCTCCGCGCGTGCGCGGGGAGAGGCCCCGCCCCGGCCCCTCACGGCCCCTTGGGGGTCCCGCCCGCTCCCCTCACGGTCCCGCTCGGTCCGTCCCGGGCTCCGCGGCCTCTGCCGGGCGGCTCAGGCGCCGTCCCCGTGTGTCGGCCCTCCTGTCTCCGTCTCTCTGCTCCCCTCTTCCGTGGCCGCAGGGCACAGCCGAGCGGGCCGTGAGCTGAAAGGTTCCCGGTGCAGCGGCTGCTCTGGGACGCTGCCGGCCTGAACATTGGCTGACGGAATACCCTGAGCTGGAAGGGACCCCCCAGGATTATCAGTCCAACTCCTGGCCCTGCACAGGACCTCTTACTCTTTGGCTACTAAGGCAGAAGAAAAATACCGTTAAGAGTGTTGCTTTTCACCCAAGATGGGTCCTGTCATCCTTCCCTGGCTTAAATAAACTTGCTACTAGTCAGTAAGCTACATGATCCTGAGCAAGTCATCCCTGTTTTCCGTGAGGGTAAGGCTCTGGCTCTGACTCTGGCTCTGGCATCCACAGGTACCTGGGGGACACATAGCAAGACTTCAGAAATGTTGGGGTTACATCTCAGGAGAAAACTCTCCTTTCTGGAGCTAAGTGAGGGAAAGAGATTTAGAAAATTATTGTTTGTCTCGAAAAAAATCTAGTAATTAGATCATCTAAATTCTGGAGAGGATCCAAGACTTAAAATAAAGGAGACATAGCAGAGAAAATTATTTTAGGAAATTAATAATATTAATTATTTATTCTGTGTTTGGTGCAGAGTGTGAATACAAAGTATTTGAATGCAAAGCCAGATACACAGTCTCTGTAAGGAGGCTAAAAAGGGAGGTTGAGCGGTCAACTCTTCAGTAAGCACCATCACATATGCTCCCTGAAGAGGAAAAGCTTTAAGAGGACTGGGCTATCATCACTGTCTCAAACATCCTGTTCACAAGGCAGCTGTGAAAAGCCCAACAACCTCAATGCCCTTTGCATAAAATTTTGAGCGGAACAGGATTTTCATCATGATGGGTAAATCCACAGCTGCAGCTGGAGACTAAATACAACTTTTTACAGACTGAACGCGACTTTTGACCACTAACAACAGCCAAGAAAATATCCAGGAAGCACCTAATGGGATCCTATGAAGACCTATGGGGTCTGACACCACAGATCACCTGCCCAGACCCTGGAATGTGAGCGGGCAGGACAGAAAGTAAGGAGAAAGTAGCAGGCAGGCCTTTGGTTCAGGGCCTGGAACACCTGATGTCACAGCACACAATAGAGAGCACCGACACTGCTAAACCAGAGTCAGCCCCAGGATACTCAAACTCTGGTCATTAGGCTGCAACACTTTTTATTTGAGCCCAGCTGACTTAAAGCTGATTTTAGTATATCCTCTGATCACGGCCTCAAACTTTGAACAGCTTTGTAAGATTTTTTCAGTGCATGCCCACTGGCAACTTAACTGCACTAGTGCTGGCAGCTGCATGATGTCCACATGGCAGCCTGAGTCTGTGCAGGGGTCTACACCTTGTCTGTACCTCTTCCCTGGAGAACATTTGGTGCAGAGAATTTAGCCAAAAGCATTAGCATGTCTCTATTCACACAAAAACTATGATTTTCAGGGATATACAATATGGCTGATTTAGCTCCAGTCTTTATGGAATTAAGTTCCTGTCCCAAAGCAGACATGTCCTACAAACTGAGCCAAACACTAATATTGAAAATGTGTGAGAGTAATTACGCACTATATGAGTATCTAAAAAACAATAATTACATTTTTAATTTAGGTCCTTTTTCTGATACAGATATCCATTACAGAAAATTTCACTTCCGAGTATTAATGCCTGTTAAACCTATAAGAAATTGAGAACGTGTTTTTATCATGAAAATGTTGGGTAACTTTAATTATAGGAATTACTGTCCTGGGCTTCTCTAATGAATGTGTGGTACTGGCACAGTGAGTGATGTGACCTATTTAAGGAAGTGATTTAGAAAGGATGTACTTCAGAAAGTTACACTCATTAGACCTCAAGAACCAGCAAGTCACAATGTGTTCTCTATTCATGTTCTAATTAGAGCCCATACTTCTCAGAATCATTAGCATAAGAGAGGAAAATTAACAGTTTTATCCTAACAGTGTTGGGAAGCCAGATTCTGATTTAATTTACTTTCAAGTAAGTCTATAATAACACCAGGGTAAATGTGATTCCAGCACTTTATTATTTCAATAAAAAAGTAAACTCCACCCACACCAACTTTACAGTTCCTGTGACTTTTAGAAATTAATTACAAGAGTTATCTGTACCCTGTGAGCTTGTCAACTTGCTGATATAACTAGAATCTATTTTGGGTGCATGCCATTAAGATACTATAAATGCCATACTTTCTGATTAGTACTATTGTTAGGTCAGCATTTCTAAAGGGACATGGCCTAAAAGTCACTATGACTTTGACAAATATTTTTCCATGGCTGAGCTCTCAAAAAAAAAAAAAAAAAAAAAAAAGAAAAACACCAAAAAAAAAACCACCAAAAAAACCCAAAACAAAACAACAACAACAACAAATATACATCAACTCAACAAAAAAACAAAACCACAACCAAAACCAACCCACCCGGTTACAGGCTTTCTGAGACTTTGTCATTTGGATGAGCTCAGACCCTGAAGGATTGAGAGTGTTGTTTCAGAGCATAACAGTGGCATTTTGATCTATAGCATTCATCAGCAAGGAAAGAAAAGGAGACTCTGGAGTGAAAACAGCACCACAGGCAATCACTAACTCATTCCAGCTCTGTCGCTCTACCTGTGACCTCTTCACACTGTGTAGGTCGGGCGATAAACCGTCTTATCTGCTTCTGGTGGCAGACCTGGATCAAGCAGAAGGTTGTACCAGAGGCTTCCAGAGGTCCCTTCTGCCCACACCTCTATGATTTTCAGTGGTACAGTAACCATTATTAATTGGGAAACATATCCAGGACTCTGTGTAAGTCATGTTCTGCTGGAATTGATCCAGCTGAACTTGATTTTTTTAACTTGTCTCTGCACTGATGGGGTTATTTCTCAGAGAATTCATTCCTTATGGCATGAGAGAGCTGGCAAAGACAAGCAAGTTTAGAAGGGATAGAGCTTCCTTCCTTCAACAGCAGCATGGACTTATGTAAGACTCAACTGATCAATGTCACAGGCTTTCCCAGCTGCCAGACCGTTTCTGTGGGTCTTATAGATCCTCTTCAGAATATTTTGTTAGAGTCCTGATCCCTCTTGTAGCAGATGACACCTCCTGTGACATCATGGCCCTCAGCCAGAAACTGCTGTATTAATGACACTGGGTTACTGAGCAGTGGCCAAGCCATGTATTTTCAAACACTTCTGGAAATTGCAACAATAAAGAAAATACATCTGTTAACCTATTTCAGTCAACATGCAATGTGAAGGCAGTGGTTCATCACTGGAAACTAATAGCTGCACGTAAGCTGTTGTGAGGGTCCTCAACAACATGACAGTGATGTTGGTTACCACCATTAATGTTTTCAGAGGTTCTAACTCAGCAAGGGATTCCTTATGAAACATTTTTCCCCCCTTGGGAGGACTGAATTATAGACTTTTCCCTGAGGAAGGAAAGCCATCAATCTTTGTCCAGCTGAAAGGAAAGAGGTCATCTCCTGACAGTTTTGAGGAACCATACAGCCTACACCTTGTCTTTTCACTGGTGTAGTCTCAGAAGGTTTTCAGGCTGTTATTAAATTCAGTTCTTTCTAGTAGACTCATCTGTAAGGATTTGCAATGATTTCAGTGGGAAAATCTACAGGGGAAAATACTTGCTAAGGTGGAATGATCAATACATCCTGTCAGTGGATTGGTTCACGAGTGAAGCTACTCGCATGCTCAACACATTGCAGAACTGAATCTGGCTTATAAAAGTAAGGGAATATTTGGGGGCTTACTCAGCATTTCCAGGAACTGTATGCAGTTTCAACTGCAGACCCTATAACAGCATGAGACAAGGCACCTCTGAAATGAAGGGGAAGGTTTTTCTGTTAATTGCTTTGCATGTAACAAACAGCCCAGACGAGGGAAACTCTGAAATTCCAATGACATCCTGCTGGCACACAGCTCTGTTCATCCAGGCATCACTTAAGGGCCACTCAGAAGAGCAGCCTGATCTCCCAGGACCATGGTGTAGCCCTCTCCCTGGACTGTGGTGGGATCTCCAGCACCCACTAGGTGGTGGTCTGGGATAACAAGAAGGAGGCTTACAAGGCCCAGAGAGCAGAGGAATGGAAGTGTTGCTTGGCCATGAGGAGCTGAGGGGATATGTCAAAACACAGGACTTGGGACACAGTGCTAAAAACAACACGGCAGGGTCATTGAGCCATCATCACCTTCCTGATGTTTTCTCTCAGAGGAAGCAAGCTGGGTTGTTCCAAGTTGTTTCTCATTTCCAGCAAAGTGCATGTGTGCAAGGACAACTAAGCTCACTTACAAACACGAAGAAATGCCTCAGAAGCATTCACAGTCTGAGGTTCACACCTCTGATTCACTTGCAATGTTAGTGCTGCTCCCGAGCTGTGATCCTCCCAGGCACACTGGTCCACAACTCAGATCAGTGTGCTGGTGTCCTCATAGCTTTGTGTCGGCTCTGCCAGACATTAGAGCCTGAGAGCCTGAGCAAAGCTGTCAGCAATTAGGACTGCTCGGGGGCTAAGGTAAGAGGCTTAGAAATCTCACTCACTGCCCTGCACTACTGGGAGACCCTGGCAGTTTGAGCCTGTGTTTGGCACAACCTGAGAGCTGAAATGCAAGCAGCCATTACAGCATGCAAACAAAAAGGGAGCTGCACACCCATTTTTTTGACAGGACTTGGGAGCATTGTTTTTCTAGGAATTTGTTTTCCTGAAGTGCTTTCCCAAGCTGGTGGAGCAGTACTGGCATACAGACCACTGACACTGGGTTACTAAGCAGTGGTCCATCCTTACTTTCCAACCTTGGAAAGTTTCAAATTTAGCTAGATCAAATTTGAGTGAACAACCTGATCTAGCTTTGAAGTCAGCTTTGTTCCAAGCAGCAACTTAAGGTACAAAATGGCTTGCCCTATCTATACCTTTCTATGGTTCTGTGATATATTTGATCTCTTTCATTCTAAAGAGACTGTCTGAAAGGAGCTATGCAGATAAAAGGGGACGAGGACATGGATAGTTATAACTGCAGGTCCTTATCTATCTGAAATAGGATCAATGTGCAAAAACACATAAGACCACATTTGCGGTGTTTGATCTTATGGTTCACTGGAACACTGCATGCCTATAGCCCCAGCCTCCAGAGACCAGCAGATAGTATTTACTGGAGCATTCTTCCTTCTGAACATAACCACTAGATGGGGAAGCAAGCACTTGGTTTTTCACAATTTCTTACTGAAAAATTGTACTTTCGTGATTTTGGATATGTTTATACAAATTCTCTGTGTTCTTGCCTCTCTGTTTAGCATCTCTGAATGGGTTCCTGCTTTAGTACCCTGTGCTGTGGCACCCAACCTCAGGATTTCAGCCTATCTACATTTAAAGAAGGACCCACACAAGAACACAAAAGGAAGGTCATAAATCTGGAGGTGTATAGTCATAGAATCACAGACAGGTTTGAACTGGAATGGACCTTAAAGAGCATCTCATTCCACCCCCTGCCATGGGCAGGGACACTTTCCACTAGACCAAATTTCTCCAAGCCCCGTCCAACCTGGCCTAGGACACTTCCAGGGATGGGGCAGCCACAGCTTCTCTGGGCAACCTGTGCCAGGGCCTCACCATCCTTACAATCAAGAATTTCCTCCTAACACCTAATCTAAATCTCTCCTCTTTTGGTTTAAAACCGTTCCCCTTTGTCCTGTTACTATTTGCCCATGTTAAAAGTCACTCTCCCTCTTTTCAGAAGCTCCCTTTAAGTACTGAAAGGCTGCAGTGAGGTCACCCCAGAGTCTTCTTGTCTCCAGGCTGAATATCCCCAGCTCTCCCAGCCTCTCTGCAGAGCAGAGGGGCTCCAGCCCTTGGATCATCTCCATGGCCTCCTCTGGATCTGCTCCAACAGCTCCACATCCTTCTGATGCTGGGCCCCAGAGCTTCGGGCAGCACCGCAGGTGGGGTCTCACCTGAGTGGAGCAGAGGGTCAGAATTCCCCCCCGCCTGCTCCCCCACACTGCTGGGGATGAACCCAGGACACAGGGAGTTTCTGGGTGACAGTGCCCATGTTGAGCTTCTCATGCACCAATATGGCCAGGTCCTTCTCCTCAGGGCTGCTCCAAATCCATTCTCCCCTCAGTCTGTGTTTGTACTTGGGAGTGCCCTGACCCACGTGCAGTACCTTACACTTGGCCTTGTTGAACTTTATTATGTTCTCACGGGCCCTCTCTCAAGCTCGTCCATCCCTTCCTTCTCCTCTGGCATCTGCAGCCTTGCTGAGGGTGCACTCTATCTCGCTGTCTCTGTCGTTGATGAAGATTAAAGAGCCCCGATCTCAAGATAGAACCGTAAGGGACACCACTCATCACTGACCTCCAGCTGGACAGAGACATTGACCATGTTGTAGAAGAGTTCATACTCTCATTTCTGAGGCGGAGTCAGTTTATTTCAGCTCGAGCTGGTGCCTCCAGAGATGGACCCCAAACAAAGTAATCCCTGGGCCTTTATACCCCCCCAGTCTGTGCACTGGACCTTCACGCCCTGCACTGCCTCTTGGTCCAGTGGCAATTTATGATCTGGGGTCTTACATCATTGGATTCTTTCCCCACGTGCATGTGGGCAGGCCAGTAACTGCTCTTATCTTCCAGCTTGGGTCAGCCTTGGGACCCTCCAGTGTCTCAGCCCTTCAGAATTAGCTGTGCTGGAGGTGCTCTATAAGGAATCAAATAATGAACAGTCCCCTGTAGAACCAGATGAGCTCCTGTGCACACAATCCACAAGTTTGTTGGAGCACACGTTGTTGTACACCAACTCAATGGCATTGATGTCAGTGAAAGGAGAACAAATAGTGCTTCAGGTGACTTCCTGACATTGGCAATATGAAGATCATCTTTTTTTCCTCCCTACTGACCTGTGCCTTGGCTGGGGAAAGACTGTCCAAGATTGTGAACAGATTTGAAAGATGAGCAAGTTAGAGAGGAAGTGTCCCATGTCCTGCCAGTATGGACCAGAGTCTCTGCTCTTGGGAGCAAGTGCCCCCCTGCTCGAGAGAGAGGTTACACACCACGAGGTAACCTGTGGTTTTACCTGCATGACCACGAAGAGGGTATGAGGAAGTAGGATGGAAAACCCACCTCTGCCCCAGCAGGACAGGTATGTGAACTGAGAGGAAGGACAACCACCACAGGAAATTCTTCAAGGATAAATGCTGCTCCAGTTTCCTAGTGGGCAAGTGCCCAGGCATAACAGAAGGGCTGATGTTATTTCTGCCACTGGATCAGCCTAGACCAGCAGACTTGGTAGTAAGCACAGCATGGACACCATTCCCGTGCGGCAAGTCACAACTGGAGTGTTTGGGGCTTGGGATGGAGCTCATTTGGCCTTTCCCAAGGACACCAGTGCAGGATTGTGTGCTCTGAGAAGGTCCTCCCGTGGTTTGACTTTGCGAATGGTTCGTTTTTCCCAGCAGACAGCACGATTATCAGCGGGAGTCCCTGTTATCCCCAGGACAGACTCTGTGCCACTCAGCGCTCAGCATGGCAAGACCTGACTTCAGACCTCTTGACTCCTTTCTGCTTCCCCCCCGCCTCAGCTCCCCCTGCCCTCAGACGTCCCTGCCCGGCATCCCCCCGAGCCCGGTCAGCCCCTGCTCCGGCCGTGACGCTCCCTGCACAGCGTGGGACAGACCCCGCTCCCCGCACAGTGCTGGGACAGACCCCCCGGCCCCGCTCCCCGCACAGCGTGGGACAGACCCCCCGGCCACGCTCCCCGCACAGCGCTGGGAGAGACTCCCTGGCCCCGCTCCCCGCACAGTGCTGGAAGAGACTCCCTGGCCCCGCTCCCCGCACAGCGTGGGACAGACCCCACGGCCCCGCTCCCCGTCCTTCCCCCGCTCCCGGCCAGGGCAGCGGCCCCGTGCTCGGCGTGGAACGGGGCCTCCCTCACGTGGCCAGCGGAAGCCGCGGGCACAAAGAAGGAGTAAGGAGCGAGCTGTGGATATGATGCTTGTGGCTAACCCCTCCTCTCCGAAGGATTTCTTTCCATCTTCAAAAGCCTGGCGTTACTGTGCAGTTGGAAGCGGGAAGAGTCTGTCATTCGACCCGAGCAGGCAGAGCTTGGCTTCTGAGCCAGCCTGAGCTTCCCCCTGCCCCCCGTGCCCTCCGCAGGCTTTGCTCAAGGTCTACGGTGTGGAGGTATGGTGAGCACCCTGTAAAGGTAATACTGCTGCTCGATTTTGCATGACGACTTTGTTAGTCATACAGGACATCCCAACTGTGGGCAGGAGTCCTGATCCTGGGAAGCATTAAAGATGTTAAGGGACTTGAAAAGACCAGGAAATACACTTTCTTATTTCTGGTTTTCAGAGACTTTGTGCCATTTCCCACTGTCACAGGAATAGGGGTTGAGGGTATGGGGTATCACTAACGTAATTTGACCTTGCAGATTTTATGTGAATCCAGGTTTTGTGAATAGACGTTCACACACTTCTGACCTTCGAGAAGCAGCTTTGTTCTTGGGCTGCATGTAAATTAAGACAGGATACTGCTATGTCACTGCACTCTGTCCATCTTTTATTTTCTACAACAGCTATGCAATATTCTCATCTTAACCAGAACTCATTTTTTTTTGTGCTAGATGCCTTGTTAGTTATTAAGCAAGCACCACCTCTTTCAACGTCAGTCTCTCTTCTGACACCATACTTTAAATTATCTGAACTGGGAAGTGCTAACAGACTTCCCCCATCAATTGGGTTTTTTTTGAAACAATGTTTTAAACCTGTGGATGAAATGTATATGCATATAAAAACTTGTACAAGGGATCATATCATGGAATTGAAGCTTTACTAAATAATCTTGTTTCTGAGTACCTAAGTAAAATCCCTCAGAGAACACTTCTCTCCTGCAACTTGCTCGCCTTATTGTCAGTGCCAAAGCATGTTGCTGCTACAAGGTGGACATTCAGCCCTGGGATCGTTGTGGAGCCACTTGCTCTGCATTTCCTTGTCCTTGCTGTGATCAGATGCAGTGGGTGCCTTGTGGCCATTAGCAAGACACTCTATGGTGTAGTGTTAGAGGGGAGAGTCTGAGTAATGTTTATTTCTTTATTTGCTGTTTCTGTATCATTTCATTGCATAGTATTGCAAGGGAATCAGCAATGGTACATTCAAAGTGTGAAGCATTGTTTCCAGGATGTATAGCTATGTAATTCCAATGGGATTTAGTCTCACTGGTTAGCACTGGCTGTATGCTGGTGACCTGAGTGGCAGTGACATTGTAGCACAAGGCTCTCTGCTCAGACACTTGCACGCTTTTCTCATCTCCAGCCGGGGGAGATGAGACCATGCACAGCTGAAGATTTGGGAGGTAAGAGCATGTGTATGCATGGGAAAGCACCAGGAAGAGGGGAAAATGTGTGCAAGTCAGAGAGAGCCATGGGTGCTGGGAGCACACAGGAGCTTTCAGACCCTCAGCCAGGATTCTTGCACTGTTGAAATTCGTCGGTGTTACTTTATCGTTCATGTCCTTAAGTAAGAAGACACTAAGTTGTTTACCCAATTTTACACAAGGTAACAGGTTTTGAGTTAACCTGAGGTGAGGAGAGGTTGTCCAGAGCTGATCACTCCAGAGGTGCAAGGAAGGCAGGGGAACCAGTTTCTTGTGCTCAGTATGGCCAGAGCTGAAGGACAGGTCAGTTCTGCTGGTTGCCATGCTGGACCTTCACCCTTCATGTTGCTCTGCATTGAGTGTCAGCAGTGCTAAAAAAAAATATTACGAAGCAGAGCCAAGTAGGCAGGACATTGTTCCAGAGGTACTTTTTATCACAGTGCTAAAAGAGGGCTGAGCAGATAGTGTAGGTATCCTGGCAAATGTACACAATTCACGGGAGCAAAGAAAAGCAACAGCCTGGCAAGTAAACACACTGCTGGTTTGCTTCCCGAGTGCTTCAGCATGGTCTGCCATGATGAAGAGGAGTGGAATTTTCCATCTGGTTAGTCAGACAGTGTGTGCCATGCTCCTGGCTCCTCACCCTGGCTGCTTGCAGATGCCAGTTTAGCTGCAGGCTATGAACGGTGAGATTTCTCAGGGGCTTCTCCTAGGTCAGGAACAATCACTGGAAAAGTAGATCAGAGAGCTCACAGAGGAGGTGGCCTGATAAGCTGGAAACGTGCCTTCCCTTTGGCTCAGTTTCTGTAATGAGCTGTGAGACAGCTTGTGTTGCTCTGTTGACAGAGTGCAGCCAGCACAGCACCACTCCAAGCTTCTCTGAGCAAGGACTTGGGCCCTGTGTGCTGCCTGAGCTCCACCTGAGACCCACGGGCACCTGGGGCCACTGCATGTCCCATCTGCTTTATGACCCACGATAGGGGATTGGGGGAAAGCTCCCTGTCTGGAAACTCAGCAAGGGTGCTCGGTTGGAGGCAGGAGGGATCCTAAATAGTGTGACTACCCATACACAGCAGTGCCGTGTGCTGGCACAGGGCAGCCAGCTTGGAGCAACCATCCCATGCATGGAGACCTTCCAAATCATAGCCCAGCACTGTCTGTGTGTGCTGCCTGCATGGGCCAGGGAGATTCAGGCACCAGATCTGTGCTCCGGGGGGTGAAGTGTGGACAGCAAACCCTTCTGTAGCACCAAAAGGGAACAAAACTCTCCCTGAGAGACTAACTCTGGAGAGCTGTTTGAAGGGAAGGCCGTGCTTCCCACTGTAATACTTACAAGATGTAGTAGAAAGGGAAAAGCTTATGAAGCTCAACCTGTTCTACTGTTAATTTGAAATCTGGTTTATTGACTTCAGACTGCATTAATATATTCAGGTCTATAATAGAGTGATCTGGCAGAAATCCTACTGACTGGACAAGATCCAAAGATAGGCAGATAGCTACATACACCTTTGGTATAACATATATATAACATAAAGACAGTTTGGCAAGGAGATGCACTTGGTGTCACCGGCAGTCGGAAAGAGGAGATTCTGAATCTTTGTGATACAGCTGCCAGGAGATGCCCCACAATAGGAAAGATGTGGAGATTCCTTCTGGATCTTGGCTCTACCCCAAGGTGAAGAGATGTTTTGTCAAAATTAGGAGCCTAAGAAATATGACAGAAGAGTGTTGATAAAAGAGTGAAATAAAGTCTCTGGAGAAGAAAAAGGTAGAGTGTGCTTCTCTTAGAGTGAACTTGAGAGAATTAAAGACAAAGTCCATCAGGAGTGGTTGAAAGCAGATGGTTTTAGGGGATTCTGAAATTCAGTGAAGGAAAACCAAGGATAGAGATCTCCTCTAGAGCTCTGTGTTTTCTGAAGTCTTGCAGTTTTTTATTCTCCTTCCAGAAAGCCACTGAATAATGGGGTAGACTCCTAATGGAAAGCAAATTGCGCAACCAGACTCCAGAAGTCAACACAATCCTTCAGTCTGTAGTCTAAGATCTCACCTGGGAGGAGGGGAGGAACCATGTAAATCTATGCTGAGGGAGGTGATGATTTAAGAGGGCATCTGGAAAAAACTTGGAAGTGCTGCAGTCCCCATGAAAGCCGCAGGATCATCCACCCTTACTAAGATTTTCATACCCCAGACCTCATTTTCATTTTGACCTCTAAGACTGTGTCTGCTGGTATGCACAAGTGTTGTCTTATCCATGGTGATTAAGCTACAGCCTCTTGGTGTGTCAATGCCAGCACTGCCATTAACATTAGTAAGTTCAGATCAGCTCCTGTACAGCAGCACCTGACTGCTTCTACCTACTGATCATGTATCATTTCCAGGGTCAGGTAGACCCAGGCTTACATAATTTACCTGAAATTCTGGTGAATTCATAACCACCAAAAGAGAGTAATGAAGGTTCCAAAATTTTACTAAATAGTATATTCTACTTAAAAGAAAATTAATTAACACAAGGCTATTCCTGTCCTGAAAAAGGAGGTCAGACTAGATGATCACACTTGGTCCCTTTTGTCCTTGTAATACATATACACATATACAGCACTGGGAGCTGTTGGGGAAGAGCACAATGCCAATGCTAATGCCACACAGAGAATGCCAAAGAAAATGGGCCAAGTTAAATTTGGACAAATATATCATCAAAGCAGCAGAAGTAAAGCATTTACATCCTGTTTTCCCAGCTTGGAGAAGGCAGACTTAGCCCACAGTAGCATCAGATTAAGCTTCTGGAAACAAGAGAAGGCCTTTGTGACATCCTCCAGTTCTTACAACTCACTAATAGAGGATGCCCAAATGAAAGTCGTGTGCTGTTGTTGCAAAATCATGTGAGTTATTCCCCTGAAGTAATTAATTGCCAGTTCAGATATTTCAGATTATTGACATAGAATAGGGTGTACATGAAGGTGGTGTATTGAAGAGTCTCATCCACAGAAAAAAACACTCTCAGAACAAATAACAATTGTGTCCACTGGTGTTCAGAAGACTGCTGCTGTTTCCAAGGACTGTTTGGTTTTTTTGTATTGCTTGGCTACATAAAAAATACACTCCAACAAGATGGTTTATCCTAAGTGCAGCTCCTCTCAACACAGTTGTTCTTCCAGTTCTGGCCTTCCTGATACCATAGTCGTCCTATGGAATAACATCATCCTGCACTGAAGATTCAGTTTCTCCCCTCATGGCTTCCCAGGGACCTTCTAACATCACTCAAGCCAGAGACTGTTCCAGAGTGATTGCTTCCAATCCAATAACCTGTGTTTCCCAAGAACCCAACACTTATTCTTAAGTGGAATTCCCTTCTCCCTAACCATTCTTAGTTGCCCCATCATCACCCACCTGTGGTGGCAGGGAGGCTGGGGAGCTGGGGAAGAGCAGCAGGGAAGTGATGCTGGGGAGAGAAAGGGCAAAGTGAGAAAAACTGCAAAGGTTTATTCACTAGGAGTAAGCCTGGGGACAGAGCACCGATGTTTTAGGATGGTTTGATGTCTCTGTGAAGACAGGGGATGGAGATCAATGTGGCAGCAAAGACACAAAGGTTATTGATGTGTTAGAAACCATGGAATCATCTGAGAATGGTCATTTCAAAATTAGGGCTTCTCCCTCCAAAAAGGTGGTGGGATCAATACACCAACTGAAGTGCAGCTACACCAATGCTGGCAGGATGACAACAAAAGAGGAGCTGGAAGCCACTGCTTCCACGGGGGAGTGGCTGGACTTAATGATCTCAGAGGGTTTTTCCAACCTGATCTATACCCTGGACCATGGAAAAAAACAGCTCAAATTTGACCCTTATTACTTGAAAACCACTCAGAAGGAATGCAGTGAGATCAGACAAGGCAGGAGATGAAGGGATAAGGTCAGATTACATTCATGTCACTCTACTGTGGATATTCAGCTAAACTTCCAGTCTGAATTGCCTCTTGCTGGGTAGATAGCAGTTTTGAGAAATAAGGATCTGGAGAAAAGGATAGGAAAAGGCCCAGCCATCATATCTGCACTGGCTTCTCCCTCCTCCAAGGGCAGCTGTGGCAAGGCACATCCACCTTGTGCTGTATTGAAGACTATCCTTCTCCACAGCAAGAAAATCTCTTATTGAAAGAATCTGCATGAGAGTTTCAATAAGAAATAATATATTTGTAAAGGCAGTCCCTAGGAGTCATGCTGTCCATGTTTCTGGCAGGATCCATTTCACAGTGCTTCAAAGGGTGTGTGAAGATGGGCCCTGAGAAATGCTTCTGCCTGTGTGAATTCACTTGTGTGAATTGTCAGAGCAATTGGACACATCTGGAATTCAGCTGTCCAAACAGTGACTGCAAGAGAACTGCCTAGTTCTAGTAAAGAAGCATCTCATTTAGGTGAGAAGAGTTGTGTAATAGTTAAAATGCCAATCGAGCATAGAGAAGGCAGCTCTGGTACTTTGCTTTTATGACTGTTCTACTTCAGAGGAGGAAAATGATTTTCCAGCCACCGTGACAAAGAACACAAGCTCTGTGCTAATATTCAGGCAGGCAGATGAGGACTGTTGGCATCCACATTGGAACTCCACTGTGCACAGAAACTGCAGCAGTGCAGAAGAGAGAACTGCCCAACCTGGAAGCGTGAGAACCAGGGTGGGCAATTGTGCAGTGCAAAGCACAGCCAAGCACAGGCTGCAAGAAGCAAAGAAGAGGTGTGAAGGAAGGAGACGTGCAGCCTGCTCATGGAAGAGAAGGAATTGAAGAACAGTGCCACATTGTCATTTGAACTGTCTGTGCTGCACAAGCCATGGAAGAAAGCTGCATTCCCAAGACATTGCTAAAATACAAAATACAGTAGAGTTAAATGTACAAATACAATAAGGCAAGCCAAAAAAAAAAAAAAGGTCTTTATAAATAACTTTTTTATAGCATGAAACCTGAATTGAGTCTCTTTCAAAAGGATCAGGCAGGACAATGCGAAGCAGTTTGCAGTGTGGCAGACAAGCATGGGGCTGGGAGGAAAATCAGAAGTAGATTAGGACAGGGAAGAAAAGCAAAATTACTCTTCGCCCCTATTGTCATGGTGGAGGAACCAGGTGAGTTTCCACCAGGGAACATCTCAGGGTGTGAGCAAGGGATTCATTCTCCAGTGGCAGTGCACTTTCTCAAACTGTTTGAGAAAGTGGTGGTTTTGAAATGTCAGGCATCAGCAGAGCAACCACTGTATGAATCTGCAGTTCACGCTGGCTGGGCCTGTATAGTGATTTACAGAGACTGTTAAAATAAAAAAGGTACATAGCAGATCACACAAACTCCTGAAGCAGAGATCCCCTTAGGAACAAGATCCCTGTGCACCTGGGAGAAGCAGAGAGCATGAGCTGGGATTCAAAATAGCTGAAACGCTTCAGTCACATCCACTCTCAGCAGAACCAAGGAGAAAATGAGGGCACTTTTGAATGACAGAAACTTCAGGAACTCGCAAAACTTTGTCTCACTCATCAGTTGAAACTGCCCAGCCAAAATCTGGGGTCATGATTTTTGTCTTTGGATATATAATTTTTTAACTTCACCTTCTTTGTTTTGTTGTCCCATTAAAAATTCTAACCAAAATTTCCTGGCAGGTGCTGTCAGTGAGAACAGCATCACGTGCTTTGTCTCTTTTAGCCCTCTGGCCCCTCTTCTACTCAGCTTTCTCTCTCAGCTGCATCCAGAACAATGCACCATGGCAGCTTGGCTACTCAGGGATGCTGCAGAGCACCATGAGAGCTACAGTCTATAAAACAAGGTAAAAAATTATGAGAGGCACTCACATGAAGAAATATTACAGCTCAGGTAGGAGTAGATTTACATCAATCTGATCGAAAACAAAATACTTTTTTTACATTTCTGAATTTTCCTGAACTTCATGTGTTGTAAGAGTTGAAATTGTGACTTTTTGTTAAAAAATAGGGCAAAAATAGATGTTGAAATATTGACATTTCCCATAGGAAGGAAATTCCATTATTTGAGCAGCTCTGTGAAACACAAAGGATGTTCATTTGCAGAAACTCTACTAACTTGTAATGAAGGTCGCAGCTGCATAATTGGACTCTGCTCCCAGGGCCAGTGAGCAGTGTAGGAGACAGAATTAATCCCAACCCCCAAATTAAGGTTACTGTAACAAGGAGAACAAGACTACAAAATTGCAAAATCCAGGGAAGGAAGGGCTGAAGGATTGCTTAACACACAAAGAAATCACATTTTCCCCCACGACAATTAGCAGCTGGGAATATCCCAGTGGCTTTTTACACGACAGCAGAAGACATCCATGTCCTAGGACAGGTCTAGGTGTGGATGGGCCACATCCATCCTCCTAGTCACCCACACATTCAGGTGACAGGGCTGCCACACTCACCTGCCATTCACTACTACTACCTGCCTCCACTTCACTTAAGGACTAAGCATGGTCCTTAAGGGTTTTCTTTTCAGTAGTTCAGAGAAATCAAGCACTTTCAAAAGGCTGATATGCTAAGAGCTTGCTGGAAGACAGCAAAGCCATGGGATGGTGGGTACAGCTTCTGCTTTGGTTTTGTATCCCAGCCCTGCAGCCTCAATGCCTCCTCCAGGTTGTGTGTCCAAGCTGGGTTTGCTGTGACTGCATTCTAACAGAGACTCACGTGAGCTTTCCTTTATCTTAGGAGTCAACCCTTAGCCCATTGTTAGGTGTCTTAAAGATCCACTAGATAATCAATTCTTCTTAAAAAGCAGAGATGATAAAGAAGGAGTTGTTTTACTAGAACTGCAAACCTCTCCCTTAGACATACAAACCCTCTGTAAAAATCTGTCTGATGAGGCCTTTGCCCAGAACTTCACTTTTTTAGGACTGGGGTCTTTCCAAGTTGGGCAGAGATACAGACTGAGAATGTGTTTAAAGACAGAATGGGTGCAAAACAAACTGCTCTGTCCCTATGTAACATTTTTGGTCTACTTTTAGGATTAGAACAAATCATTCTGAAAGGTGCTTTGAAGGGAAATCTCCAGGGAGCTGATTTGGGAAAGCTATTCCAGGCTGTTTCCCATCAAGCCATTCCTTTATCTTCAAGTGGTTGTGCAAGGATAGTGTCAGAACACCCTCTGAAAGGTGACTCTGTGATGTGAGGTTCAGTTCTCATGTCTTTTCTCATTGCCTCTCTCAAGGTGACATTGTGAGTTTCCTTTTTACCGCTTGTTGAAAACTTAGAGCATCACGTGGCCTCTGTGTGATGTGGATGATCAAGCATGCCTGGCATTTGTAGAATGAAGAGAGACTTGTGGGAGTTAGCTGACCATGGGATTTGTTCCCCAACGATTGCTTTACCCTGGGAAGACTCTGCCTGGCCATCAGGCAGCTCCATCTGGAGGGAGCAGAGCTCTTCAACTCCTCCATAGCTTCAGGCTGCTGCTCTGTGTCCTATTTAATAACTCAAAGTTGTCTGGAAATTGCCACAGGTGCAAGTTGAAATGAAATGTGGTGAAAAAATGCCATGGAGAAGGTTTAAGGCATTTGTGAGTTTATGGCTTAAAAAGGCCTGTGGGTGCTAACTTGGAGATTAAAAATGGGTAGAAATTAGTACAGATTCTAGGAGCCAAGCTGAACTTCAGGGGTAGGAGGTGGAAAGGACAACCATTCACTGTTGGCCAAACAACTGCTGCCTGAGGTGGAACCAGGGAAACACAGCAGCTGAGGAGCGGCCAAGTGTGTGGCAGCTCTGCCACTCTCTGGGTAGTATCAGAAATGCACTTGTCCAGCCCAGGAGTGCTCTGCTGCAGGTCACCAGCCTCCAGCAGCAGCCAGCAGTGCAGCCAGGGGCTCTTCTGCAAGAGCAGCTGCCAGTCAAGCCATGTGAGAAGCAGGGGCATGAAGAATAGATGTCCTTTCTCTGGGACTGCCCCAGCAACAACCACTATTGCTGACCCAGCAGAAGAAGCAAAGGAGACCAGCCATGCACCAGAGCAGGCTGCCATGATCCATCTTTCCATCTTCCATCTGTGGCTGGACTGGCTCTCAGCCACATTTCTGCAGAAGGGTTTTGGTGTGTGGTGCAGACAGAGAGCTGGAACTTATTCCCCATAACCAGAGATATTAATTTTGGAATAAAGTTATTTTCTTGTGTAGCCCACTCCAACATGTGCTTGGCTGGAAAGATGACTGAAATTTTTCAGGGCGCAGGGCTTGGGTTTCCAGTCCACAGTTGACACTTACATGATCTGAGATGTGACTGAACTTTCAATAGGAAGATTAAGGCTGTTACTGCTATGTGAGCCACCAAATCTTGTGAAGACCATTCAATTTTTTGGGTGCAGAGAGTATGTCCTTGTCTCCTGATGCAGCAGTGGCTTGTGTCCGTGCTGATGGAGCAAGTTTAACAAGGGAGAATGACAGAGATAGTCAAGATCCCAAACTCCAACCAAGTCCCATCTAATTACCATCTTGATTTATGGTTGTGCTCAATGATTTTAAAGGTCTTTTCAAACCTAAAGAATTCTGGAAGCAATGTGTGAAAAATACAGTTGGTACTGGGGCTGTTCTCTGTAGCGTGGGCTGAAGAGGTCCAGCTCTCTTCTTCCTACAGAGCTGATGGGGGCATAGGGTTTGGGGGGGATTTCAGTACCAGGGCCCTCTGTCAGATGAGCATGATGCTTTGGCTTTGACCTGCTCCTGGCTGGATGAGTTCAAGCTCTGTGACAAGCTCCAGCTGTAGACACAACACATCAGCATTGGTGTGCCAAAGCCAGAGCACACAGCAAAGCCTCCCACCCCGAGGTCACCTGAATTAAGGAGAAGGTTACTTTCAGGAAACAGCTGTTATGTCTGTTGTGAGTCATGTATCTGGTAGGAATGGAAACAGGTGCTGTTGTAACTTTGGTGCTGTGCCTTGTTTTCTGGATGTAATTTTTCACTCTGCCACATTCAGAGGCCAGCACAGGCTGTGTGGTTCTGGCACCTGCAACCTGACTCATGGTTTTAGCATAGTGCAATGATAGAAATTTTGAAATGTGGGAGTTCCATCCAAGAAATTCCCTGCAGCAGGAATCAATGTTTAAGAAGTCAGTGAGTAAAGACAGTGGAAGTTTTGCCTGCTTCCTTGAAGGCAGAGTCTGTCTCTCTTAAAGAGTGTGCTGCTCAGGTATTGCCTTTGCACACTCAGTGAACTGATTCCTCCTTAGGACTTGCCTAATACATCAAAGGGGAACTGCAGCAATTTGCCTGAGGCACAGGCACATGCCCACCCCTCAGGCTGATCTGGACAAACCCCAGGGGTGTGTCTGCACCTCCGAGGTCCTGTGCACACAGACTAGACCAGTGAAGGACCTGCTCGCCAGGATCCAGCTGGTGCTGGTGGATGTACTTATACATGCAGCCTCCCTCGTGGAAGGAACCCTCATGAGGGGCAGTACTGGGATGGGGATGAGATCTGATCTCATTTAACAGCTGCCCTGCTCTCTTACTGCTAACTCTCCTTGCAGCTTGTGTGAGGAGGCAGAAGAAAGTGCAAACCCACTGGTACTGCGAAACCCAGTGTGGGCTCCATGCAACCTCCTGGTGACAGGTGCTTTCTGTGCTTTGGTCTCCTGCAATCAACGAAGATTTTTTCAGTCTCCTCCTACATGCCACTCCCCCAGCCCTTACTGCCATGTATCCTGAGCATATTACAGTCTTCCTTTCCTCTCTCAGGAGGTACTGCTCAGAGCTCTCTGCTAACACTGTATCTTTCTAGGGAGAAAATCCTGCTTCCTGCCCTTGAGCTGAAAGAATTAAAGGACAAAACAACTCAGAATAATCCCCCAAGACGAAAAGACCCACTGCCCTCCCTGCTTGACAACCTGTACTGCTTCCAGGTGAGTGGTTTTGTCAGCAAATCTGAATGCATGAATAAGAGTGGTGCCAACTCCAGGGGCTGAAGCAGGGAAGGAGGGTAGCCTATTTCCTTGGGTATGTGCATGAGAGAGTGGCAGGGATAGCTCTTGCCTGCTTTAGGACAGGGGGCTGCCCAGAGGGGAGTGCTTTAAAAGTGGGACTGTACGTTCCAGGCTGGGATTAAATGCTTGGTGGGCAGCTTGAGTGAGACAACCTTCTCACAGGACCTTGGCATGAGTAGGGGGCAATGGGGAGAGCAACTGCCCTCCCACTATTGGACTTAGGCCCCAAACCCACTGCTCAGCTGGTAATCACTTTGTCATTGTAGGGCTTAGCTGGACTGAAATTGGTGCCTGTTTCAGATTCCTCTTCCCCTAGCTGGTGCTCTGTCACAGAGGTGGGTCAGTGGATGTGCCCTGGGCAGATCTATTCTCCTTCTGGGTCCATTGTTGTGGTAGGAGTTGTCTGGAGGGATCTGGCTGCCAGGCACCAAGTGGAAAACAGAGATGTCCCAGCACCTCACTGAGCAGGAAGCCCTGCCAGGAGCTGCTATAGCAACACAGAGATGGCTGAGTTCACCCCAATTGGGCTTGTGAATGGAAATTTTCAGCACTGGCACTTTGGCTGCACTGCTTTCAGCTGGTACTTCCCTTCCCAAGGGCAAGCAATGGGCCAGGCTCTAAAGGATCCAATAGCATGAGGAGTGAGGATGGCTCCAGCCAGGGGGTCTGTGAGCCCTGTGAGGATAGAGATCCTGGTCCTCAGGATTGAAAAAAACAAATGTGCAGCCAAGGGTGCAGTGGCTGGATTCAACGCTCCTGCCCACAGGCACTGAGCTATGGATGGGGGAGTCAGGCGGGAGCGGAGACCTCCAATCCTCCCTCACTGTCCTTGCAAAGACGGTTCCTTGCGAAGCACCTGTCTTACTCAGCTGTCAGAGGGGGGCTGTAACTTCCCACTCTGCAGTGCCCATGGTCTGCCCAAAAGCAAGTAGGGTTTGACAGCTGCTAATGGCAGTTTTCAGACCACTGAGCAGAGGGGATCGTCCCTTCCTCGCAAGCGCTGAGCCTCCCCTCCCACCACGCCAGGATGGGCTCTTTAACTCCTGCCCTCTCCCTAAGTGACCCAGCACTAGAAATCCACCTTGGAAAGACTGGTACAGCTTTTGCAGTGACCCCTTGCCTTGCCCTTCCATATTTGCTGAGCTTGCGCACAGCTCTTCCCAACTTCTCCCCTTCTGTACAGATTCCTCCCTCTTCTCCCACTTCGGGTGCTTCCCTGCTGCTACCTGTGGAGACCTCCCTCCCTGAAAATCCTGCTGGTTTTGATTTTGAACATAAAGCAGAGTTTCCTTGGAGACAAGAGAAACAGTGACTCCAAATGGATTATTTCACAGTCTCTGCCTGGCTTTCAGCAATGAAAACAAAAAGGGGAGTTGTACTAGCAGATGGAAGAGGGAGCCTGGGGCAGCCCTGGTTGAGGGGGATGCCTGGCTCTGACATGCTTTTCCAGGGTCATCCCTTTAGCAGCATGGCTTGACTGGTGCCACATGCCATGCCCATGGCACAGTGTGACAGTATGTGCTGTACCAAACACTGCTGCCTTGGGAATATATTGCCTCTCTTCTCCCAGTCCCTGGGGGCTGGTAAACCTGGGAGAGGCTTTGTGGTGGACGTTCTAATTTGGCTGAGTTCTGCCACTCCCAGGAGTAAAACTGGCTAATTAGATTAACCCCTTGTGTGTTCTTCTACACAGTCATTAACAATAGTGGGACAATGGTGTAAAGCACCAGCATTTCAGTCATTGTCCCCCACCCGTTTTTTCTGAGTACTGACAATTGGGTTTATCCAAGCCAAGAGCCTGAACCTTCTGGAGGCTGGAGCTCTCCTCTGACATATTGGCCATGCAGATTTTTGCCTTCCTTGAGGCAGGCTATTTGATATCTCTCAGACACCCTAGCAATCAGAAAGCTGTGCCAGGCACTGTACGAGGGCAGAGGGAGCAGGCATGGGCTTGACTGGTGCTGTCTCATGAGAGAGCACAGCTGGGCAAGAAGGCAGATGCAGTCTTCATCTGATATTTTTGTTACCTTCTCCAACCCCACACACTATGGCAGGAGTGCCCTGTAATGCCATGCCTTGCCAGTGGCCAGGACCTTCTTCTTTCCCAGAGGAATATATCACAGCGGATTCACTCGACCAGTGGCTCCCCCTTTGCCTACACAGCCCTGAGTTCCTCACTATCTGTCCAACAGCCACAATTGGCACTTGGCTGTTTAATGAAGTGGCATTTTCTTGCTCATCTTTCAGCATGGGGCAGGAATGTTGTGCAGGGGTCAGAGGGTAAGAGAAGAGTGGAGAACCAGACCACGGCCCTGTGCCAATTATACACGTAAATGAGCTCCAGGACACTTCCTGGACAGGATGTGTCAGTGCTGTCTGAAGTCCTGAAAGCACAGCATCAGAATGAAGGTCATAGCATGGCTGAGGTTGGCAGGGACCCCTGGACATCATCTAGTCCAACTGCCCTGCCCAAAGCAGTCAGTCACAGCTGGTTGCTCAAGACTGTGTCCAGATAACTTTTGAGTATCTCCAAGGATGGAGACCCCACACCTTCTCTGGGCATCCTGCCTCAGTTAAGTCTGTCTTGCAGCAACAAAGACTTAACTTTATGCTTAAGAGGAATTTCCTGGTACTTCAGTTCATGTCTACCTGGTCACTCATCTGGTCACTGGGAAACACTGAGAAGGATCTGGCACTGTCTTCTTCACACCCTCCCTTCAGGTGTACATTTATAAGACTCCCCCAAGTCTTCTTTTCTTCAGACTGAGCAGTCCCAGTTCTCCTTTCCTCATGGGAGATGCCCCAGTCCCTCCATCATCTCTGCAGTCCTTCAGTGGACTCTCTCCAGTGTGCCCATCTCTCATACTGGGGAGCCCAGACCTTGACACAGCATGCCAGCTATGGCTTTGTCAGTGCTGAGTGAAGAGGGCGAGTCACCTCTCTCAGCCTGCTGGCACAAACACAGCAGAGTTTCTGGCCCCTGGTTCTGGTCCCACCCAGGATGCCCCAGGAGTTCTGTGGTCCCAGGGGTGATGTACTGAACCCAGGCACTAAGAAAAGGCTGCACTGTTTTTTGGGTTTAAAGATGAGTTTTGTCTAGACTATGTAAATTAGTCAAAGGTATTTCCTCTTTGCCCAGCACAGGCTGACCCTGACCATTGCCTGGACAAAACTAGGCCAGAGATCTCTGCAGTCTCCCCCATGCTTAGAACACTCCCTGTCCTGTGACAGCAGAGCTGTTGCATTCCTCTGGAGTGAGGGCAGAGATGTGCACAGGCATGAAGGAAATTTTTTTCTCTATGTGTAGCTTCTGTTCCTGTTGTAAAGGTGTTCTAAGGCATGAGAAGCTCACGTGAAACAGCAAGTTGTCCCCTCTGGTTCCAAGCATGACAGTGAAACAGGTTCTCTCTGGGCAGCAGGACTGCCTATTGTCCCCAGCAGAAATTCAACACATCACTGCAACACAGAATTGACCTCCTCTGGCCAGCACCACTGCCCTCATCTCTTAGGAGATGTTTTCCACATGGAACTGTGCCCTCTCTGAGCTGTGTAGCTCTGCACCTCCTGCAGCTCCCTCCAGATCCTGTCTGCAGAGGCAGCCCTAAGCTGGGCAGCACTGGGCTCTGCACTGCACCAGCACTGCCCAGGGACAGGCACCCTTCCCGTGGGGCTCTGCAGGGCTCCCCCAGCACCATGGAACAGGTACACACAGAGTGGATCTGCCCGCCCAGTGCACAGACCAGATTCATGACCCATAAATTCCTAAGGAAAGCCTCCCTTTCACCTCTGCTGACAGCCTGCCACATGCAGGGCTCAAGGAGAAGCTTGCTTGTGAGCTCCCATGGACACAAACCACCTCATTACAGACAGTGCAAAACCTTTCACCATATGAAAAAAAATTTAGAAACACTTACAGCCTGCCTCTTGACACTGCTATTTGAATAACTGAGTGTAGGAATATTTCAGTGATGGCAGCTTTATAAAAGTCAGACTTGACTGGGTTTTTTCTGAAGCTCATCCTGCACAAAAAACAAAGTAAGAAGAAGTTGAAGACTTTCACAGCAGCTTTCCTAGAATCTGAGTTAAATGCAAAATTTCCTCAGAAAACAACTTAAAATTTACCCCAACAATTTCATTTTTTTTCTGTTGTTCTGATGCAGCAATATTCAAGATGTGCATATTGGTTTCTGAGAACTGAAAAATCTCCACAGTCTTGAGCATTTAATGTTGCAACATGAAAGGTGTATCATTCCCACACGAGCAATTCATGCCTGGGCACTTCATTACAAGACAAAGTCTGAGATTACTTTCACCTTAAATTCCAAATACAGCACTGTACCATCTACTAGGACATAAATTAACTCTGTCCCAGCTGCCACTCATCCTCTCAGGGATGGAGTATGCTCTATATTTTCTATCCCCTAATTTGTCCCACAGTAATTCCTGGTACTGCTTTTCGGTCAGCCTGTGCTTCTCCGTGATCTTTCAGGCATCTTTTTGAGTCACTGGAGTGTAAACTAAGAGTTTTTCTTTCTATGTTTACTCTTTTTCACTTATTCACAGAGCAAATCATCCTTCCAGTCACTTGTGAGCAAATGAACAACTCAGCCCTCTGCACAGTTTCTTTTTGGCCCTCACACCTGAAATCTCTGTTGGCAGACTGTCACCACAACCAGTGATGACAAAGGCATCTCCTCCTTCACCCCATGGTATATCCATTGCTTTAAAAACCTTTCAGAAATGATCCTTGATAAAGGATTTTAAAAGACTCTGGCTGATCTGACATTGAGGTTATGTCCTTACTGATGTGGGTTTTTCTTCAATTAGATGCATTTGAAGATTGCCTTTCACTTCTCCTTTTCTCCTCAGTTCTCCATTTTAACAAGCTGGTCTTTTCTCCAGGAGAGGGGCATGGACAAAGATGTGGGAGGCTGTGTGTCTTTCCAGAGTCTGTAGTCAAAGCACACATACAAGATACAATTTCAAGTTTCTCTTCTGTGTGCAATATTTTACTCTCAGATTCTAAGTGTGGAACTTTGTGGGGCCAAAAGTATACAATCTGTGAGAAGGTGATGCAAACCTGCCCTGATGCTCCTGCACTCAGCACTCCAGCACTGGGAGTGTGCCATGCCTTGCTCCCATCTCCCTTCAGCCAGGATTTTAACACCTTCTGTCTTTAAAACGCTCACGGAAGGGGCTGCACGCTGGATGGTGTCAGCTTTTCTGATGTTGGCTGCTTTAGCAGAGACAAGGCATAAAGAGGACAAGTGTTCTTCAGTGTCCAGTACAAACTGGAGCAGATGCATCTCAGCTGATGCAGAGATTTCCTGCTTTCTAGCTCTTTATAGATTCTTATGCTCTATTGCCCTCCTCCCCCCATACTGGAAATCTCCCTGGTTTAGATAGGAAGAAAACCACAGAAAAATCTGCAAAGAGCAGGACAAAATGTAGTGCAGTAATCTTCCTTCCTCATTTTTTGCTTTCACTGTCTTCTGACTGATGCCCCTAAAATAGCCAAAATTCCACTGTTTATGTGAAACCCCACTGCCAGGAACTAGGCATTAGTTTTGCAACACTGAAATTTCTTGCAAAATACTCTATGCCCCCTTGTTGAGCCTTGAAATTACCTCCAAAAATGCTCTCAAATGCCTCAGTTTTCCTGGCTAAGTGGAGCCTGGAGGAGCAGCCATGGATAGAACAACCTGCACCAAGAGAGCAAAGCCACCTTCTTTCTCACAAGAAGAAAAATCCAAGCCATTGACAAGAGTGTTCTGATGACTTACTGCAACAGTCTGAGAACTTCCAGCTGATGCAATAGATAATACTTAAACAAATCCAGCGATGCAGAGGGAAAGTGCTGTGGAGGGGGCCTCTCTATTGCAAAATATGCAGATAGAGAAAGGAAGCAAGTTAGCAGGAGGGTGGGGACATCACAGGAGTAAGATCTGCCAGTGAGTTCCCTCTGTGCAATAAGTTTTGCTCTGAGAAGGCTGCTGAGCACATGGTGGAGCGTGGAATCTAATTATTAATCCTGTACTTTCCCGTATCAATACAGAAATTTCATTTTTTTCACACAAAAGTACATTTTCCAGCGCACGTGGAGAAAAGAGCAGGTGAGTCTCTTTATGTTTGCAGGTTCTACCCCCACCTTCCCTGTACGGGAGTTTGTGCCGTTGCTGTGCTATGGTCCAGCTCCAACAAAGGCAAGGTTTGAAGGAAAGGGAGCCCATTTTTCCATACTCCTGGATCCACATTGGTCTCCTCGGGTCATCACAGCAAGCAGGAACTCTGTTTTGTGTGTAGCAAGTCTGTGGTGGGCGATTTCAGAGCCATCTACGTGACTTTTCACTTCACTAAAGAATTTGGAGCTTTGCAATTTGAAGCCAGGCAGCACTTCCCCCTGCCAAGGTGTGCTGGGTTGTTTGATGAAGAGTGAGTGGTTTGGGAGTAAGAAAAAGAGTGTCTTTCTTTGGTGGTTCTGCTTTTAGAAGTGGTTGCCTCGGGTGGTGATCTGTTCTACTGTAGGAAGCTGCACTGGAGGCAAGCCAACACTGTCCCAATCCACAAGAAAGGTGTGAGGGAAGACAGAGAGGACTAACTCCAGACCTGTGAATCTAACCTCAGTTTCTAGAAAAATTATGGAGAAGGTCATACTGAGTACTACTGAAAAGCATTTAAAGAATAATGCAATCGTTAACCAGTCAACATATGTTCACGAAGGAAAAATCCTCTTCAACCAGTTTGATCTCCTTCTAGGATGAAGTCACACACCCAGCTGGTGAAGGGAAGCTGGTGCAAGTCTAAATTGGGAGTGGAGTGGCTGGAGAGCAGCCCTGCAGAAAGGGACCTGGGGTTGCTGACTGGCAGCAGGCTTAAGGGGAGTGAGCAGGGTGCCCAGGCAGCTGAGAGGGCAAATCACATGCTGGGGACATCACAGCACAACCAGCTGCTCCAGAGAGGAGATTACCCTGCACTGGTCAGCACTGATATGGCCTCACCTGGAGCACTGTGTGCAGGGCCGAGCCCCAGCACTGAAGAAGGATAGGAAGGTCCTCAAATGTGTCCAGAGAAGGGGAATGGAGGGTGAACGTCCTGGTGAAGGGCTGGAAGACACATCCTGCGAGGAGTGGCTGAGAGGTCTGGGCTTGTCTCCTCCAGAGAAAAGGAGGCTGAGGGGTGATTTCTTTGCTCTGGAGCTTCCTGAGGAGGGGACATGGAGAGGGAGGCGCTGGGCTCTTCTCCCTGGGATTCAGGGACAGCACAACTGGGAATGGTTCAAAGCTGTGTCAGGGGAGGATCAGACAGGACATTGGGAAGCGTTTGAATGCCCAAGCGACGGGACAAAAGGTAATGGCCGGAAATTAAAACACAAGTTCCACCTCAATGTGAGGGAGAAGAACTTCTTACATTGAGGATGGCAGAGCACTGGAACAGGCTGCCCAGGGAGGTCATGGGGTCTCCCTCTCTGGAGATATTCCAAACCCACCTGGGCACATTCTTGTTTCGCCTGCTCTGGGTTATCCTGCCTTGGTGGAGGGGTTGGACTGGATGATCTCCAGAGGTCACTTCCAATCCCAGCTACTCTGTGATTCTGTAATTTCTTTATGGGCAGGATGGTCAAACCCTAGAAAAGGCTTCCCTAAGAGGCAGTCGATGCCCCAGGCTTCTCAGTGTTTAAGAGGCTTTTGGACAGGGGCCTTTGCAACAAGCTTTAACTTTTGGTCAGCCCTGAAAGGGTCAGGAAGTTGGATGAGGTGATCATTGTAGGTCCCTTCCAACTGGGATGTTCTAGTCTATAATTTTCTATCTCTCCAGCTGCTGACTGTGCAGACAATTACTTATTTCATTATAAGTAAGGGCAGTAAGCTCTGGGACAGACTTCTAGACAAAAGCAGATAAAGTGGATCCCAAAAGGGATTATCCAGTGAGTATGTGAATGAAAAGACTGAGATCTGAGAGGTGTCCTCTTCCTTGTAGGGTCAGTGATGCCAGTAACTGGCAAGACAGGAGGATACAAGACATGTGAAAGTCCTGGGTCATTGGAACCTGACAGCTAATAATGTTTTTTGTCCAACTTTACATCTGGGTGGCTACTGAATAAATAATACAAGTCCATTCTGGGACACAGGGGATGGAATCCGCAGTTTCTTAACCAACTGTTGGGTTCAGGAGGCATGAACTCAATTAACAGAAAGAATATGTACTTTGCAGTTCATTTTTTTTATGGGTAGCTGTGAAAAACGGGACTGGCAGTGAAAAGAAGGAACACAGGCAAAGTTTCCATGCAGTCTGGTGTGTATTGTCTCCATCAGCAGATAGAAGGGGGCAGTGTAGTAAGGAAGGGAATGTAGGATCAAGCTGGAATGAGCAGACCAAAATCTGCAGAATGCTGTTTTTTGATCCAAAACCTGGGGTGTCCACAGAAGCACTGAAAGGTTCCCACAGCAAATGCCCAGAATCTTTGCCAGTGGCCTTCACACAGCTCAGCCTTGGGAGGGCTTAAGAGTGACTTGGCTGGGCCACCACTGCTCTGAACCTCACAGAGGCATTAACATCTGTGCAAAGAAACCTTCTCTCAGAATGGAGATTTTCCTCCACCTTCTGTGGAAATGACCTTGCAACCTGTATTATGACCCAGCTCCTCTTTAAGGCAGTCTTCAGGTCATGATAGCCATTTATCTGGGCCCAGATGGAAGACACTATATGTATATTTTATAGAGAATATAGTCTCAGTTGTGAGGGTTTCTTTGATTTAAATTTAGGACTACAAACGGGGTAGCTCTTATTTGATTTACAACACCAAAGACAGATCTTCCAGCGCTTGCTGATCTCTTCTTTGGTTTCGTGTAGGCTTGTGTTACCTTTGCAAACTTCTGGGAAGAAGAATCATTTTCAGACCTTGTGTCTGTTAAGGCACAGTGACAGAAGGAAAATGCAACCTGCATAGTCAGTCAATAGTCTTCCTTATGATAAGAACTGTTGGGTTGCTGGTGCCTTCTAGCACTCCAGAGGGGACTGGTTTGCCTCTGTAACTCCCTTTTTCTTTTGTCCTGAAGAATATAGGAATAATAGTAAAATATGAATGGATAAAGTACAGTAGACTGCTCCAGGCCTTGCAGCCAGTTGGTAATGGAGCAGAACTGGTTCTTCATTTACCTCTTTAGAGTAGGTTTGATTTCAATCTTAGTATTTGTGAGGACAAGACAAGGGTTAACCACATCAGTGGAGTTTGACAAGAGATAATACTTGAAAGTCCTGTTATGTTTATAAGGAAAATCAGTAAATAAAGTCTTATCCTGAGGCTCCACAGAAGGCAAAGGGATTATGTTCCTTTCTGCAGAAACAGCCAGTGCCGCTCACTGTCATGGGAAAAGCTGTTGTGGTAAGGGCCTGTCCATCTAGGAGTTATGTCAGAAATGTTTGCTTCTTGGTTTTGTTTGGAAGAGTTTGTGCACAGGAAAGGGGTTTATTGCCAGGTGATAAAAAATACATTCCTGTCCAAACTGATAAAAAGCCTGGGTGGCCATGGAGCCCTTTCTGGCTGCCCAGGTCCCCACAAGCCACTTGTCAGTGCAGGTTGGGTGCTATAGTAACCAGAGCTTTTCTAGAGGCACCAAAGCAGTAGTGACAAGACCCTGGCAGCCCTTTAGATGCTTTCCATGAGGTCTGCTCCTTGCAGATGGGCAGAGGAGCGCGTGAATCAACTCTAAACACACGTGCTCAGGGCCCCAGGGAAATGGCCCAAAGGTGAAGGGAAGGTGTGCAGCAGCTTACACTCTCCTGCCCGTCCTTCTCACTGCCCAGCGTAGGCAGAGCTGCAGGCTGAGCAGCCGTGCTGGCCATGAGCGAGCAGAGCCACGTCAACAGCCTGTTCCTCAACGAGGATGCAGCCAAGCGGCTCCATGGTGAGAGCCGCGTGCGGCGCCTGCACCAGGCCCTGCAGAAGCGAGCGGCGCGGGCCAAGAAGCGCGTGCACAGCATCACTGCCGACAGCGCCAAGAGCTTCCTCAGGAGAAACGCCTTCGTCCTCTTCACCATCGCTGCGGTCTTACTAGGTATGGAGCTGCTGGCAACACCAGGCACGTTTGTAAACGTGGGGAAATGTCTGTCTATTCTACAAAGATTTTATTTTATTGTAGCGGTTTGGCTGGGGAGATGAAGTTGATGAGCTGACAGCTCAAAGTGCTGTCCACATTATGAGTGCCTTTGTGTGCAAGAACAACAGACTCTGCAGAGGGTGTGCATGCAGGAGGGAATCCTTGTTAATCCTTTCTGGCTGCAGTGTAGAAACAGTCAACAACAGAAAGGGTTTGATGACCTAGCTCAACCAATCCTTATAAAAATCATCCAGGTTTCTTCAGAGGCATCTTGGGAATGCAGCTGCAGGTATAAGGGGTCTTCAGATTCATCCCACAGCTTTAGCCTGGCAGGACCAGAACTGAAGCAAGGGGCTGTGATACAATGCACACCAAATCTGCTCAGCAGACAGCAGGTTGTCCCTAGCTTTTGATCCAGGCTATATGTCTCTAACTCACTGGCTGAATTCAGCTTTAAGAGGTGAATGAACAAAGACTATGAACTGTGTAGTCACAGTTTAGGTTTGGAGATCATAACTCTAGTCAGAGCATTTTGTGTTCATGAGTTTCATGGGAACAGACTGCAGAAGAGAGACAAGGAAACAAGGAGATCTCTGGTTTAGCCCAAGGCTCCTGTGCACAGAAATATGTCAGAGGGAGAGAGAGCATACAGTAAAAACTGGATCACAGCCTTTTAGAAAATGAGCATTTGTTCCTTTGGGGAGAGGGGGAGCTGAAAGGAGATGAGAAAGAGAAAAGCCACGCTGTAGGACTGAGGGACAGGCCACTGTATCACATTGTCCCATTTCCATTCTCATCCCTTGCTGATCCACAGGGATTATCCTGGCATTCTCCCTCCGGCCCTACCAGCTGACCTATCGCCAGATCAAGTATTTCTCCTTCCCTGGCGAGCTGTTGATGCGTATGCTCCAGATGTTGGTTCTTCCTCTCATTGTCTCTAGCTTGATTACAGGTGAGAAGTGCTTTCTGCTGCTTTCAGCCGGGGCAATGGTCAGAAAGACAGATGGTAGCTATTGTTGCAGTACCCCTTTGTGCCCTGGCTGGAGATGCTTGGATTAGCTTGGCTTACCATAGTGAACATGATCCACATTCATCCCCTGCTGGCTCAGGAGGAGGGCAGAGAAGCAGAAGGTGCTTTCTCAGAAGACTGGGGAGAACACAATGCAGTGGTTCCAATGCCCAACCCTTGAGCAGTAACGAGGATTTCATCCTACGTAACCTCAAATGTCAAGTTTGTTGCCCAAGTCAGCTTCAGGTTTCCTTCAGCCTAGAGAAGGTTAGTTTGTGTCATTCCAAAAGGACTGAGGTTGATCACCAGCTGGAGGGCTTGTTTCACCAAGATCCTCATGGAAGATGTGCCAGACAGCCAAGCTTTCAGACAGCAGAAGGGACTGAAAGGCATTCCACCTCCTGAAACATCCCACCATTAGGGACTGAAAGGCCCAATGTACTGGGAGGGGATTATTTCCCTCCTGAGAGCTTTTGAAGAAAATTGCTACACTCCCAAATGCAGCCTAAGACCCACCAGTGCTATGCTTCTTCATGACCACAAGCCATATCCTCCCACACTCGCATCACCCTGGAACTCCAAAGTCTGCCCCTTGTATGCTGTGCTTCCTAGAGACTCTACCTCCCTGCCCAACTCATGCATGTGCCTTGCACCCTTTGAATCTTCCTCAGGCTTCCCCTTTCTCTCTAAGACAATAGACTTGCTCACCTTGTCTGTCTGTGTGACACCCCAGGGATGGCCTCACTGGATAGCAGAGTCTCAGGGAAGATGGGGATGCGTGCTATTGTCTACTACATGGTGACCACAATCATAGCAGTCTTCATTGGCATCCTCATGGTGATCATCATCCACCCAGGAAAAGGATCTAAGGACAAGCTTCACCGAGAAGGCAGAATTGAGCAGGTGCAGACAACAGATGCCTTCATGGACTTGGTGAGGTGGGTGAACAAGATGGTCTCATGTTGAGACCGTATCAGTGAGATTACATCCCTCCATGCAATGTCCTTTTGAAGTGTCACAGCTTTAGGCATACAGGAAAGAGGTTAATGGTTGAGTCTTGGCCAGCCTACTGCTCACAGCTTAGTCTGGTTAACCGGCTTTACCACTCAGAGGTTGAGTGCTTGGCTTGGAGTCCAGCCCTGCTGCTGGAGTCTTAATGCAAGAGGCCAAGGTATGCTCAGCAAAACAAGCAATGAAAACCATCAGTGGCTGCATGCCCTTCAGGAATTCACCCAGCAAAGGTTAGTCCAAATACCCATCTTCAGTGACCAAAGGAAATCAAGGAAATGGTTCCCAAGACATTGTCTCTCTCTCCCTTGCTGGGACCTTACACAGTAAATTGCAAAGCTGTACCATCTCAAGTGGTATGGAGCAATACTTCTGAGGTACAAGGTAACAGAGAGTTCAAATGACAGTTGTAGAGCAAGGCAATATATGAAATATTATAATATGGTATTGTTTCAAGATTAATTTGGGTTTGATGATGCTCTGACAATGTACCTATGTCCCAGTGTGTAGTCTCTTTCCACATATCTGAGTAACCTTCTAGAGTCTGAAAAGATGCAGCAGGAGTCTGACATGATGCAAGAGGTGCTGCATTCAGATCAGCGTACTCCTTTCTTCTGTCATTCAGACAGAAAGGGCTTGAGCAGACATTGTGACAGTTGTGACTTCAGACACTATTCCAGGACGAAGAAGTTGGCCAGGAAGCCCATGTTTTCTTCCCAGTTCAATAATAGCTCTTTCCTTGTTTTATCCACTGCAGGAATATGTTCCCACCCAACCTGGTAGAAGCCTGCTTCAAACAGGTATGAAATCTCCCCTGGCCTATCTATGTGCCCTGTGCCCTAGCCATGGTCCTACCCTCTTCTCTGAGGGATGGAATAGCAATTGCTTCCCTGGGTCTGACTGCTGCAGTCATAAGTCTGCAAGATTTTCAAGCTGTATGTAGCTGGGGGCTTCAACTTGCATCCCATCCCACAGAAGCAGGAAGGGTTTGCATGGTCTCTGGTAGCAGGCTTGGACTGGCAGTGAAATGGAGCAGATTCCCCCAAGGATTTGTCTCTTCTGTAATGCTAGTGCCCTTAGAAGCAGCACAAAGGGTGATCAGAGAAGCCAGAATATTTCAGTTCTAGCAACGTGAGATGTTCTAGTGGTCTCTTTTGACCTTTGGCTCTATGAAATTTCTAAACTTTCTGATGCAAGTACTTTCTGTGTAAGGCCTGTCCTCAGTACTTTCTGTACTGAGGAGCGTGGGAACAGGTGGGGCAAATTTCCCACACAGATCAGCAGCCACTTGCAGTACTCTCCTTAATTTAGGAAGGCATGCAAGAGCCTAGCATGTGTCCTGAGCTTCTGAAGTAGGGCCTGTGAGTGCATCTGATAATCTGTGTCTTTTCAGTACAAGACGCAGTACAGCACCAGGGTCTTCACCAGAACCGTCCTCCACAGCAGCAACGTCACAGCAGGTGTCACCACCACTCAGCTCCCTGTGCCTGAGAACTTCACCAGCATCCTGGAGAACGTCACTCACGCCCTGGGGACCATCTCCGAGGTGCTGACCTTTGAAGAAGTGATTCCCATCCCGGGCTCAGCCAATGGGGTGAACGCTCTGGGGCTGGTAGTGTTCTCCATGTGCTTCGGTTTGATGATCGGCAGCATGAAGCAGAAGGGACGGGCCCTGCGGGAGTTCTTTAACTGCCTCAACGAAGCCATCATGAGGCTGGTGGCCATTATCATCTGGTGAGGAGCACGGCCGGTTGGAGCAGGAGGTCTGCAGGTGCAGTTTCCACTGACATGATGAGAAGTGGGGTAGCTTTAAGGATGCCATGCACAGGAAAAGTGGATGGGCACAGTTCTCCTTTAGCTCCATCAGGCTGGAGGGAAAAGTCTGGATGGGATATTTGTTCACATTTCATTTCCTATTCTTTTTGTTTTTACCTTAGAAATATCAGATACGGCAGGACTTGCTTTTCTTGAGGCTGCTGGAAACATCCTTGGAAGACCAGAGAGCTGGAGTGGAAGACCTCTTAGCCTTACTAGCAGGGGTAGGGTGTGAGGCTTTCCCACCAAAAGCTTCCCTTCCAGTGTTCCAGTAGTCTGACTCAGCTACGAATCACAGAAACCTATTGCTGCTTTCATGCTTTTGGGTTGGCAGCTGTATGCAAAGCTCTGAGAGCTGGGCTGGGTTGAGAGGATCAGCTTAAAGTTGCTGCCTTTCTGTTTGAGGTCTCCCAGATCCCAGTTCCTCTAGAACTCAGCTTGTTCCTTTCTGTGTAAGGCTCCCTGTGACACATGGTCCAGATATGCAAAGGCATTGCTGAGACAAGTCTTCTCTCAAAGGCAGCATTTTACCAAATCTTGTTATTTTAAGCTCTTTATCCATCTAGGACTCAAGGTTGTGTTAGGTACTGCAAAACAGGAGACGTGTGGGTCTGGCAGAACACATGCACATGTCTGACAGGGAAGGGATCTATCAGCCCCACACCCTATCCCATTTTAGATCACTGTAGCTTCCTTTCCTTGGTCTTACAGTCACAGTCTTGTATCTCAGAGCAAAATCCTGAGCACAGGGTGACAGGCCTTACACAAAAAGGCACAAAGGGGAAGAACATCCCTGAGCTCATAGCAGAGTGTTGGGGAGCCCCAACCCCCCTGGGATATTTTAGTCGATGTCTGAGCCAGAACTTGAGGCTATTCTTTCCTAAGAGGAGAAAAGAGTTGCCTAAGGGCACAGAAGGGAGAGCATGAGCACAGCAGGACAACTAGACCTGCACACCAACTCCAGAGACCTTCAACACTGCTCCTTCAACCTCCCCTCAGCTGAAGGAAGGCAGGGTGCTGATGTATGGAACATTGCTTACACTTGGGACACTGCCTGTGCACATTCAGTAGGCAGTGTCTGGAGAGACCTCCTGACTTATAAAATCCCGCTGGTATGGGAGGCAGGGCTGTCTGCTACAGTCCAGCACTCCTTCCTGAAGCCATAGCCTGCAGATCATCTCCCAGGAGCCTGTTTTTCCTGGGGAGATCTGGTCACTGGCTGAAGCCAAGGACGGTGAGAGGAAATGAAATATTCATGAAATCCTTTCCTGAAACTTTTCCAAACCTCCCAAGCTAAGTTGGAGTTTGGCATGTGGACCTCTGAGCCTTGTGCATGAATTGCATGTGAGCTCTTGAGCTGCAGAGGCCCAGCCCTGAGAGGTATGGCCATGGATCTGGGATTTTCTTTGGTCCATTTATGATACTTGTGCCCGTGGTTTTCTCCATGTCTGTCTGATGACTTCCTTTCAGTGGAGCCTCACTGCTGCTTGTGAGATGGAGGGAGAAAAAGCCCTGAAGAATGGACAGGATAACAGTACTTCAAAATGAGTTTTTTATATAAGCCATGGTTGCTTTTACAGGTGTTGGTGTGCCAAGTGCTTCTTACACCAGATCTGGAATCTCTATATGTTCCTATTCCCTAAGTATGAACGTCTGAAGACAGCAAGGCTGATAGCCCAGAGCCTATGGGACACTCTAGCTTTTACTCCCTCATTCTCTGTTTCCCCTGTACTTTCCGTGCTTCTCAGTAAAAAGTACTCTCAGCCCAAGATCCATTAGGAAGGAAAGGGACTCTGAAGGCTTCTCTACATAACCTCCCATATCAATTCTACAAGGAGTGTTGTAGAAACAAGTTAGGGAACCCAAAGGGAGGAGGAAAACTCCATCAGTGCCCAAGCCGTGCACACGACAGAGTGCTGGGGTCCCCAGCCATGCAACAAGAGTTGTTTTTTGACCATGTGGTGAACAAGTCCCAGCTCTCTCCAGGATTCTGGGGTCTCATCAAGTGATTAGGCTCAGTGAGAAAATATAGTGTGCTGGCTTACTGGGGATTTGTCCAGGCAGCATGTGTTAAAGCTGGTGGGAAAGTGTGGGAGCCGGTTCTAACCATGGGGCTTGTGTTTCTGCCACAGGTATGCTCCAGTTGGGATCATGTTTTTAATTGCTGGCAAAATCCTGGAGATGGATGACCTAGCAGTGATGGGAGGCCAGCTGGGGATGTACACACTCACTGTCATCGTTGGACTCCTCATTCATGCCATTTGCATTCTGCCCCTGCTCTACTTCGTCGTCACTCACCGAAACCCCTGGGTATTCATTGCAGGGCTCCTGCAGGCCCTCATCACAGCCCTGGGCACCTCCTCCAGGTATGGCAGCTATGCAGGAGTAGGGTTGGGGATGATGTGGATGCTACGACTCAGCACTCCATTGCTCTCAGCGCAGTACTGTGGTCTCACAATTTCTAGCAGTAGCACTGGACCAGCCAAACTCATTCCCACTCTCCTGCTCAGGAGCCCTAATCACACAGACAGCTCTGACCACCAGTAAATGGCCCGTATTCCTCCTTACCAAACACAGGGGTGACTTTGCTGACAGCACGGCAATGCTGAGCTCAGGACAAATACCAAATCCCGCTGAATCACAGCATTCCACACGCACACACCTCTCACACGCAGGGACTCGCACACATTCCCACCGCTCTCTCCCAGGCACACAGACTGCGTGCAGCTGTCATTAAACTGGACAAAGGCATCCCCACCAGCATGTTCAACAACTCGTGCTGCCACGTCACGCAGCCAAAGCGAGGGGCTGTGGGTAGCTGTTGTTTCACCAAGAGCCGTGTTTCTTGTTAGATTCATCTCCTGTCTCTTCCACATACGTTCTCACATGAAAACACACAGCACTTTTCCTGCTCGTGTTCTCTTTCAGAAACAATTCTCTGCTTTCTCTGCAAGGCTTGTTCTCACACATGGGTCATTCTTGTCTTATGGGTTGAGAGGGGTGAGAAGGGGCTCAAGGTTTTTTTAATAGCTGGAAAAGGAGTTTTGGTCTTGCAGCTCTGTCCTATGTACTCTGAATCCCCCACCATCACCTTCTTTTGGCATTATACCAGCATCACCAGCTTAGGGTTACACATACTCTGTCCCAGCCCCCTGAGAAAAGCCATGTCTGAGTGTGCAACTGCAGTGTGCATCATATCTGAGGAAGCTTCGCTTAGACTGTTCTTTCTTCTAGCAGCTTCTAGCCTCTGGCTCACATGGCAAGGTGAAAAAGCGGGTGGGTAAGATCATAAACCAGGCAGAGGCTTAGTCCTTCTTCCAACGTTAGCATACACAATTCATGTTGTTTTGTAAATTCCTTTCAGCTCAGCTACTCTGCCCATCACGTTCAGGTGCCTGGAACAAAATAATGGTGTAGACAGGCGCATCACGAGATTTGTGCTACCTGTGGGAGCCACAATTAACATGGATGGCACTGCTCTGTACGAGGCCCTTGCAGCAATCTTCATTGCACAAGTCAACAACTATGAACTTGACTTCGGGCAAATCATCACAATAAGGTGACTTTTTGGGACTACAAGAAGGGCTTCAGTTTTGTTGGCTTATCTCAAGTGTGATAGGGTTCCGTTGTTGCTCAGAAGACGCAATAAGGAAAAAAAAAGTATGGGAAAGAGGGGTTGTACTACGGCTCCAAGTGTCAAAGTATATGTGATTTGGGCACCACATCTTTGAGGCTCCACTTGAGCCCTTCTTGCACATCCAGATATTAGGAAAAGCTCTTAGGTGCAGTCTGTCATGAGAAAGTGCCTGGCAAGGGCAGTCTGATGTGGCGTTGATGTCCTGTGTGTCACCATCCCGCTCAGTGACCAGGGCAGAAGGACTGCCAAGGTGTTTTGTAGGTGATGAGTTTAAGTGACTGTCATTTCTACAAATGTGACCACCTCTTTTCTTCCCTTTGCTGATAGCTGTGCTTTCCTGTTCCCTCCAGCATCACTGCCACAGCAGCCAGCATCGGAGCTGCAGGTATTCCCCAGGCAGGACTGGTGACAATGGTTATAGTGCTGACATCAGTGGGGCTGCCGACTGAGGACATTACACTGATCATCGCTGTGGACTGGTTTCTGTAAGTTCTTTGCTCAGCACCCCTGTGCACTCCTGCCAGTGCTTACAGAACTCATCTGTGTTCCTAATGCCTCTGATAAAAGCAGGCTCAGTAACCTGTACCATTAAGCTTGGAACACACCTGTATCCATGAGACCTTTGCACAGCAGCTCTCTCTGCCCGTGTGTTATGACCCACCCCAGAAGGTGAGGGTAACCCAGGCTCTTGTTGGTAGATCCCTGGGGGCGGTATTAGGGTGAAATAACACTGAATGATTGGTGTTTATAAATATATATATACGTGTGTGTAGAATTTATTTTAAAACAATTTGGTCGCAATGGAAAGCAAGCATGTAGCCGTTTTGGTTATTATTACCTCTAGTAATATAAAAGCATAAAAATAACACTTAGGAAGATGTACAAGGTAAAAGAAAGAAGGAGAAAGAGAGGATAAGAATAGGAAGGTGTATAGTCACCACCCGTGGGTCTAGCAATGAGACCCAGCAATGTTTTTGCACTTTAGATGTCCGTTGGTCAAAGTGGTCATCACAGTCTTGATCCATCAGGGGTGGGGGAAGCCCATGAAACACAAAGTTTAATACACTCAAGTTCAGGTGGGAATGCCCAGCTACCTTCTCTGGAGTGGGGAGTTTTGCACTGTCTGATGTAACACTGTGGATCACAGAGCTCTTCGAGGGTTCTTTGATGGTTCATGACATCTTCTAAGACATTGCAGCTGCCTTGCACATCAGCATAGTTGAGCCAATTGTGCCCCATGAGAAGGGATGAAAACCTTCAGGCCTGTGTGTGAATGTCTTGGTGCTTCCCTGGAGGCAGGTTTCACACCTGAGCCTTTAGGTAAGGGAGGACATTGCCCTGACAAAAAACACTATCCCACCTCTCAGGATCTGCTACTTATTAGTCCAGCTTGTCCCCTCCGAGGAAGGGTGTTCACCCCCTCTGCCGCTGGGTGGTTCCTTTGCACAACTTCAGCAAAGCACCCACTGCTTTTGAAATGTTTCGAATCATTAACCATTAATATTCCAGTGTCACACCATGCTGGAGTCTTCACTATGTACTTCAGTGACCCAGGGCATCAGAGGTCACTTGCAGATCAGCCTGCTGACCAAACAGAATGTCCTCCATTTGCTTTATCTTAAGAGGCACCCAGAAACTATCTCCAGAGTGCTGGGGATCAGTTGTGCCAATAATAAGCAAATCCACACTGCAGACTGATGGTTCTGGGCTACCAAACACAGAAAGAGGGATGAGACTGTGCTATACAAATGTTTATATGGGTGTAGCTAGTTATCCACACAGCTACCTTTCAGCTTTCTTTCAACCCTTGGGACAAGTGGTTTTAAATGAGTGCTCCTGGGAACCAGATTGAAGAATGCATTTGTGCACAGTCCCCCCTCTCTCGGTCCTCTCAAACACCAAAATCCTGACTGAGGGATACACTGTCAGTGTTTCCTCTGTTCTTCTGTATCTTTTATCTTGTATTGCTGGTTTGTGGTCAAAGCAGCCAAAGTCGCCTGCCATCTGTGGCTGAGCAGTTGGAAACATTCTTGCCCAACACTTCCACTTTTCCTGTGGATTGTGCAGAAGAACAGAGGTGTCTGGTTAGGGCTCTGCCTCCTAAGACGCCAGCTCACACTTCATGTGCTTACCCAGAGCAGCTGATTTCAATCAGGTGCCAAAGGCCTTATCTCTGTTACTGCTGAAGGATCTGATGGGTTGGTGGGTGCATCTGATGGGTGACAGCTTCAGCACTTCTGACATACTCTTATGGTTGTGGGGAAGATCTCATTGCAAAGGGTGTTTTAAATCTGCTGTTTTGCACAAAGAATTTGGTGCCTTGTCTTAGTGCACGCTGTCCATGCTGAGGAAATCTGACTCCCCAGCAGCACTGCCATAGGTTTGCACCAGAATTGCTGCACTTTTTGTAAAACAAAATGCAGCTTAAGTGAAATAGATGTGGTGAAGCTCATCTGAGTCTGCAGTGAGGCCTTTGGAAAGGAAAGTGCCCGTGTGGAACCACAGTTACCTTTTTCTCATTTTGAGTCAAGTCCAAAATTTTCAGTGAGAAATTGGGAATACAATAAAATAGGAATGAATGTCAAGCCTTAACTGAGGGATATCAATCAAGGAAGACTCTTTGGGAGTCATTTTCCTGTCAGTGTTGAAGTATCAATTATTAGGGTAACTTAAAAAATAGGACAAGTTTCAATGAAGATGTTTCTTGAAATAATCTTCATCCCCTTAGCTGTTACTATGAAACTGTATTTTGTTTTTCTCTCTGATTTTTCAGGGACCGTCTTAGAACAACCACCAACGTCCTGGGGGATTCTCTGGGAGCTGGAATTGTGGAGCATCTCTCCCGGCACGAGCTGGATGCACAGGACTGTGAACTTGGTAAATCTGGGATAGAGGAGAAAGAACAGCTCTCCCACCTGGTTTGCCCACAGAACAACACCCAAAGGCACCCCAGGAGTGAGACAGAGCTGTGAAATCAGGCAGCAGTGCAGATTAATGCTGTAAAAAGCCCAACCTTGAAACAGAAGTCCATAGTGGAGGACAGAGAAAGACCCACTCTGGAAGGCACTCACTTTCTCCTCCCTCTGCCACATGCAGTCTTCCCTGATCCTGTTTCTCCCCTGTTTTTCTCTGACTGGCATTAAAGAGGAGAAAATTAAACTGCAAAGAAAGTTTTACTCCACAAAAGCCTGATTTAGTCATTCTTATGGGGTCCAAGAGTTAGACTTGAGTAAAGAAGGCTCAGTGAAAGAGCTGGAGTAGGAGCTCCTCTATTTTTGAACTAAGTGGCCAGCTGGGTTGGGAACCACCACCTGTGCACTGGCACCAAAATGCTGCCATGACACCGCCCTGCAGGACACAGTTGCAAAGGCTCCACTTGGTCAGTGCCTTCATCCAGGCAATCTTTTAGCATTGACCTCCTTGCTCACAGTCCTGGTATTTGCACAGATATGCAGATGATGCTTTTTGAGAGCTCCTCTGGCAACCCCTCTGGCTGCAGATACCAGAGTCACCCAGGCCCTGAAGGAAGGTGGGACTGTACAGCAGGGACAGGGCTTACTGTGCTGGTAGCACCAGTAGGGATCAATGGGCTTCTCATCAATGGAAGATGCTAAAGAATTGTGAAAGAAGAAAACAGTTAAAGAATTTATTATATCCATTATTCAGTCTCTGAAACAGCTCTTCCGTCTACCAAGCTCTGCCAAGACAGTTAACTTCATTTCTCTTTAGCAAGTTCTTCTCCCCTTTTGAAACAAGAAGGTCAAATGCAAAGTCTAAGAACTAAGTTTGCCCACCTGAGTGGTATGTCCACGCCAGGAACGACTCCCTGCCACTCCAGATTTGCTCAGAAAACAGTTTCACTCCTCATCACAAGATTCCTAAGGAAATGGCTCCTGTGCTCATCTTTGGCTATTTTCAGAAGTGACTTCCCCTCAGTCACATTGCTGCAGAATGTGCTTTCAAATATTTCTAGCTCAGTTGGTTAGGGCATGGTGCTAATAACAGCTAGGTCTGTGAGCTCAGTTCCATGTGGGTAATTCACTTAAGAGTTGGACTCTACAATCCTTATGGGTCCCTTCTAACTCAGAATAGTCTGTGAAATCTGTCTTTCTGCATCTCCTTGTCTTTTACAGGAAGAACCAAATCATTTCTTAGCCCTTGCACAAGTTTGCCAGATCCCAAACTTATAAATTCAGGATATATTTTTCAGCTCCTACAAAAGGGAGTTCAGCTTCTGTTTAACACACTTGAACATAAGCCCAAATGACATCCAAAACATCTCAGAAGCTAAAGCTACAAGTAGGGACATGCTTCATCCATGGTCTCTCCCCCTTCCCTGGCATGGCCAGGAACACAGCTGGTATCTCTCACAACAGGGAACAGGACCACTGGGACTTGCTCCATAATATCCAGGTCCATGAACATCCAGAAAATGAATGTCTGGACAGAACCAGGAATATGTTAAGGATCCCCAGTGTTGGGGCTGCTGCAGTGTAGCTGTCTTGCTTTTGGCACAGCCAAGCTCAGGAATGGCAGCGAGCAGCCTCCTGGCCCACAGCCAAACTATCTACACTGGACAGCTTTCACTTGAGGTCTGCACATTATTCCCAACCCACTGTGTCACTTATCCTGGCTTTCCACATTGATGCTTTTCATCCCTAACCACAGCCATATGCTCAGAGGTGCACCTCATGGAAGCAAGACCTCAGAGGCATCAGATGGAGTCAACTTTGCCAACTACAACTGCACACCTGCCCAAGCTGCCCTGCCCTGCACTAACAAAGCTTCCTCAAACACATCTCTTGAGATGTTCAAAGCCAGTTCCTGAGGCTCTTTTTGATTGCTCAGGAACAGCAGGGTTACATACAGGTGCTGCCACATTCCGCATCCTGTAGGCACAGTATCCTGTTTTTATGGGCTGGATGATTATTTTGAACCTGAAGTAAATGCACAAACACATCCCTTTCAGGTAAGAGTGGTAGCAGAGCAGGGGAACTAGAAGTGTGTGGTAGCTCGGTTTAGCAGTGGCTGGCTCCACACCCTAAGGTTGTTTCTGACTGTGGGATGCAGGTTGCTTATTTTGACAAGAGATCTACTCTAACAGGGGGCAAGTGAGCAGGATAACAAACTACTATCCTCTTTGCAGCAATTTTTTTAATCTTGTATGAATACTTTTATAACATCTGCTCTTCTTCTTTCTAGACTAAACAGACCCTGCATACCCTTACAGGTAATAATCCTTCATGTTCTTCTCTGGGCTTTTTCCTCCCTGTTCCATGTCTTTCTTGAAGTGGAATGACTAAAATTTGACACAACAATCCAACTAAAGATTTATTAGTGCTGAGCACTGAGGAAAAAGTGTTTCCTCTACCTTAAGATTTCGATCTTGAACTCACGTTCCCATCCTTTAACAGCATGCTGTGCATTGGCTGATGTGGGTAACTATCCCTGATGTCAACATACAGCAAACTCAAGTCTGTTCATCTTATCTTAACTCTTAGTGAGGTTAGACTCTGATGAGATGGCTGTATCTAAAAACTGGATCTTAATCAAAGAGTTTTAAGATATACTGCATTAGCTTACATCGACAGTGGGCTAAGATAGCACAAGCTTCTCATTAACACTGCTCAGCTGACATGAGTCTAAACCTTCACAAAGAACAGACTTGCTTATAAAACCCAATAAAAGGCTTTATTTTTTAACGACAGCATGATAGCATTACTCCAATGCTTTTGGCTTTACTCCAAATGATAATTCCTACACCATTTTAAGCAGAACTGCTGCCCATCCAACAATTTCCCAGCCTGTCTTTGTGCAGTTGATTATTATTACCTTAGTAATTTCAATGTTGCCATAATTAACTGCATCTTTGTTTTCTTTCTTGATTTTTTTCAGACTATTTGTCCAACTTTTCAAGAAGACGAATTCTAATCCTGAAGAGACTTCCTGTATATAAAGGGCAAACTGAAGGATGAAGCAGAAGAAAAGCTTGTTGGATTGAACTGTAGCTCAAATGGGAATTAATTTTTGGACGTCCTATGGCTCGGGTTATACAGACAGTCACACTAGATGATCACAAGGGTCCCTTCTGGCTTTACAATATATGCACGTGCTTTCTGATTTAGAGATACTGCAAAGGGTCCTTCGAGCCCGATCATTTCTAAGAGCTGTCTGGAGGGATACAAATGATACTTTAACAAAACTCAGCAGGAGTCTAAGCTGTTTTCAGTTGCTGTTAGCAGACGTACACATATCAGACAAGGGGCTCTCCACACCACATTGCATCCACGTTTGCTGATGTTCCCACATGAAGCCTTGCCGTTCATGATTTCCGCTTTCAACTCAAGATTAACGGAGCACAAACAAGTAGAAGTCTCATTTTCAAACACTGCAAACCAGTCTTCCATAGGGCATTTCAGAATTCAGTTGATAATTTTTAGGTTTGGTGTTTACTCACGTTGTTAACCAGTTTATGATTGGGATTGTCTGTTTACAGTACCTGAATAGCAAAGTATTGTCAGGAATTTGTGTATACATATATTTTATATACATATGATATATATATGAAAGGAGTGCATGTGTGCAAGCATACATATACACTGAGTCAATTTTTTTGTTGCTAATCCAAGAAGGAAAGCCAGTACTAAACTCTCACTCTGTGTAAAGCTGCATACTCCGCCCACCTTAATCACCAATTAATCCATCAATTAATCTCATCCTTAAAACAAAAAACAGAGGCTGCTCTACCTCATTCCACAAATGAGTCATCCAAAGCCAGGTTTGCCAAGAAAGAGCTCAGTGCATGCTGATTTTGACTTGTACCTGCTGGTGACGTAACAAGAACCTCTCAATGTATAGAGAAGATTCTCCACTTTGTCTTTGGCTTCCCTTTATACATCCCAAAGACCCCCATCCCCACTGCACCTGTCTTGGCAAGGGGCAGGCTTTCAGACCTCAGTGAAAAATACAAAAGTGTTTGTACTCATTCCAAATCCAGTGTTGACCTTGTATGAACTCAGCCTTCAAAACTGGATAACTGAAAGTATTAAATCATTTTATCCACTGTCTTTTTAAATTACCAGATATTTGAGAGCTTATACAGTCTTTTCTTTACTGCAGTCCTGCTGCTTCTACTTGGATAAATTTTCCAAGTTTCTCCTATTTGCAAACAGATCTCTTCCTAATGATTAGAGATGGGCAAAATTTGGGATGAAACAGAGAGCTATCTCAAAGCATACGTATGCAAGGAGCTTTTGGATTAGGACACATCTCTTCAAAATTAATTTGAAGAGAGAAAATCCAGGAAGAATATAGATTTTCAGTTAGACCGTGTGTCACATTACATCTGTGATACATCCACATTATTTCAGGAATCAGATCTGTCCATGAAAATGTATGTCCTTTTGCTGTGCCCAAGGAAGAACTGGAAATCAGTCCTGTACAGTACGTTCATGGCATTCAGGCAGTTTGGCTCTGTTAATTCCTGAGGGCTTTTTCTTCATCCTGTGAGTTTCAGTGATAATACAGATAGTTTGCATATTTGAAAAATAAAGGGAATTTTTTCCACAATGCTTTTCCATGATGTTTTTTTTTTCTATTATTTTTCCTCAGGACCATGACCTTACAAAGTCAGGAGTGTTACTTTTAGCATTATGTCCATGTCCTTATGTTCTTATGTCATGGGTCAAATACTAATCTCAGATTTTTACAAGGCCTTTCCTTAAAGCTTTTCCTTTGATGCCATCTTTGGCATATATCCATAAACTGGCAAGGCTGCAGGAGGCTTGCTTCATGTGCAGCACACAGGCACATACTTCCAGCTGGAAAATCTACCCCAATAAAAAGGTTATGTGGAAAAGGTCTCTGGGGCATAAACAATAATGGGTTTACATTACTCGCTAAGATGTAGCATTAATGGCATGGTATCTACACAAAGTGAAAGCTGTTAGTTCTCTCCTTGATATCATATCCCTTTGTCTCGTCTTCTGTTCCCTAAGGGACAGGAATCAAGGCTGGTAACAGGGATGCTGGGGCAAATGCATCCCCAGTCCCACAGCACCCAAGAAAGGCATCAGCACAGACTCAGAGGTGCTGGCCAGGTCCAGCCTGGAGTCCAGACCATGAGAAAATGGCATGGTGATGAGTAGGTCTGAGGTGCAGGCCCAAGGGAGGCTGCCCAAGGCCATTAAGGCCTAATAGTGTCCTTGGGGTGCATCTGCAATCCAGTACACACTTCTGCCCTCCTGCCACGCAGACTCCTATGTGGTACCAGCAGCTTGGCTGACAAATCTCTGGATATCCTGTAGTCAAACCCTCTGCTCAAAGCAGGATCGAGTAGCACAGGCTGCTCAGGACTTTGGTTGGATTTCAAACATCTCCAAGGACGTCGGTTCCACACCCTCTCTGGGCAACCTGTTCCAGCATTCAATCACCCCACAGAAAAAAAAGCTCTTTGTCAAAACAGAATTTCTTGTCTTTTGATTTGTGCCCACTGCCCGTTGTCCTTTCCCCAAACACCACTGAGACAAAGCTCAAGGGTTTTTTGAATCTTTAAATTTCATGTAATCTTTCAACCTGATGGAAAAATGGACTAACAGGAACCTCATGAAGTTCAGTAAAAAGAAATGCAAAGTCCTGCTCCTGGGCAGGAATAACCCCACGCACCAACACGAGCTGGGGCTGACCTGCTGGACAGAGCTCTGCAGGGAAGGACCTGAGAGTTCTGTTCCAGCAGATGCTGAGTTGAACCCGAGCCATTGCTGTGCCCCTGCCCTTCCTGGCCTGTTAGGTCAGGGGTGGGATCCCCCCCTCAGCTCTGGGGAGGCCACAGCCTGTGTGCTGTGTCCCAGGGTGGGCTCCTGTACCGGTTCATTGGGATATATGTCCGGAATAAAGACAAGTACAACAGTCATTCAAACACTACAAAATATCTTTTATTGCAGTAAGAGTAAAAAAAAAACTATTAGCAAAGAGAATCAAAAGCTAAAAAAGAATACAAAAAACACAAAAATACAAATCCATTAGCATTCATAGAATACTATGAACAGCCTCTATTACAGCATTAGCTAGTAAAAGGGAAATTAAAGGGATACAATATTAGCTAATAAAAAGGGAATTAAAGGGTTACAAGAAAAAGGATACAAAATATTTGCTTTCTCAGTTGCTTCCTATCAATAAACTGTGCTCACCTGCACAGACAGGCCAGGCCTACCAGGCTCTGCAGGGCTGGTCGGTGCCCGTGCTTGGCGGGTGTCCCCGTGGAGCAGCACAGTGTGGATGGAAGGATGAGCATCGCTCCACCCAGCAGTGCTGACACCCCATTCCATCAGCTCTACATTACACTACGTAGGGCCAGGACGCAGCAGAAGGTGGTGCTTGAGTGGCAGCCAAACAGCGCCCGTTCATCACCTCATGGCAACAGTCTGGGCGTGCCCCACTGTAGGGCAAGGGGCCAACGACCCCTGCCCACATCATCTTCCTCTCCATCACCTTCCTCAGCCCTATGGATGACCTCTACCATTGTGTTTCAAGGGGATTTGTATCTAACCTGCAGAATGTAGCTGTTATAAGTAAAATGAAACTGAGTTGAAATATAGTAATAAAAATTTATTGAAGATTTATAGAAAATGCAAATAAGCAAAACAGCATGCTGGGCGGCCAGGGAGTCTCCTGCTCCACTCACACCCCACAGTTTTGCAGTAGGCAAAAACAGTAACTTTTATTCCCTTATCAGTTCCCCTCCCATAGTTACTTGTTCTCCTTCTGTTGGATCTGAGTTTGCAGGTCTGGTTCTGGTTGGTTTCTTTGCAATCCTGTTTTAGTTGCCAGGTGCTTTCCTGTCCATAGTTTCAATCAGTCCTTAGATCTTGAGGCCTAGTGTGCAGGCATCTCCAGATGTCCATCTTGGATACTCTGGATCTTCAGTTCCTGACTCTTCGGTCCTTGTCCTTCTTTCCTTTACTTTATGCGTGTTGTGAGACAATAAGTTTTTTATAAAAGTAAGATACAAAATACTTATTCAGTAAAACACAATAATTTGTCTTTCCAGCTTAAGAATTGCAAACTGCATGACTCTTAGCTTAAACATTCTGTAACTTACAGTCTCCCAATCTTAACAGAACACTGATTATAATAACATATATATGTATATAAGAATATAACATGCACTACAATTTAATGAGTAAACTACTACTATTAATTTGATGAGTAAATTTAACTACTACTACTTATTGCATAGCCAAGCCAAGGAGGAACTCAGCTATGATAATAAGGGACATGCAGTAAACTTTGCTAAAGGCACAATGGGCCTTACAGTGAACTTGTGCAATAAAGTTACATTGTACAACACTCTGGCTGGTTTCACATGCTAATACAAGCACTTTCTCACCCCTCTATGTTCCATTGATCATCTAAATCAAAAGTATCCCCCTTACAGCTCCCTACTACGAGAGACACGGACACACTGGAGAGAGTCCAGTGAGGGACTGCAGAGATGATGGAGAGACTGGGGCACCTCCCCTGAGGAAAGGCTGGGAGACCTGGGACTGCTCAGCCTGCAGAAAGGAAGGCTGGGGGGGGATTTTGTCACTGTAGATCAGTGCCTGAAGGGGAGGGGTGAAGATGGAGCCAGGCTCTTCTCAGCAGTGCCCGGAGACGGGACAAGAGGCAATGGGCACAAACTGAAACACGGGAGGCTCTCCCTGAACATCAGGAAACACTTTTTTACTGAGAGGGTGTTGGAGCACTGGCACAGGGTGACCAGATAGGTTATGGAGTCTCCATCCTGGCAGATGTTATAAGTTAGTATAAGAATTTAGACAACTCAATTCCAATTAAACATTGATAAATTTATTAAGCAAGCGATAATAAAGCAAAACAGCGCTGGGTGGCCTGGAGGGCAAGTGCCCTGCCGAGGCACACACCACCATGTAGTAAATGTCCCCTTTTTATACATTTTCAAGTCCCGGGTTTTGAATGCGATTGCTTTATGGCTTGAGTTTGTGGCTTGTTGCTGAGGGGTCATCTGGGATTTGTCAGAGATAAAAGCTGCAGTTCTTATCAGCTGTAAATTTTACTGGTAGCTACTTGTTTGTTTAGCAAGATGTCTGCAATTATTTTTACTGACGCTTGATTAGCAAGTTGTCTGTGAAACTTACCTTGTTTAATTACAACAAAAAGTTTCTGACTCCCTCATACACATAAGATTTTTTGAACAAAGTTAACCCTCCTATTTCAGCAGATATTCGCGAGCGGCCTGGGCAGCCGGCTGCAGGGGACGGCGGAAGAGAGGGACGGCTGTGCCGGTGGCCGCACCCCGGGCCAGGCACGCACCCGGCGGGGCCGGGGCTCGAACTCGTGGCGCTGGGGGGGGCTCGGACGTGCGCGCGGGCACGCGGGAGGGCGGGGCGGAAGCGGCGGGCGCGCGCGGGCAGCATGGCGGCCGCGCGCTGGTGGCGGCTGTGCGGGCGCTGGCGGCCCGCGGTGCCCGGGCCCGCGCTGGGCCCCGCCCGGCGCCGTCTCTGGGCTCCCGCGGCCGCCGCCGCTCCCCCAGCCCCGCTGGGCTCCGCGCCACCCGCCCGCGCCGCCTTCAGCGCCGGCCCGCGCTGGCAGCAGCGCAGCCCCGGCGGTGTGCCGGGGGGCGATGCGCTGGACGGCGGCGGCGGCGAGGACGGCGGCGGCGGCGGCGGCGGGGCGGAGGGCGGCGGGGCCGGGCCGGTCATGACGGCGTTGACGCCGCTGCTCGTCCCGGAGCATTTCCCCAACGTGCCGCTCATCGCCGTGACGCGCAACCCCGTCTTCCCGCGCTTCATCAAGATCATCGAGGTGAGCGGTGCTCGAGCCCGCGGGCCGGGCCGGAGCTGGGCCCCGCCGGACCGGGAGCCGCCGCCGCTCCGGGGCCCCGGGCCCGCTCGCAGCGCTTCCGAGGGCAGCTGCCAGCCGGAGGTCCCGCGGTGGTGCCAGCCCCAGCCGTGCGGGGTCACCGCCGGCGGTGCCGCTGCTCAGGGCCGCGCCCTTTGCTTTGGCAGGTTCCTTGAACCGCAGAGCACCGGGCAGGGCAGGGGATGTGACCTCTGCTGCTCGGCCTTTAGCTCGGGCTGTGTAGCCGGGCCTGTCGCGATAGCGGGTTTATTTGGGACAGCCGAAGTTTCACAGGTATTGCGTCAGCAGCGCTGCTTCTGACGGGAAGGTCAGCGATTCACACAGACTCCCTCGGAGTTTGTTGTCTTCTCCGTGTTCTCTGATGAAGGTTAAGCAAACGTGTCCTTGGTTTGGTGGCGGAGCTGCGAGACCCGTGCTGGTGAGGTGCAAGGAGAAAGCAGGAGTTCGGCGTAGAGCATCCCAGCCGCGGTGTAGGAGGGAGCCGAGACAGGGGGATGCCAGTCACCGTTTCAGTGTGATCTTTCCCCTCTGCATCCCATATGGATTTTAAAGATATATAAATTATATAAATTATATAAATTATATTGATGTGTGACTTGAGCTCACAAGCCAGAAATACATTTCTCCTGAAATGAAACCCATTCTGCAACAAGTACTTGTACTTTTGTGCCTTTCTAGTGTTTTACTGATCTGATTTTGAAGTAAATGTAACAAAAAAGGAATCCATATTTTCTTGTTCCTGTAGTATGACTTATTACTATTTCTACTATAGTATTTTTCTGCATGTTCAAATCCAATATGTACAACTTTTACTGTCCTTATAGATGTGTTGGGGGGAAGGAGAAGGTTATATATTGTTAAGACCTCTAGACATGCAATGATATAACACATATATAAAAGTCATCAATTTCAATGCACAGGTCAGCAGTGTCTTACAGAATTGCTGAATGTTCTCTCTTACCCTGCAAATTCATTGTGCTGCAATTTGATACTTCATTTCTGGGCAACGTGCAGTCTCTACAGTGCATAAGGAGTTATTAATTTTCTTTCTGTTAATATCTGTGACACTGATAAGCATAGTTGTGCTAAACATTGTGCAAAATTAAATTAAAATAGGTGTGCCAAGATTAGAACAGGCCAACAGTGGTGGTATTGTTCCTGCTGCTCTGTCAGAAGCATGCTAGTTGTTACCAAAGCGTTGAGCGATGCAGCTTCTATCCATGGCTTTCAAGAACACTCAGTGGTTAGCAGAGTAACTTCATGCAACAGCAGAATTCACAAGGACTTATTTTCTTGGTCACCAAGGATTCAGCCTGCTGAGATAACCATTCCAGTGGTGCTGGGAGATCTGCCAGGGACAGGTGTGTGGCATCCAGAGAGCAGAAGGGAGTAAGAAAGTAAACCAGGAAGAAATACTGGCTGAAAACTCAAAGCAGGGACTCAGGTAGCAGAGGTGTGTGTAGCAGAGGAATTGAGCAGAGGGGGCTTTGGAGAAGAGAATCTAAACAGAGTTAGTGAGCAGAATTCAGGCAGCTGATGGGGAAGGGTGAACTGGTTCCTCGTCAGGAGTGGAGAGCTGGGACAGGCAGGTATGGAAGGAGAAAGGAACAATGATGGCAACAGAAACTCTTACAAGGTGCTGTTCAAGTGACTGAGAGGCTTCTTGCTTGTAAGACTTATGGAGATTAGGTCTAGTTCCTCCTCCTCCCTTTGAGCTTGTCCTCTCTTGACTATGAAGTGACTTGTTTTAAATACTGAAATTTCATGTTTCTCTAATACTTTTCTACTTCCATATTACTGTCCTCTAATGGGGGCAAGACTAGAAAAATACATACTCAAACTTCATAATTTAGTTGTAGGGTGTCACCATGCCTGGCCTTATATCCTGAGAGTGCAAAGCTTACAGAAAATCCACCTCTGATCCCATACTTGTTGTCCTAGGTGAAAAATAAGAAGCTGGTTGAGCTGCTGAGGAGGAAAGTTCGTCTTGCCCAGCCTTATGCAGGTGTTTTCCTTAAAAAGGATGACAAGTAAGTTGTTTTTCTTGGTCTTTTAAAAAAATACAAAAATAAGCTGTTTCCATGTCTGGGTTGCATTTACACTAAAAGCTGTCATCTGAAATTCCCTGCCTTGGGTAGTATTGCAGAAATTGTGGTTATTATTTGTAGTGGGTTGACCCTGGCCAGATGTCAGGCACCCATTAAAGCTGCTCTATCACCCTCCCTCTGCAACTAGACACAGGAGAGAGAAAAAAAAAAACAAAACAGCTAAGAATTCATGAATAAAGATAAGAGCTGGGAGAGGTCACTTGCTGATTACTTTCATGGGCAAAACAGACTCAAAGTGGGAATGATACTTAAATTTTATTACTAACAGTATAAGGACCAGAGAGTGAGAAATAAGAGTCTTAAAAACACCTTTCCCAATCCCCCTTTCCTTCCACGTTCTCCCTCCTCCCCCCCCCCAGAGGCGTAGGGAGACAGGGAATGGGGGTTGCAATCAGTTGTTGTTTCTGCCACTGCTAACGTGAGTCCACCTCGGGCAGCAGCTCTTCCCAATCTGCTGTCCCGTGGGTCACTCCTCCATGTGGTCAGTCCTTTATGGATGAGCTGCACCGACATGGGTCCCCCACAGGGCCACAAATCCTACCTGGGAAAAGACTCACTTCAGCATGGGTTTCCCTCTCCACAGGCCACAGGTCTCCTGCAGGACCTGCTCCATCCTGGGCCTGCCCTGGGGTCACAGCCTCCTTCCTGCATCCACCTGCTCCGGCGTGGGCTCCTCCATGGGCTGCAGGGGGGTCTCTGCACCCTAGTGGTCCTCCATGGGCTTGGTGTCTATATTGTTATCCCATGTTCTCACTCTTCCCTGGCTGGAATTTTTTCTGCCCAACACTCCTCTGTGGTTAATTTTGTTATCCCAGAGGCACTGCTGTGATTCCTAATTGGCTCGGCCTTGGCCAGCATCCTGGAGCCAACTGGCATTGGCTCCAGAGGACAGGGGAAGCTTCTGGCAGCTTCTAACAGAAGCCACCCCTGTAGCCCCCCTGCTGTCAAAACCCAGGCACAGAAACCCACGACAGTCTTGGACCATCCTCATGCTATGACAGTTTTTGTTGCCACCACCAGCGCTGCTGGGAGCCAGAGTCTTGCTTTAGAAAAGGCTGCTGTTTGGGAAGGAGATGAGGTACTGTCCAGGTACTTGGATGATTTGAAAAAGGGCTACGTGGTGATTACAGTGGGGATTAAGTGTCTTTGCTCCTAAGTCCAGTTTAAAGTTCTGCAACCAGTGATTGATTGTTTCTTTCTTTTTTAATCTGACCTGCTATCTCAAGTTTCTGAATATCTACCCCAATTTTTTCGTTCAATAGCAATGAATCTGATGTGGTGGAGGATCTGAATGAAATATACCAGATGGGAACTTTTGTGCAGATTCATGAAATGCAGGACCTTGGAGACAAGTTGCGGATGATCGTCATGGGACACCGAAGGTTGGTTGCTTGTTCTGCACTGCATCTCACCAGACATCTGTGTAAACAGGGAGATCCCCTTACCGCTTTCACCACCTATGTGCATTTTTGTACACAACTTGTGTATGGCAAGCTTCTACTTTGTTACCACACTGAATCCTGAGAGTGCTCTGGTACCCCAATATTCCAGGTACTCTTACAGTTCTGACAGGTGAGCTGCAAAAAAGGAAGAGACAGTGCATGTCATTCTCATATAAATCATGATGTGATGCAAGGAAACATTCATTAAGCTGAAGTTTAGCAGTTACTCTGACAAGTACAGTAAGCTTTAGTAATAGTGGAAAAAATTCTCTAGAACTAATTCAAGACAGTATTTCTGCTTTAAAAACAAACAAGCAAAACCCCCAAAACAACAACAAAAACTCCCAAACAAAACAAACAAAAAAACCAAAACAACACAACAACCCCCCCAAAAAAGATGCCTACATAATCTTGCCCCAGAAGTGAAGAAAATAGGATTATTACTGAAAATATAGGTTTAGCTATTTGTGCCAAATATTTTGAGCTAAGACAATATAAAATTGTATTTTTAAAAGTATCAAATAATTCATTTCCATTAGAATTAAAAATACAAGGACAGAAACATGGCGGGGAACAGGTTCAGGATGGGCTTTGCTTTGGAGCATGGCTTTTTTTCCTTCCACTCACTTTACTTTCACTCAGTTTACTTCTTCTGGACAGCAAAGCTTGAGTGGCACTTGCGGAAGCTGAATTTATGTGAGTTCACAAGTCAGCTCCCTTTCAAATGAAGTCTTAGACTGCCTACTGCATTATCAAAGCCAAATGTGTTTGATTAGATTTTGGAAATAGGCAGCTACTGATTTTGGTTTACTTGGAAATATTTCTAACTTGGAAGGATTTGGATTCTAAAGGTCTGACTTGGGGATTGGCTTGGGAATAGGCTGAGACACAGAGCACTGGTCAGTCATGTTCATGGGAACCCCACTGGATATCAGATTTGAGGAGCATTTGTAGGAAACACAGAAAAGGAAACTCCTGTGTCAGCAGCCAAAATAACTAAATGTGGTGTCCTGTAAATGTGGGTCCTCTCCTTTCTAAATCCCTCTTTTAGTTCTCCCCTTACACCTTCTAGATGCCTTCTGGGTCAGGGCAGCAACTGGGGCTGTTTGGATGCTGACTGGCAGGTTGGCTGCTGCCAGACTGTTCCAGGTGCCCTGCAAGGGAATGTTCTGCTACCCAGCACTGATCGCCACCACCAGCAACCTCACCCTCCAGAAAATGTTTTGAACTTTTTGTGTGGTATTCTGTTGACAAGAGTACCCAAAAGTTGCTAGTACCAATAGGCTAATTCAGTGGTCAGGAAACTTTTTTGTTTGGCAACTTACTTATTGTAAATTTACTTAGTAAGTCCTATCAGTATCTACCACTTATTACTGTATTACTAAATTAAACCTTATTTTGATGAAGTGAACCAAAAGCTAAATCTTATCAGAACAAGTACAGCTGGTCACCTTTGTCAGAGTTTGAAATTTTAGTTTACTCGAAATACAACTTAGATTCTCTCCTTTTCATGCTAAAGAGCTGAAATCACATATAACAGGGGGATTAAATGTTGCTGTTTTCTTTTGGCTTTCAGGATTCGTATAAACAAGCAACTGGAGGTTGAGCCTGAGGAGACTGAGAACAAACAGAAAATAAGGAGGAAACAAAAGCGCTCTAAGAAAGAGGCTGAAGAGGAGCCTGGAGCAAAGGACCAAGCTGTGGAATTGGTACTAGATCCTGTAGCTGCTTCCTCACAGGAAGTTCTCATGGTAGAAGTAGAGAATGTGGTTCATGAAGATTTTCAGATCACAGAAGAGGTTAAAGTAAGTGAATTAATTATACAAGCCTGGACTTGTCCTGTAGAATTGCACCTACATTTCTTGCTTAAAAGAAAGAGTTCTAAAATCAGGCTCTGATTTCAGGCTTCAGAAAGTAGTTCCTTCTTTTCACAGTCACTGCACGAGGGGATTATATGAAAGTAATGACTTTTTATTACAACAGCTTAATTCCTTAGAACTGGTGACTTCAAGAAGTTACTGAGTGATGAGGCTGGGCTGTGTTTAAATCTGTGTGATGTCCTCTATCAAACTGAGTCTTGGCTCAAAGATGGCTTGAGTGCTCAGCCTGATCATACCTGCTGGTCAAGAGCCGGTCAAGTTTTATGCACGCAGAAAGGCAGCCTGTAGGCCTTGTTGTCTTTCTCCTGAGCAGTAACTTCCCTAGCACCAAGTACTATCAGCACACCACTGCAGCGGGTGGCCAGGGTCTGGGGAATGTCGTGTTTGTACTGAGGTCTTGCCTGTCCTTTTTCATTCTTTTGGTGATTAAATTTTTTGTTGCGTTTATAGGCACTTACTGCAGAAATTGTTAAGACAATCCGGGATATCATTGCCTTGAATCCCTTGTACAGGTATGTCTTTCCCGTGCTGCCCTACTTTGGGAACAGCATCTTCTCAGGCTGGAGTATGCTGAGATTTTCTATTCCACTTTTTGGGATGTAAGCTTTAGCATCTGATATTGGAAACGGGAAGTTTTGGAAACCTGATGTGCAACTTAGAAACGAGGGAGGATGATTAAGTCCTAAAGCAGGTGATCTGGGTCGAAGTGAAGCTCACTGCAATAAGTATCATGATCTGATCCATGTAATATGAGCAGGATAAAAGTCTTGGCATACTGGCATCAAAAAATCTTACGTACATGTTAGAAGAGCATTTCATATATTTGGTTTTATGTATCAGTGATCATTCCTTTAATCAAGTGTTCGTTACTTAGTATTGATTTAGTGAAATTAATAAAAGCTGCTAAGAAACTGAGCTGTGTTTCATTTGTTTGCACTGTCATAACAAGTAAATGTAAAATTTTGAATGTAAAAGTTCACAGAGCATTTTGGGCTTATCACCCTTTCTCTCAGGGAGTCCGTGCTTCAGATGATGCAGGCTGGGCAGCGTGTCGTGGATAACCCCATCTACCTGAGTGACATGGGTGCAGCCCTGACAGGGGCCGAGTCACACGAGCTTCAAGACATCTTGGAAGAAACCAGTGTAAGATGAAGCTTTTAACTCAAGTGATGCGAGCGGAATCAGTACATCTGTTGTATGTCATGTTTTCTTCACCAACCTCCATGCAGAGGAGACTTCAGTGCTATGTTTGATGATGTGTTAATATCAGTGACTAGATTCCTGTTGAAGGATATAGTAAATCATTAGTACTGATTTACGCTGCATGGTTACTCATGCACTGTATCTTTGGTGACAAATGATTTTTTGACAAATGATTCCACGCTGTGGAATTGCCACAAGTTTGTCTTTCCACATCTGCAGGTGCTGGTGAGTTCTCCCAGACAACTTGCTGGAGTTTTTTATTCTGCCTTTCTCACTGGAAGTTGACAAGGGTATAGCATCTCAAAACTCAATTTGTGTCTTTTACAGATTCCCAAACGGCTTTACAAAGCTCTTTCCCTTCTGAAAAAGGAATATGAGCTGAGCAAACTTCAGCAGCGTCTCGGAAGAGAGGTAAGATATTCGAGTAACAAATACCTTAGGAGTATTTATATGATGTCCACTGCTGTGATGCTTATTGCAGCAAGGCAATGGTACACACTCTAAAGGGACATTAGTTAGGGTTAAGATTTTCTATTCTTCTGTTAGAAATACCTGTTTTTCATGCACACGGTAGAAGTAACAAGTGAGGCTACAGCATCTGCTGTTAAATTGTGTCTGATTTGTAATTTCATGCAAGCAGATAAATCCTAGAGGTCTGCAGTTTACCCAGCACCTGTGTAACAATATACAGCATAACATTGTATAGAGAATATAATAGTGTAAATAGCACACTGTTACTTGGAAAGACCCTCTGCTAACTCCTGTGAACTGCAGTAGTTCCTTTCTGTTGTAAGATTTAATCAGATTACAGTAACTGCACTAAAATGGTAATGAAGTATGTGAAGTACAAATATTTGAGTATACTGAGTCAAAATTTCATGGGTTTATTAACTCCCAATAACTGGATCTTTTAGAATTCACGTTAAGTGTAAAATGCTTTTGGACCAGGGTTGGAGTTGTTGGAGGTTTCTTAAACAAATTGGACAGATGAAGTCTGTGGGATCAGATGGGATGCACTGAGGGATGTAGAGGGGGCTTATCAGTGTCATTATTTTGGCTTTTTCACTCCTCTTTAAAACACTGTGGTGACTGGGGAGGTTCCTGGTAAGAAGAAAGGTAAATGCCGTGCCCACCTCCAGGAAGGAGAATCAGGGAGACTACAGGCGTGTCAGCCTGCCCCATTCCCTGCAAAGATTATGGGGGAAATTCTCCTGTAAGTCCTGTACAGGCACATGAAGGAGGACATGATTTGGAAGAGCCAGAAGGGATTTTCCAAAAGCAAACTGCCTAATTGTCTTCTCTGATGAGAAGGCCCAGAGCACAAAAGGGGAACATAGTTTAGTGTTGGGGCTGGCAGTGCTGGGTTAATGGTTGGACTAGATGATGGCAGAGGTCTTTTCCATCCTGAATGATTTTATGATTCCAGCAATGACTGTTGTATACCTTGACACTTACATGGCCTTTGATGAGGTCAGCCATAGTAGTATTCTGACCAAATTGGGATGTTACAGACTGGAAGGATGTAATATGAGGTGGGTGAAAAAATTGGCTAGGCTAGTGGGCAGGAAGGGTTGTGATCAACAAGGTGAAGTCTAACTGCAGCCAGCTACCAGTGATGTCCATCAGGGAATCAGTAAGGACCTCCTCAAGTTCTGCAAAGAGAAATTCGTAGTGCCACACCAGGCTTGAAATAACCAGGATAGAAAGCAGCTTTCCAGAAAAGGACTTTGAAGCCCTGATGTGCAGGAAGCTTGCCATGAATTAGCAGACTGTCCTTGTGGCAATGAAGGCCAACTGCATACTGGGCTCCACCTGTGCAGACAGCAGGTAGAGAGAAATGGTTAGTCCCTTCTATTTTGCACTAAGGAGATCATATCTGGCTTACTCTGCTCAACTTTTGGTCTCCCCAACACAAACAAAACATTGAAGCACTGAATGATGGCAAGTGAAGGCCACCAAGAAGTGGTGGGTGCTGGGGAAGGTTGTAGAGTCCCTTTTTGTATTAGAATATGCTGCAAATAATTCCCAAGTAGTATTGTCAGTTGCTGGGAACATCATAACTGAGAAGTATTTGGAAGCATTTGGTGTTAGATGGGTCGTACCAGGAACAGATCACTGTATTTGTTGCTTTTCTAGGTGGAGGAGAAGATCAAGCAAACACATCGCAAGTATCTTCTCCAAGAGCAATTGAAGATCATTAAGAAAGAATTAGGTCTGGAAAAAGAGGACAAGGATGCAATAGAAGAGAAATTCCGTGAGCGACTAAAGGATCTGGTAGTGCCAAAACATGTCATGGAGGTGATTGATGAAGAGTTGAACAAGTTGGGTTTGCTGGATAATCACTCCTCAGAATTCAAGTGAGTGCATGGCTGTGCCCTCTGGTGTCAGGGTTGGTTGGGAGAATGAGAGAAATCAAGGCAATTCTGCAAAAGTCTTACCTTTAGAGTTTCTTTTCTCTTGGTGTCATAGTTTTTTCTGAATGTAACGCATGATCAAATTATAGGATTGTTCTCCAAATTGCCTGTGTTTACTTCTGTAGTTTACCTCTTTTGATCATTTTAGGTCTTCTCTTGCAGTCTCATAAGAAGTTTGCAGTTAGTTAGTTCCACCTTGTGAATTGTGCAGTGATTCTTTTTCTGCCCTTAATTTTGGTTTTTCCTCCTTGTACTTCAGTACTTTCAACAGATGTGAGAGAAGAGCAGCTAGCTGTTAACACATGACATTGGCTAAGCTACTGAGGTGACCCCTGAAGTGTTGGGGCAGGGTTGGAATTGCAAAGGAATAGTTTATAACACGTGATCTGTGACATGGGCTGTCAGAAACTGAGCTCAAATTGAACATTTCTTACCTGTTGAGTCAGGATGTGCTGTACAATACAGCAGTTGGTGTACTCATCAGCTCTTTAATGTCCTGGGTCTTTGCTTTTAAAAGTCTCTTTTATGGAATAAAAGACTGTGTTTGAGGGCAAACACATCATTTGAATGAGCAACATCTTAGAAATCATAGAAGAGACACACTGGACTTCCCAGCCAGCATTAGTACCTTTCCGTTTCCCTCAGGTAGTAACAGTGGTTTTAAGTTTGCAGAGGAAGTACTTGGGTGGAAAAAAGCCAGAGCTTTGTGGGCGTGGTGATTGCCATGGGGTGAGTCCTGGGCCCACCAGCCCAGTTGTGCTTGGCTGTGCCCATTGCTGTGCACAACGTGCTGGGTACTGCACTGTGCAGAGCTCCCTATATGTCCTTCTCTGTAGTGTTTTACATCCAGCTGTTTCTCCTTGCTTCTGAGCCAGGAATCATTCTTTGCCTTGTCTTTGTCTACTGGGGAGACAGAGAAAACTGGTTTTCTATTTTTAAGTTTTGTAACCTGATCCAAACAGTTGACATGGTGTAGAGTGTACAAGTCCTGCTCCTTTTCAGACAGGAGACAGCCCTACACCAAAACAATCATACAGGGAATTTGTATGCAGAAATCTAGGTCTTTCAGAAAAGGAAAAGCTGTGGAAAAAAAACTTGTTTTTTTTAGTGGGGAAAGGGACAAGGGAATGAAGACCATGACAAAAAGTTAGTGTCTAAGTTTAACAAGATTACAACTTTGAAATTAGAAGGCTTCAAGCGAAAATTATGGAAAAGGGAAAAAAAAATGAAACCAAACAGTTCTTTATTAACAAACCTGAAGAAACAGCAACTGATGCAACCATAAATTTTGACACTGGGGAAAAAAATTCCAACATCTCTTTTCAAACCTATGACAGTTAGGAATGACTGTCCAGGTAATGATGGTCTTTTCATAACCTCCACAAACAGTTTATATCCCACTTGTTCTGGTGAGATTGTTTGGGAAGGCAGTGGAGGAAGATGTGAGCTGGTTGTTGTCAAATCACTCTCGTGTGTGTTTCTGTCAGTGTTACACGGAACTACTTGGACTGGCTGACATCCATCCCGTGGGGTAAGTGTAGCGAGGAGAACCTGGAGCTGAGCAGAGCCCAGGCAGTGCTGGAGGAGGATCACTACGGAATGGATGACGTCAAGAAGCGAATTCTGGTAAGGCAGGAGTAGGCAGTGTGTCCCGTTTCACACTCTGCTTAGCATCAGGCATTTTTGGATGTGTTTCAAATTATAGCTCTCCATTGTATTGGTGTTAATTCGTGGATCAAACAGAAAGCTACATGAAAGAACTGAATGTTCTGGTGATTAGTTAATGTGTTTAATTGCTTGTGGCAGTGAAGGTTGTATTCTCATTTCAAAGTGCAGTGTACTGATTTGCACTTAATGCTGAACAAGTGAGGAAGTGTCCAAGGGAAGCAATCTCTGGATGTTACTCAGTCTGTTCCATGTGACTGACAAAGCTACAACCTTTCCAAAACACACTGAACCCCTGTTCATAGCTCTGCCCTAAAGAGGGGAGAAGTTAGCTAAGGTGCATGTTTACCTCATAACCTTTGCCTGTCCCCACAGCTGGATGCTGAAGGGTTTGCAGTCTGTGCAATGCAGCACCTCATAAAAAAAAAGGCCAGGGTAGTTTTCAGTGTTGCCTTGTTCTGCAATATCTGTCACTTTTTGCTTGAGTATGTCCTGCCTCTGCTTGCTGTGATTAGGGGAGTTGTTTTAGATCAGAGCAGACAATTGCAACAAGTTGCAAAAATTTCAACAACTTGTTGTGGGAACTGCCTGCCTTTCCAGGGGACAGGAGTAGACTCCTCCTGGCAGCAGCCAATGCACTGAAGCAGTGAAAGACAATCCCAGCACAGGCAGGATTTGTGCTGTACTGGGGAAGTGCATGAGAGTGCCAAGTGGAGGGGGAGGCAGGTGGAGATCCTGACTTGTCATTAACAAATTGTGGTGAGAGCTTAGTGGATTTGGTGAAGCTGTTGAGTGTAGCTGGCCATTTCCTTCCAAAGAGTGTAGTAATTACAGCAGTTTCTTTTGCTGTTCCCAGATGCTGTATAGAGCAGAGCTTCATGTTACCTTGGGGACAGCACTGATGGTAATTAGGCCACTCAGTAATCATTGTGCACAGAAGCCATATAGACATCTACTAAACTAATAGTACAGTGTTGTTAAATACAATGGTGAACTCTTAGACACCCTGGGATTTTGCTTTTATTAAATTGCCTTGATCCAGTCTCTTCTGGTAAAAGATAAAGGTGAAATACCTCCTTGCTGACAGCCAAAGAGGGCTGGTCTCCCTTACTAGTGCCTAAGACTCATAACTAAGTCCTGCTATCTGATTTATTATTGTCAGTGATTTGTGGTAAGCCTGTTGTGGCACACTTGCAAGCAGATAACCCTTCTTAGTATCAGTCTCGTCTCTTGCTTGCCAGCACTAGTCCTGCTGACTTGGCCCAACCTTTATACAGGAATAGATTGAGCTGCATCCTACAGGCCTGTGGCTTTGATTAGTGATGTGACATGGAGAAGACTCCCATGTTTCAGCAATGCAAGTGAGGCTGATGATTTTAAGGTACCAAGGAATATCTACAGAGGTTTGAGCCTTAGTTGGATTGGTGCTGTGGTCCTTGTGTAGTATTGCTGTGGAGTTCAGTGCTGTAGAGGGAAGAGACAAGGCTTGTCTTTGACAAATAACTGGCTTGTTACAGGGGAAGTGCATCTCTGACCACTTGCACATCATTCCTTCACTGTAAGTGTATAAGCAGTTGAGATTTCAGTTCTGAACTGGTGTCTTTTGATTCCTCAACTGCTGAGTGTTACTTGAGGGTTGTCTGGCATAGAAGTGTGAAAAGATGCAAGCTTAACTGAACACAGAGGAGGTGGTACAATAGATCCTCATATGTAGCTTGAGAGATTCAGGTGAGAACTAGGGAAGCTGGGAGAAGACCTAGAAGTCTCTCTTCTTACTCTCAGATAGTGGACAGAGAAACTGCTTCTCCTGGTGAGATGAGTACCGAACACAGGGGCAAACAAGTGTGTAAATAACTGGAGCGGAAAGAGGTGCACCAGTGTCCTGACTTAGCTGTTCCCTTGCCCTCCCCAGCTTCTTGGGAGAACCAGTTTTGTGTCTAATACTCGTTGCTTGACCTGATAACAAACATGTTTTGGTGTTGCTGCTGTTGCCTTCTGTTCACTACTGGTGCTTCATCTGTTCTACAGGAATTTATAGCTGTCAGCCAGCTGCGAGGATCCACCCAGGGGAAGATTCTGTGCTTTTATGGCCCCCCCGGAGTTGGCAAAACCAGCATTGCCCGCTCCATTGCCAGAGCCCTGAACAGAGAGTACTTCCGCTTCAGTGTCGGGGGGATGACTGATGTGGCAGAAATAAAAGGACACAGGTCAGTGTGGGACTTGAGCAGTTTCTCTATCCACCACTTTTTATTAATGTTGTCGAAATAGGAACCCAACTGAAGTTGGACAATGTGTGTAATTTTCATCTCTGTTCTGCCAACCCTTGCTGCTTGTTCCTGGATACCAGTTCCCTCTAGCAGGAAGATTATGGTTTGCTATTAGCAGTTTGTTCCTCCAGTGTATCTTTTGATTTACACTGCTCTTCAGTTTTTGTCCCTATCAAGGGAATGAAACATTCCCTTTTCTAACATTTCTTTATCCAAAACCCAATAAAATTCAGATATCTCTGTTCTCAGCCTCACCTCTTTGCTTTCCTCTAATTGAAAAGTGGTTAAAACTAAAGATAAAAGCTATAGTCCAGGGATATTTTGCCAAAATGCATGTCCTTTCTTTACCAGAAACAGACCAGATGGATCTTGGTGCTTAGTATGGTGATAGAGAATGCTTTTGATAGATGCAGAAGAAATAAAGACTTGTTTCCCAGCAGGATATACCTGTTCTGTGAGCTGCATGCTGTGTTCTGTGATGTGTGCTGTACTTTGTAATGGTTCCCTAAATGGTTCCCTCTGATAAAACAGGAGGACATATGTTGGAGCAATGCCAGGAAAAATCATTCAGTGTCTGAAGAAGACCAAGACAGAGAATCCACTCATACTGATTGATGAGGTGAGGTATTTGGTCTTTATTCTAGGTTTTACTCTTAAAAATTTGTATCGATTCTTGACCCCAGTAGAAAAGATAAAGCAGTAACTCTCCTAAAAATCCCAGGGTTTTTTATTCAAATGAGGCTGGGCTCCTGAGTTCTTAGGATGACAGTAATACCTTAGACCCTTTGTTTTCTCTTCCTATAACAGACTCCAACTTTAAAATTTTAGTTCTGCCCTTCTCATTAAATTGTATCTGTTTGGATCACGAGGATCCTAATGGACCTGGCTGGATATTCAGGGGCTTCCATAGCTCCTGTGTTCCTTACCTTGGTGTGGGCACAACACTCTGCACAAAACCACTCTTGCCCAGGTGATCATTAGCAAAGAGTCACTCTCTTAGCACATCTAAAGCAAGACTGTAAGGAATAAGATGCTTAGTCAATTTGTGGTCTGATTTGAGAATAAATGAGTCAGGGCTGCCAGCCTACTGCTTTGTGGAAGAGCAGATGGGGACAGGATGTAATAGCAGGTGTTCAGAATAGACTCACTGACCTCCTTATGTGGCATGCCCAGGAAGGGCCGAGAGCAGATGTCTTGAGAATGGTATGGGGGGCCAAGAAACTGCATCATGAGTTGCAGTATGATGTAACCAAGGAGTATCTTGATTTGGAAAGTAATGGAACTTGTAAGTTGTGACACTTGAGTGGTGTTGGTGAGGAGTTCTGCCTTGGCTGTAGCAGCAAATTGCATAAAGTCCATCTGATGCTACTCCCAAGAAGCAGCAGTGGAGGGCAGCCCTGTTCATGTCCTCAGGAGAGGTCACAATGCTGGAAGAGACAGCCACCTTGGCCATGGTCCTGGGCAGCCACTCCAGTGGCCCTTTGTGAGCAGTGGGGTTGGTGAAGATGTTGATGAGGAAGTTCCCATGACCCTCAATCAGTCTATGACTGTGACAGCAGCACAGGGCACTTGTCAGGCTGTGCTGAGTGGCTGTGTGTAAGCATTTGCACCTTGGGCAGAGTAAGGAGAGTGTCTGAGCTCACATATTAGGGAAATGGTGTAAACTAGCACCCTGTAGTCTTCCCACTGTGGAGTAAGTGTTCTGGTCTGTGCTTACAGCTTATCTCAGTTTAATGAGTAAGGCCCACTAATCCATGGTAACTCACTTGCTTTTATTGTATGCACACTGCCTGAGACTTCATAGCTCTTCTCTGCAACACTCCAAAATTCTGTGTCTTGTCAGGTGTGTCATGTGCTCATGAAGGATGAATGTGGGGATTTAGGTGAAAGCACAGAAAAGTTGAAGTGTGGTAGTAGATGTTTATAAACAGACACAGAAAGATTATCAGATGGAGCCTTGAAAAAAATCTTTGAGAATTTATCGTGGTAAGAAACTTCTTAGAGCATTCAATTTTTTTCTCCCACAGGTAGATAAAATAGGAAGGGGATATCAAGGGGATCCATCCTCAGCCCTCCTAGAACTATTGGACCCAGAACAGAACTCTAACTTCTTGGATCATTATCTTGATGTTCCTGTGGATTTATCAAAGGTATTTTTCTCTTCTGCAGAGGCTGTAGAGCTGAAATGTATGAATGTGTATCAGTGTATCTGTCCATGAAAAGATGCTGACATTTGATTCATTTGGAAAGGGATGAGTGGTATACAGCTATCTCTGCAGGAGCTGGCTTTAACTGAAGTGTCTTTCATGAGAGAACATGATCACCAGCATGTGTCCTGTGGAGCCAGCAACACACAGATGTGTGGTCTCTGCTTAAAAAGGCAGGATTTATCCTTTTGTGTAATGATTGGCAGAGCTGATGTCAAGGGAAGTGGCCTAATGCTGATATCAAAGCTTTTGAAATTGGTTGTCCTGGAGACAATGATGATGATGAAATTGGTTGTCTTTGCACTTTTTGTATAGGTGACATTAATTGCAGAATCGATGGATTAGGAACAGCTACAGATAATTGGGTCATTCTGTGCTAGTTTCCTAGAAGGTGAAAAGAACTTACAAGTGAGATATAGATCTCTCCAGTTTTCTGGTCCATATGAGACCATTCTGATTTCCCAGTTTGTGCTATGTGTATTTCTAACCATTTATTTTGGGGGTAGGAAACTTCCTACTACAGAGTTCTACAATCTAAAACTTTTCTTTTAATAAAAACTGAATTCCACGGAGAGGATGATCTTGATGTAGCCCTTCAGACAGAGAAACACAGAACTTGGGAACTATTGCTTGGAGTAAAGCAGCAGATTAATGAAAGTGCTTAATACGATCTTGTAATACTTCCAGGTACTCTTTATTTGTACTGCCAACGTAACGGAAACGATTCCAGAGCCACTGCGGGATAGAATGGAAGTGATCAACGTGTCAGGATATGTAGCAGAAGAGAAACTTGCAATTGCTGAGGTAAGAGAACCCACTCTTGAGCTCTGAATTACATCTGATAGAATTTTTTCAGCAGATTCAGGCTGACATGTTTACATCCAACTGTACCCAAAAAGATTAGGCTCGTGGGATTTTGAACAGAGTTCCTTTGATTTGAATACCCAGTCAAAGTAACTCCAGTGTTCCATAAGCTGAGGACACCAGAAAATGGCATTGAGCTAACAGCAGAGAGAAGTTGAGTGAGTTGGAACCACCAGGCTTGTGTCAAAAATACTAACAGAAGGATGTGGGGGATTATTTCTTTCAGAGGTACTTGGTCCCTCAAGCACGAGTTCTGTGTGGCTTGGATGAAAACAAAGCCAAAATCTCATCAGATGTCCTGACTGTACTCATCAAGCAGTACTGCAGAGAGAGTGGGGTGAGGAATCTGCAGAAACAAGTAGAAAAGGTGAGGGAAAATTATGTGTAACTGTGGCCACTGTGCTTCAGCCTTCTTAGCGTTTTCTACAGAGACAAATTACTATCTCACTCAGGTATTGCGGAAATCTGCCTATAAAATTGTGAGTGGAGAAGCAGAGATGGTCCAAGTAACACCTGAAAACCTGCAGGACTTTGTAGGAAAGCCCATCTTCACTGTGGATCGCATGTATGAAACCACTCCCCCAGGAGTGGTGATGGGTCTGGCCTGGACAGCTATGGGTGAGACAAAATGATTCTGGGTTCATGTCTACATTTCTGTATCATTCTCAAAAATTGAATGTGATAATCAAACTGAACTTTCCCTTCTGAGTCCAGTGAAGTTCTTCTACTGGCACCAGTAAAATGAACTTCTTTGGTCTTTGGATCCTGACTCCTCTTTCCTGAAGGAGGGAGCCTTTCTTATTCCCTTACCCAGGCACATCTGCGATTCAGACCCACACGCTTTTCTTAGCTCCATATCCCACATGAACCACAGACATCAGGAACAGCAGTGACTAAACATGAGCAGTGACTAAACATAAACACCTCTTGTCCTTGTGAGAGGACGAGACCTTGTCTGCTTCCTTACAGGCAGGAGGTGCCGCTGTGAGCTGTGTCTGTCAGTATGTCCAGCACTGCCTTGGCTCTCCGTGTCGAGGGCAGGTACAGGTGCTCCAGCACTGTCTGGGGGGTGCAGTTGGCTGGTTACCCTTTGTTGGATTACTCCCCTAGTAAGTTGGGGGTTATATGCACCACACGATGGAAATACAGCACACACAGCAAAGGAGATGACCCCTGCATACTCAGATTGATCCTGGGTAGAATTAAAGTGGTTAAGAGGGAAACGATCAGTATGGTGGAGAAGGTAAATAGATATCTGGCACTGGAGAGCTGAAGTGGCTAGAAGTGTGTTAAAATATAAACTCATCTTACTCTCTGGAAACAAAGAGCCTGAAACCATTATAAGAACTTGATTATTTCCACTAAATAGGGGTTGCATCTGTGTTTGTAGAGTGAAGTCCAAAAAAGCAGTGAATGGAGACTGTTGAGATTTCTAGCTGGCCTTCCTGAACATATTTGGGGAGCAGGTTTCAGCTGCTCTTTACCCAAGGCTACTATCTGATCGCAGAGGCTGAGTTTCATACTCCTGATGCTGTTTCTGCATCACCAAAATCTTCTGGTTTGATTTTCCTTTAACTTGTTGTTTTTCTTTTCTTTCTTAGGAGGTTCCACTCTATTTATTGAAACTTCTCTGAGGCGACCCAAAGACAAGGAGAGCAAGGATGGGTCCCTTGAAGTAACAGGGCAACTGGGAGATGTAATGAAAGAGAGTGCCAAAATTGCTTACACGTTTGCGAGAGCCTTTCTGATGCAGAAGGACCCCAACAATGACTTTCTTATGTCTTCTCATATTCACTTGCATGTGCCAGAGGTAAACTGATGCAGAGTTCACAGAGCATGCACAGCAGCCAGGCTGGTTTGCTCCCCTAGACGTGAAGCTGGAAGGCTTTTCATTTGTCCACAGGCTGCAGAAATGCCCTCTTCTAGCAGTAAAACCTAGGAATGAAGATGTTTTCCTCAGGTTCCCATGAAAGTCTTCTTATGAGCTGTTTCCACTCCTTTCTGCAACAAGCATGTTGGCAAGAATACAGGACTTGGATAATGCTCCAAGGAATCCTAAGCTTTTGTTGTAGCTGTAGGCCCTGGTTGTTCAGGGTGGGGGGAAACTGTGACGCAGAGATAAGTGATTTGGATAAAAGTTCATATCATATGAAGTTACAAGGGCACCAAAGTTTAGGTCTCTGTGTTGCTGGGCCTTGGTAAAGGCTTCAGGTCATTTACACATAATTGGAAATACTACTTTTGATCTCTCTGCCATGGTTCCTAATCCCTACAGTGGCAGTGATTGCGTTTCTCCAGTATTTGGGACTGAAAACAAATACACACAGTGGTCAGAGAGGCTCACACACTGTGGAACAGGCTTTGGCAGGTGCTTTACTGAAGGCAGGTTTTGTACTTGGATTCTGCCCCAGTTTTCCTTCTGGACTGTTTGCATCCTCTGTCCAGGTACCAGGTTGTTGTCTGTGAGTTCATTTCTTGGAGGATCAGAAAAGCACAGACGTGATCTCTGTCTCTACTCCCTCTCAAACATTCATTTCCTCTGTGCTTACATCAAAGATCTGTTTGATCTTAGATAAATCCAGACTGTCACTAGTTCAGGCCTGGATTTCATGGGGCTTTATATACTGGATGATCTCTTCTGCCTGGAATGATTTTCAGTATTGTCCTCCACTATTTTGTGACTCTTGAAGATCTTCCCTTGTGCTGTTGACTTCTGTTTCTTGTTTCCATAGTTTTCTTAGGTCTAACAAAGAACTTCAAAGTTTGTGCTCTTTTTTTCACTCATGTTGCTTATTCAAAGTCCTGAGTCCAAAGAGTATGGTGGTGGCATCAGGCCAGAGACCAAACTGTGGACTCATGGATCATTCCTCATGACTAAGGTGAGGAATGCCACAGCTGTTAATACATCAGCCAACTGAAATAATAGGATTCCATCAGTGACACCTGTTCAAAAGCCTCTGTGAGAGCCTGTGAAACTGGGGCAATGCTAAAACAGCAAGGGCAAGGGTATTGCTGCTCCTCGAATGAGCTGAAGGCAGAGGTGTTGCACTTTGTTCTTTTCAAACAGGGAGCAACTCCGAAGGACGGACCAAGCGCAGGGTGCACCATCGTAACAGCGCTGCTGTCGCTGGCCATGAACTGCCCCGTGAGGCAGAACGTAGCCATGACTGGAGAGGTGTCACTGACGGGAAAAATTCTGCCTGTTGGTGGAATCAAGGAGAAGACTATTGCGGTAAGAGCTCTTCTTGTGTCTCTGTGCATCATCCATGAAAGAGCCCGGGGTTGGGCCCAGCGGGGCTGGCACAGCCAGAGGGGCTGCTCCTTGCAGGGGCAGGAGGCAGTGATTCCATCCACAGGGTGGAGAACATGGCAGGGGAACATGGGGATCTTGTCTGTAAGGAAAGGGATGGGACCCCAGGCTTTGTGCCAGGCCAGCTGTGCTGGCCTAGTTCAGTTCTACCTAGACTGGCAGAATTGAAGGTAACAGCCTCAACTGTCAGAGCTGTCTGCTCTGTCACAGACTGGCACAGTTCAATCATCTGTGCTGGGTTGAAGAGCCTGTTTAAGGAGGGTATCCAGTGGAGATTTGACAGAATCCATAAGGTACATCTTTTTAAGATCCAGGCTCTGTTCCAGTGTGAATTTGTCTGACTTAACACTTCATACAGATGTCTGTATTAGAAAAAAAAGGAACTTAGTGTCTTGTATTTTTGGTTTCAACCCATTGCAGTTTTCAGAATTCCTTTCCAATCATTGAATCTCTCTCCCTACTTTTCATCTGCACAACTCCAGCCTACATAAGCCTTGCAGCACACACATTTTTCTGTGGCTCTTTCTCTGTTTAGCTGCGGCTTCCACAGCAGGGTTTTGTCCCCAGACCTGTTTGGGCTGCAGCCTTGTGCAGTGTGATTGCTTTTCCTCAGGTGACTTTAAAATGGGTGGTTGGTTGTGGCAGCACAGGACCAGCCTGTGCTCACAATGTCTTGTGGCACTGACTGGCTGCGTTTGCGGGAGTGGGAGGGGTCTCAGGGTAAATGCAGGATCACCCATGCAGTGATGGGTACAAACCTGCCCCGGGAGGAGCAGCTCTGCGTTCCATGCTCCTTCCAGGGCAGCTGTCCCAATGAAAAGGTTCTCTAGAATGTTGCTAAGGGTATGGATGGGGTAGGTTGGTCTGATAACCTGTTTCTAACTCTTTTATCCTAAGCTTTATCCTTACCCAAGCTGGAACAGACACTTAAAACTCTAAAATAGTATGAATGGTTCTAAACAATCCCCTGGTGTGCTCACATAATCCCCCTAAAATGTGGCCCCCTCCATCTGTCCCTGCAGCTGAGGGGGCACTGGAGAGTGTGTGTTTTGGGGCTTGAAGGGAGATGTAGAACATGCTGGTGACATCTTGTCAGGAATGCCCTTGGTGCTCTCCAAAGGAGAGTAAAGCTGGATCATGCTTCTCGTAACTGCTCTTGCTTCAGAAAGAGAGAAGGGTGTTCCCAGTAGATGGAGGGATTCCTAGGACTCAACACTGCCCTACTTTGATTTCCCCACAGGCGAAGAGGGCAGGTGTTACCTGCATCATTCTGCCATCAGAGAACAAAAAGGATTATTATGACCTTGCTGGATTCATTACAGAGGGACTGGAAGTGCATTTTGTGGAACACTACAAGGAGGTATTTGATATAGCATTTTCACAACTGGATCCTGCTGGGGGATGACACCCCGTGCCCCCCTGTGGAAGGGGGTCAGTCCCTCGCTCGGCCTCTGCCCAGGATGGGTGACGGGACAATCCTGGAGGGGACGTGGAGCTATTGCTGCTGCGCAGCTGCCCAATGAATTATGGCTCTGCTAGAATAAAGTATTTCTCACTCTTTAATACTGAATTATGATCCACAATAAAGCATTTCTGATTTTACCAAAGGAAAGGGCAATGTTATCAGCCACCAGCAGTGGGGCTAGTCTGGTCTCTTCTCGTTGGAGATGTTTCAATTCTTTCAGTGTAAATCTCAATACAGCTTGTGGGAAAACACTGAACTCTACACCCAGGGCTGGGCTGATGCACAGCTTTTGCTCCTGGTGTGGTGGAAGGCAAGTAGCTCTCAGAAATCTGTCTTGACTTAGAAGCCTGTGCTAGACTGAAGGGATGCTGAAACCCAGGACAGTTCAGCAGAGCTGGTACACAGCTGCTGAAGAACCTGGTTCTCCAGGGTCAGTCCCAGGTCAGTGGCACCACAGAGAACTCCAGGCTGAAGGAGAGCAGATCTGGGCCGAAGAGCCATGCTCAGTGTAAGCAGTCAGCATTGCTGCACCAGAGATGGCCTGTGCCTCTGCAACAGCTCTCACCTTCACAGAGTGTTGTGACATGACTGTTCTATGTCAGTAAGCACAGGCTTGGGGGCCAGAGAACTCAAAGACTTCATCTTACAAGGAATGCTAAGGAAAAGGAATTTAAAGAGGGAAAGAGTAGTTACATGAAGTCTAGTTGAAAAGTATTTCCTTGTGCAGGAAGAACAGTCCTCATCGTTTCACAACAAGGGAGCCCAGAAAAAGAATCCACTTGCTGAAGTCCGGACTTCTTGCTGACTCCAGGTCTCTCTCATGACTTGTTAACACACTGCACAAGACAGGAGTGAACAGAGAGTACAAGGGGAAACAGGAACATGAAAAGCTGCACAAGGAACGGGCTAATGGGCCCTGAGGAAGGGATTGCAAAGTATATTTTCAACAGCAGTTTTTGCCCAATGACTTCCCTCCTACCACCATTTAGGTCTGGAGGTGGGAGAAGGTAAAATTTAGCTATTGCAGACTTCTGTGTCCTGAGACTGCACATGGTCTGGAGGATTCCCCTCCACAGTAAGTCACAGCACCACCAGTATCAGCAGCTGCAGGTAAAATAAACCAGTGATACAAATTCTGCATGGCTGCAGTTCAGGGCCTTGTCAGTATCCCCCAGCAGTACCCACTGAAGCACATGTACCACCACCACTACCCTGATTTTGGGAGAAAGGACTTTATTGTGTCACAGCCTGTACAACTCAATCCTTCTTTGCAGCAGCTTTTCTCATGGCTGCCAGGACATTACTGAGTTCCTCCCGCTTCCTCTTGGCCCGGATGTGAGTGCCAACCTGTGGGGAGAGAGCGGGGCAGTCAGTGTTCACCCAGCACACACTGGGGCTGCTGCAGTGTCACTGCAGACACTCTACTCAAAACCAGGCAGAATGGTAAAGTCCTGCAAACCTCCAGCCAGGGGGCTGCCATCACGTCTCAGTGGCACTTCGACCCACTGATTTGGGGCGAGCAAGAAGCTGCTTTCAGCTCTCACTGTTGCCCTCAAGGAATCTCCTTTGAAGTCTCCTGGATAATGGTACCCAACCTCCATCAGTGCTGTTCTCCCCCACACCAGACATGCAAACCATGCAAAAACAGCACAGCAATCTGGATCCTAAGCTCAGGGCCTTTTTGGCTACATGTACATTTGTGTCCAACTCCTGGTCTCCCACCCAAGGACCATCCCCTTCAGTCCCTCAGATTACACCAGTAACTTCCCAAACAACTGAAAAAATGAAGTAATTGAAAAGCCAAGTATGCCAAAGTAAGGGCAGAAAAACAGAAAGCTGACACAGCAGTTTCTGCCATCCTCGGTAGGAGGCTGGACTGACCCACCCGCTTCTTGATGAACTTCAAAGCACGTTTGTCCTTGGACACTTTGAGCAGCTCCATCGCGCGGCGTTCGTAGGGCGCGAAGCCACAGACCTCCCTGATCATGTCCCGCACAAACTTGGTGTGCTTGGTCAGGCGCTGCGGGGAGGGAGGAGATACGTGGGTCACAAGGGATGCATGCACTGGTTTACCCGGGCAGGACTGCAAAGGGCTGCGGCACTCTCTGAGCCCCTGCTGCGGGATGTCCCGAGGGAGCTGATCCCTGGCAGGTGCCACGGAGCACGCCAGCTTGGCCAGGTGTGCTGTCCTCGCTCCACCCCAAGACGGAGGGTTTCACACACTGACAGCACCACCGTTTTTGGAGAAAGCAGGGCCATGAGATCCCGAAGGTTTCCACTGCTACGCCCCTCGGACACCACAGCTACAGCCAGCACTGAAGCAGAGCGCATGAAAGGCACAGATGCGTTAATGCCTCATAACAACCAACGCACCCAGCGAACCGGGACAGCTCCGAGCCACCATTACCGGGCAGTTTTACGGGGGTCGCCTGTTGTCGTTACCAAGAGAAACAAAGTGGGAGAGTCCAGAAGCCCCTGAAGCTCCACTGCTCCCCTCCCGCCCGGCCGAGCCCTGCCCGGCCCCTGTTACGGGCACCGCGCGGTTCCGAGCCCTCCTGCCTGCCCACGGAGAAGGCCCCGAGCCGCGGCTCCACTGCGAACACACGGGCACAGGGACACACGGACACGCGGAGACAGGGACACACGGGCACACGGGCACAGGGACACACGGACATGCGGACACGTGGACATACGGACACACGGACACACCCGCACCGGGCCCCGCGGGCCGGCACAGCCCGTACTCACCCCGCGGCGGCGGCACTGCCGGGGCTTGGACACGTTCTTGGTCACCTTGTAGCCCTTGTTGAGGCCCACGGCCATGGGGTAGCGGATGGCCATGGCTGCGGCGCGGCCCGACGGGCGCGGATGGAGCGGGATGGACTGGGATGGACCGGAGCCGCCACAGCCCCGGCAATGGCGCCCGGCCGGAAAGAGCGAGAGCGCGCGGGGCGCCGGGACGGAGACGGTTCCGGCTGCGGGCGGGGCCGAGAGGAGCGGTGTGAGGGGATGGGGGGGGTCCTTGTGCGGTGAGGGCTGGGGGTCCTGTGCGGTGAGGGGATGGGGGGTCCTTGTGCGGTGTGAGGGATGGGGGTTCATTGGGGTCACTGTGCGGTGTGAGGGGCTGGGGGTCCTTGTGCGGTGTGAGGGGCTGGGGGTCCTTGTGCGGTGTGAGGGGCTGGGGGGCGTCCTTGTGCGGTGTGAGGGGATGGGGGGGGTTCATTGGGGTCCTTGTGCGGTGTGAAGGGACAGGGAGGGGGTTTCGCCCCGCACGGGGGGTCCGGCGGAGCTGCCCGTTCCCCTCGGCCGGGCCCGGGCGGCTCCTCGGGGTCCCCGCGGGTCCCGCAGGCCGCTCAGCCCCGCGCTGGGGCCTTCTCCCCATCATTTAAAACTTTGGTATCGCTTGGGTGGGGTCTGATGACGTTTGACAGACAAATCTAAAGGAACAAATTAAACTATTTTGTTGGAATAAAAGATACTGGGCTCTTACTTCTGAAAGAGAACTGAGGTGAACATGCTCAACTGTTTTCTGCTTTCAAAGACAATTCTGTCTAATTTGTTGAAATTGAAAATACTGAGTTGAAAGTATTAATTTAATTCAAAATTTGAAGATCCTGGCTTTTTAAACAAATACAGAACTTCACATCCTGCCGTAGAGCTCGTCTCTGCAGGGCTGTGCTCCCAGCTCGGCCCTGCTGGGCTCCACCACTCCCGACACGAATTCCAGCGGTGAGGAACGTCTGTCCCTTCGGCGGTGGGACAGGTGTGGGCTCCGATGCTTTTGCCCACAGGAGGGCAGAGCATGGACAGGCATCCACAGCGTGGGGCTGACTGAGACAGAAGGAACCACCCTTCGAAATACTTATCCTAATGACAACCATTAGCAAATACTTTCCAAAAGTCAGCCAAAAAAATAAATAGGAATACCACGGTTTTTGTTAATCTGCACCTGTAAAATCAACAGGTGTTTGAATTATCTTTGCTAATGAGAACTATCACACGGGACAGCCAAAGGTTCCCCTGTGCACAAGCTCCTCGAAGGAGGAGCTGCCACAGCCCCGGGCTGGAGAAGGAGGTCACCTCTCCAGTCACCTCTCCTGCCACTGCCTGGAGCTGCCTCGGGGCTGCTCACTCAGCTCTGGGTGAGCCCAAGGAGGGCCCCCCACCTGCTCTGTCTCTGTGACGACCATCAGGCATGAGCAGCCCTGAAATAAACGCTTGCCCGGAGGAGGTGGCAGCTGCTTCCCCGCCTGGCCCGCTAGCACCAAGCCCCGGCAGCGCCTGCAGTGGCGTGAGGCTCTTCCCTCATGTGCCCGGGCTATTGCCACCTCCCCCTCAGGACACCACCTTCTTTCCCATTCAGTGCACAAACACATGGATCTGCAGTTCCCAAGCTCCCCTTGAGTTTTGAATCATAATGACCTTCCTATGCCCTCCTCGACCCCTTTTCCCCAAGACAAGGTTTCCTGCCTCATTGCCTACACAAGTCCCTCACAGAAAATCCAGATTTTCAGTTTCCAGAAGCTTTTGCCCCATTCCAACATGGATAAATGCCTTCTCCCACATTCTCAGCACTTGCAAATGGTTTGCATCTCTGCTGAATTTCCCTCTTTCTTTGAATTCTGCATTAAATTCCCTCACTCTTTACCTTACTACTTTCTCAGAAGCATTACAAGCAAAGACCCTATCAGGTGAGCCTGGTGGTGGGGGGCAGTAAAAGGGGAGATAAGGTAGAGGAAACCACTGGATTAGGGCTGAATCCAAAGTCCCATGATGGGAAAAGCTGGCTTTGCTGAGATGGACACAGAGGGCCCAGTGGGCAATAAATAGGTTGAACATCTGCAGCATGTCCTGGTTACATCAGCATCCTGGGCTGCACGGACAGACATGCACCTGGCAGGGTCCAGGAAGGGATCACTCCCTTTACCTGGCCCTTGTTAGGCCATGCTGTGTTCAGGCCTTGCAGTGCAAGAAAATCATCAATAAGCTGAAATGAGTTCATAGGAGAGCCATGAAGACATCAGAGGCCTGGGTCATACATCCCGTGAGGAGAGGTGGAAGGAATGAGGCTTTTTCAGTCTGGAGGAGGAGCTGAGGTAGATGGGAAGTGGCCACCTGAATTTCTGATGGAGAATTTTCAATGGAGAAGATCAAGGATAAGAGCAATCCATCCTAACATCAAGCAAGTACAGCAGGAGGCCAGACTGGGTGAGTGAAGAATTCTGCATCACTTTTAATCCAAAAATGAAGAACATGGGGGGTAGCAGCAGCATTGAAGCTGCCAAGAGACATACACAGGCATTGCATGGACATGCAGGGACAGAACTGGAAAAGCCAGAGTTCAGCTTGACTTGGCTGAAGACCAAGAAGGAAAAGTGCAGCATGTGAACACCTTGCCCTTCCCCAGCTGCTCCAGGTTTATAAAGAGAAAGCCGTTCTCTGCCACAAGACAGATGAGGTTTATTTTAATGTCTCTTCTCTTTTTCAAGTACAGAATAAGCACAACCTATGCACTCCCTGACAGAGGCACAGGATGCACAGCTGAACAGTGGTGCCTGGAACCCCATCGTGTGCTGAATGTGAAGCTCACTGCAGAGCTATGGGCCCTCCAGGCAGGCAGAGGCACCAGGTACAAACTGATTTCCACCTGTCCATTTGACCTCACTCCTCTTCCAGCAAGCCCCCTGCCTACTGTCATGGCCAAAAAGCCACACCACCCTTTCTGAGATCCACCACCTGCAAACCATGGAAAGGCAGAGCTCCTTTCCCTCCTCTTACAGGAGCCAGAATTCCCAGAGGGTCACTGTCAAGCTGTGGTGGAACATCGGATGAAAGATGCTCTTAGGATATGCTCCCATGGCTGGCACAGCAGTGGAGGCCCTTTATCCAATGATTCCAAGTATGAACTGAATCATCTCCCCAGAAGGGAAGAGGACAGGCAGGACAGTAGCCTGCTGCTGTCCGGCAGTGCTCCACCAGGACAGGCAGGACAGTAGCCTGCTGCTGTCCGGCAGTGCTCCACCTTCCTGCCTCACCCCTCACTGGCCAAGGTCTTGTAAGATGCAGGTGCTTGCCTTTGCCAAGATCCAGATGTGTTTTTCTGCCAGATGTCTTCCAGCAAGCAGCACAGGTCACCCTGTGAGCCAGAAGCCCCAAGCAGGCTGGGCATCGAGAAAGCAAGCAGGGGATGGGCTCAGCCTCATGCCTAAATCCAGGCTGCTTTAAATTCAGAGACTACTGTCTTATGTTAATTAACAAAAATATGCGTAACAATCAGTGTGAAAGAACTTCAGCACCATTCCCATAGGTAGCCAGATGCCTCCCCTATGAGCTGAGACCTTGTTGCTCTCAGTGTCTGGTTTCTTCTGGAAGTGCCCCTTCCCTGGTGTATCCTGTCTGTCCTGCTGGAGGCTTCTGGTCCTCAAACACCTGAAAGCCCCACTCAGTTCTAAAAGGCTCAGGGCTGTGTGGCTCTGCACTGAGGTCTGCCCTGTGCTTCACTGTCCATGCAGGGTGTTTCCCCAAGTGATGGAGCTTTGCTGTCTTCCAGGAAATAATTACTCACAACAGGAGATGGAAATGCCCCTGTGCACCATGACAGAACAGAGCTCTGAAAGAGGATGTGGGGACAGTGGAAGTGATAACATCTCTGCCAGCTAAGAAGTGGCTGTGGTTGTCATACAGAAAACCTGTGATGATGAGCAAGGCCCCTCTCACACACAGCCTGTGCTGTCTTGGCCCTGCTTGGGCACTTGATGGTAGTTGCCACCAATGCTCCACTGTGCTCTAATGAGGGGGTGGGACAGAGCTGGAGAAGGCTCTGTCAGCTGGTGACATGCCAGAGGAGTCCCTGGTGTGTAATGGAACCATCCAAGGAGCAACCAGAGCCAATTGAGGCTTCCTTGCTTAAGTTCCTTGGGAGGGAAGTGAAGGTCACTGCAGAGATCTCACTGCTGGAATGATCCTGCTGCCTTTGGGCTCTTTGTCTCTCTCCCACGTTGTGTTTGCCTCAGCATAGGAACATTCTGCAGGGGTCTCAGCCCAGCCAGGCCAAGCTCTGGCTGCCTTCTGCCACACAGCTACCCTGCTCCTCACTGACTCTCCTACACAGTTTTTAAGCCCTGCTTTAAGGCAATCAGAGATTCTAACCACTGTCTTTGGTGGTGGTTTATTAGTTAGGTTCAAGCATATTTTTAAACAAAACACTGCTCTGCACATCACAGGACAGTTTTCACACTGGCCCTTGGGTGTTCCAGGTGAAGGAGTTTGAACCTGACTTTCAAGAAAATACTGCTCTTAGTTAAGTGAACTGGGATTCAGACAATACCACCCCCCCCCCCCAAAAAAAAAAAAAGTATTTGATAACTTGCAAGACTTTTCACAGCAAAATCAGAAACCAACAGCTTCTACCACCAAAACCAAGAGAGGAAACAGCAGGCTAAATCCTTGTCCTACACTGCACAGGCAAGGGCACCAGCTGCTCCATTCAAACCGTGGTCTCCCCTCTGCAGCAGCACTTGTGCATGGCCATACAGACACACACAGAGGACCTAAGAAACTGCCCTCCTGCAAGGGGAAAAGCAGCTGCCTCTGCAGCAGCTCCCTGATCACTGTGTATAACAGCCATGAACGGGGAAGGCTGCCCGTGTTTCTGGTGGTTTGGGCAAAGGCTTCTTTTATAGCACTGGTGCACTGCTAAAGCTGTCACCCATGCTGCTACAGATCAGCAACTGTTTCCAAGTCCAGCTGCTCCAGGAAAAACTGGAAAACAACCCTTGCCTATTCCTTGGAGCCTCTGCTGAACATGGTTTCTGAGCACCTGGCCTGTCCAACTGCCTCTGCCTGAAAAGAGGAACCATCTGCAGCTGTCAGTTCAGGCAGGCTGATCCCACCTGCTGAAGGAGAGGATTTAACCTTTCTGGGGCTGCACTGGGCCTTTATAACACTTTGATTTTACAGCCTGGGCTAACAGCCTCACCGCTGCTGCCATGCAATGGAACGCCTTCATTTTGTACTACGGTTATGGTGCCTCAGCTTTGGCTTTCTGTGTAAGTTGCTTGTTACTTCTAAATGAAAAGGATACCCTTGGGTCAACAACCTCTATTTCTGTCATTCGGGAGCAGATGTCCTGCCTTCTAATAGGGATCCCCACAGAGGGGACCTCAGTTCCCCCTGCAGCTGCTGTACAAGGGCTCACACGCTGCTGCTCCCCTGGGCCAGCGCACAGTGCAGTGAGACCCTGGGCACACCGACCTCTCCCCTTGCTGCTCTTGCTGAGGATGGAAAGGTTTCACCCTTACCAAGTGGAAAAGACCATTTACAGCCCCACAGATTTCCCTCAGAAATAGCCACTTTGGGCAAATGCAAGTCCCATTTGTGTTCCTGCTGCCTTTTACAAGGTGGCCAATGCTTTGCAGTGGCTGGATACCATGTAGATAGGAATGGCTGCCATGGGGATGATGCCCTCTGTCCCTTGGTGGGCCAGCTGAGAGTCTGGCCCTGCCAGCACGGGGAGCAGGCTGGATGGTATGGCTGGGGCAGGGAGGGGATGTTGCCCCTTTGGGCAGTGCCAGGAGGCTGGATGAGCTGCACCCAATTGTCACTGTGCCAGGGGGGTCTTGGGCTGTCCCAGCCATACGGAGCTTCCAGAGAGAAGAAGGAGCCCAGACTGGCATCTCAGTGGAGCCTGTGGGGACCTCAAAGTTCAGATGGAGGTTTGGAGGGTCTCTCATTTCCAGCTCAGTGTGTGCTCGGCCCCCCACGGCTCTCCCTGACCCGCACGTGCTGCTCTGGGCCCCAGGAAGGAGCCTCCTCCAGGCCAGGGTGCAGCTCTGGGCTGTGCAGGAACAGGGCACAGGAGAAGGGGCTGCCAGCACGAGCTGGTGGAGGAGCTGGTCATGAAGGGGGGTGGGAGGGGAAGGTGGGGTGAGGTGCTCACTCTGCAGCACAGACAAGGACAGGAGCAGCAGTCACAGCCAGCGAAAGGGACGATTTCTGTGAACCACTGTGCCCTGTGCAGGCAGGTGCTGCAGGGGAAAGAGGCACATCTGCACAGGCAGTGCCTGTGAAGGATCCTACCATTCTGGCACAAACATTTCTGCAGCCCCAAGGTGACCCATGCCCATCTACCTGAGCAGCCCCAGTACTTCTGATAAGAGAAGCACAGTGGCACTATCTGTGCTTGGACACTGCCTGCCCAGACCAGGTCCCACTGAGCAATGGCACGTCTCTTATCCACCCCAAGGGAGCTCTGACCAGCCATGGTCTCCAGCACAGAAGCTCACTTCATTCTCCAGTGACACTTCCAGAGGAGCAGCTGTGTGAGAGCTGGCTCTCTGGGCTGCGCTGCCTGCTTGCACCGTGTGCCACCAGGCAGCTACAAAGCATTTTTGCATGACTGATCTCATGACACAGCATGTTTAGCAAAGGCTTAGAGCTCTAACATTTCCCACTCCTGGCTTGCATGGATAGATCACCTGCCCATGCTTTATCCTTGGAGCTATGGACACCTGCAGAGTCTGGGCCATCCCTGGGACCTGCTGAAGGGCAGGAAGCGACCACTGCTAACTCAAGTCTTCAGGCCAAAGGAAGCCAGAAAAGCAGCAAGAATGATGCAAGGGTTGAGGAAGATGGGGTAACTGCAAAGGGGAGGTCCTTTCTAAAGTGAGTTTATTCAGAAGACCCACCAACAGGCCAAGGATGGCAGGGACAACCCTGCCAGACTGTTTCCTGGGAATGGAGTAACGCGGGTATCCCCCTTCCAAGGAGGTGTCAGTTCTTCCTTGTATATCCCAACAGCAGAGCCCTGTAGAAAGCAAATACTGCTATTTGTTTTACGTAAGAAGGTATTTTTGACAAGAACAAACAGGAAAGTTGGTCAAGAATTGGTTGGTGTGGCCAGAGTGCTGCCTGTTGTTGACACCACAGGAGAAATGTGCAGGGTGGGGAATTCAAGAGATTTGTGTAAAGACAGAGCAAAGGCAAAGGGCTCAGCAGTGACAGTGCCCATGGGTGGCCCTTAGAAGTGCGGGTTCTTCACACAGGAGTTTTTCCTTGTGGCAGTCCTGGTTATGAAGTCAAAGATGTCCTGAGGTTGGCTGAGCACCTCTAGGCACTGCACTGGAGGGACTCCCAGCTCCTTGCCAGCTGCAGGGTGGAGGTTTTCTCCCTGCTGGCCTCAGGCCAGTCCTCCAGACCCAACCCCTGCTATTGGGTGGGGTGGCCACTGAACCAGAACCACTGAGTGACAGATCATCCAAATGTATTTGCTTAGCAGGGGTAGAGAGGGCAAACTGTGATTTATGTTCTGCAACGTGCAGACATGACAGGCTTGCACAGATCTGAGCTTCTGCTCCTTCAGACCAGTTCAGACCAGCACAACACCGGCACAAAAGAGAGGAGGCAGAGTTGCAACCACTGGCACTCTGACTCCTGCAGTGGAGGCCCATCTATGCAACATCCACCATGCCTGTGGTGTTCCCCACATGGATGCATCTTATGTGTAACTTCTTGCACTTGAAGAAGCTCAGAGGTTCAGTCAGAGCAGGCCCAGCCTTAAATCCCTGCACCTGGGCAGATTACCCACCAAGCAAGGACATCTCTTCGTCCCCCTGTACGATGGCCCCAGTCTTGGCAGGACGGAGTTATGCCAGTCTGTCCCCCCACACAACACAGGGCCAACACAGGCTGGTTTTCCTTGTACATGCAAGATTTCTGCAGGCACTGTAAGCCAAATTAAATCCTCTAAAGCTATGCTACTCTCATACCCAGAACTGGGGTTTAGCAGTGCAGAGGAAGCCTGCAAATATCTCCATCAACCAAAAGCTTCTCGTTTGCTGGAGCTGCTGCACATTTACTCCATCCAAACAAATCTTGCTCAGCTCCAAACTGAGGCAGTGCTCCAGCACTTTACTCTTGTCACCAGCTGTGAACTGGAAAAATGTTTTCCAATGAGACAGATGCATTGACAGGTACCTAAAGGGGCTCCAAGAGACCTGGGGAGGGACTTCGGATAAGGACCTGGAGTGACAGGACAAGGGGGAATGGCTTTCCACTGCCAGAGGGCAGGGTGAGATGGGATATTGGGAAGAAATTCTCCCCTGTGAGGGTGGGGAGGCCCTGGCACAGGTTGCCCAGAGCAGCTGTGGCTGCCCCTGGATCCCTGGAAGTGTCCAAGGCCAGGTTGGACGGGGCTTGGAGCAACCTGGGCTGGTGGAAGGTGTCCCTGCCCATGGCAGGCATGGAATGAGGTGAGGTTTAAGGTCCCTTCCAATCCAAACCATTTTGGGATTCTGTGATTTTGTGACCTTAATGCCATATTCACAGAGCTGCTCCATTAAACTCAGGACATACAGACATTAACTGATTAATCTTTATGGTCATCTTAATTTTGTTGCAAGATCATCGCAAAGCTTTATGAATTATCCTTTGTAAAATACTTTGAGATCCTGGGTGGAGCATACTTTGGAGTTGCAGAAAGCATTCCTTTCATCTCCTTGATTAATCATGTAGTATGTCCAAGAGAGGCTGGTCCCATGCACATACTTTGTTATCTCCCCAGGCCTGTCTTCTCCCCTCTCACGTTTCCTCAGTAAACTTTGACAGAAGCTCTGGCTTAAAGAATCAGCACTCCCAATGCGAGCAGCATTTCTGATGTTACAGTGTACGATAGAGTTAAGTAGATATTTCTTTCAAAGGGGAGACAAAGATTTCTGATTTGACATTTCTTCACTAAAACTGAGCTCCCAACACACTGGGAGCTGCTTTGTTTGTTTGTTCAACAGCATAATATTGAAATCATTCTCTCCAGCGAGACCATGAAAAAGGCTGAGCCAGTCTGGCCAGACATGAGGAACAGAACAGGTTATTGCAGCTGCTGGAGGAAAATATGTAAATAGCTCTATGGTGACTGGGCACCCAGCCAGCTGCAGTTGGGCTGCGGATTTGAAAATCAGGCGCCAAATGGTTGTTTTGAAAAAAACCTCGGATTTGTTGTCATTACTGCGGAGATCAGCGCCAGGTTTTATGTAACAGTGCAGGGGCGTGGGCACCGCGTGCTCCCATCCCACAGCTCCACCGGGGTAGCAATGACCTCAGTGATCCTTGGAGCAAGCGCTGGGATTGCTCCTGGCTGATAAAGCATGCTTTGTGAACTCAGAAGAAGCCCATTCAGAGCCAGTCCCCACCCTCCTCCACTGTGCTCTCCAGACTTCCAAATGGTAAAAAGATTAGGGGCTTGCTGTGCTACGAGGGAGCCCGAACTCCGTGGAGCGCTGAGAACCCGGGGCTACCCTGGCAGGCTGCAGAGGACACTTCTATCTTCGGACCACTGAAACTACAACTAGAATAAAACCCAGCTCTGAAAGGCAAAACTAACAGTGTTAGAGATTATTGGCCCAATATTTCACTGAAGGTGATACGAACAATCCCTTCCTCGACCTTAGAGTCATTTTGCTGCTTGCCGCTCTAACCAGCAGCTGCTCTACCCTGGAACGCCCTCGGCTCCGGCTCCAAAGGCTGCACAGCCTGACTGGGAGGAAACGGGGATGTTTTTCCTCCGTGGCCAGCTCATCTGTTTTCAGAGGTGCTTTGACAGCGTTTCAATGCCAAGAAATCTGTCGTCCTATTACTTTGAAGGAATTCCTGAACTCTGGGGAGCCAGTGAGGGTGAGACTCCGTAGCTGAGGCTCCCCTGGTGTCCTCCGCGCCCCCCGGGAATGCTGTGAATGGGCTGTACTGCAGGAACCCCCGGGAATGCTGTGAATGGGCTGTACTGCAGGAACCCCCCCGTCGCTCCTGTGTTGCAGACGGGGCTGGTTTTAGTAGGTGCTGTTATAGGCAAATCACTCTGAGGAAAAATGACAAAGTGGAATTGTGAAAAGCTGGGGAGCCCTGAGTACTGACCCCCCCAGCGTCTTGCTTTGCGGCTTTTCTGTTGAGATGGGGGTAATATATGAGGTGGATCTTGAAGTAAATTCTCATTTCTTTCTGGTCACGTGAGACCAGAACAAGAGTCTAAAGGACCGCCACTCGCCTTCCTGCCACAAAGGAGTGAACAATCCCAAGTACAGACTGGCATTCTCTCCATTCACACTTGGTTAATAATTCCCCAGTGTAATATAGCTTGACTTCTGCCTTGGTAAGGAGGTAAATGCTGTAGCAAAAGATTATTATTGTTCAAAGCTCCTGCCAAACATCATGTGCTGGAATCAGAAATAAGTACACCCTCTAAACATTACAGCGTGGTGTCTTGTCTTGAAAAAAATCCTTGTCCTGCTGTTTGCTTTAACCTCAACTGTGCACTATGTTCCTCTTTGTTCTTTTTTACGTCTCAGCAAACTTTGTGGTAGTGGATGAGGAAGGTTTCAGCCATGACTCATGGCATACTGTTCATTTTCTCTACTTGCTTTGGTGCTTTCTGCTCTGACATTGCTGGAAGCAATTTTACTCAATGAAAGATGAAATTCTGGAGAACTCTGTGGTGAGGTATGAGTGCATCTCCCAGACTTACAGTCATTGCTAGCAATATTTTGAGCAGTAATGCCGAGCCTAGTTTGAATTCAGACTGATAAAAAAGTGTTCTGGGGCAATCCTTGCCCCTTCCTGGAATTAATGACAGTATCTGAGACAATCAGTTAAACATTGTCTGGCTGTTCTGAGTGAGGTGAGGAACACGAGGGGAGAGTCAGACAACTACAGAAAAGACAGAAATAATCCTGCTATGAAAGACATACAAATAGAAAATGTAGAATGAGAAAGAGGAGGGCACGGCAGCAGCTGCTGAGAAACCAATGCAATTGAGGTAAGAAATAGTAGTGGAAATCCTGCATCCCCAGATTTGTGAAAACATCAGAGTCATTATGAAATCCCAGATAGCATCAGGAAACTAGTTACACCCAAATGTACAGGAAACTTGTCAACAAGTGAGAAAGTACTCTGTATCAAAGGATGCACAGGGTGTTCCTTTTACATACTGGAAGCAATTTCTTCATCTACCTGATGGGAGAAGCACTCCAGTGCTAGACAGAGTCTGTCCTTGATGTCTGTGTCTGACATCCCAAGAATTTATTCTTAACCTACCCAGACAGTTAGATATGTTGCAAGTGCCTTTGAGCTAGAGTTTCAATACTGACCCCAGGGCTCTTCCAAGTTCCTGACTTTGGGTCAGGGTGGGAATTGTACCTGCACCAGCCTCTTCCTCTGCTCCACTTTCCACAGCAGGAAAACGTGGGAGAGTGGGTAAGGCAGGAGCCTTGGTGTGCCCTGAACAAGTTACCAATCTGAATGCCCAGTAAAGAAGCCCCAGGGATTGCCATGGCCCTCTGCTCCCCCAGCCAGGTAGGGCTGACACATCCCTATGTTGTCCCTTTGTCGGACACTAAATTACTGCGTCTCACGATAACAAATCCATTCGACCTGGTCAGAGCTGAAGGAGTTTATTTTAAAATTGTTTTGGGCAGCAAAGAACTCTCGAGGGTTTTAATGAAAAACTAACTGCTAAATATTGAGAGATGAGTAACCACACTGGCCCTGGTTCAATACTAAATCCCTGTTGTAGGAGGCATCCAAGAGGACCAGTATTTGAACAGATGCCAATTCCACAACTAAGGCATGTGTTTCACTCCCTGGAAAACACAGCTGGCAAGTGGGCTCTCAGCTTTTGCACTTCCCTTTCTTCCTTGTTGCTGCTTCTCCTCATCTCACCATCAAAACATTCTCTTCTTTTTAGCAGAGATAGGAAAAGTGAACATACACGTTCAGGTAACAAGGAGGGTAAACTGGCGTCAAGGATGAAAGTGTGCAAGTGTTCTGGTTACTGCTAAAGAAAGGGACTTTCTAGAAAGTGTAGAAAAAACCCAGGTATTATTATTGAGGCATATTTCAGGAAGTATATTTTGGAAAAAAAATATTTTACTTCAACACAGTAAAGAGCAGCACTATGAAAATACTCAGTAAAATTAGAAGGCAAAAACCCCCCAAACAAACCCAAATCACACTAACTCTTGAGACATTCAAAATTTCTAAGCCATTATCTAAAAAATCTAACAGACAAAACAATGGGGGGGGTTGGGCTAAACTTCACGAACAAAGGGGATTTACATTTGGATTACATTATCAACCAAAATTCGGCAAAAGGCTTAAAGAATTTCTAAAATATGACAGATTCACAGAGTATCGCATCAAATCTCAGGAGAAGAAATGACCTAACCCAAAAATGCTTATACAGAGGCTTTCAGCATTCCTAAAGTATTTTTTTCTGGCTCAACACAACCAAAGTTTATTGCTGGTTTTCCACGAATTTGTCGGTGTTGGAAATCGAATACTAAAGACAGAAAAAGCTCACTCTAAGCGCACGGCTCGATGCTCAGAGGCGTTTTATTTTGGTGTGCCCGGGGGAAGACAGCGCTGTTAAGAGATGATCCGGACTGCGCGGGGGCAGGAGCTGGGGCAGGGACAGGGGCTGGGCCTGGAGCCGGCCCAGCAGCAGTTACAGTTCGCAGACGGGCGCCAAAATTCAAAACACGCACTGTACTCACTGCAAACCCCGAGCGCGGCTCGACAAAGAGCAGCGGGCGGATGGGGCAGGAGCCGAGCTCTCCGCAGCAGCGGCCGCAGCACTCTGGGATTTGTAGTCTCTTGTTCGCCGTTTCCTTTTCCAGATCAAGTGCTCGAGCTCGGGCAGAAGGCTGAGTTTCACACCAAGGTGCATATCATATCAGAGCTCACTGTCAGACCCTGCCAGAGCGATCTCACGCAGGGGGGTTGCGGACGTGCCTTCAGAAAGGGCTCGAGGAGTGATTCCACTTCCATTTTAGCTCCCCCTCATAAACTCCTTCCAGGTAACCCACTGACACCCACTGCTCCACAGGCTGCTGTGGGAATCCCTGCACTCGGTATCGATGGGTGAAGGGGCAGCCAGTGCTGTCCCGGAGAGGTGGGACAGGCGCTCTGCTGGACGCAGAGGAGCCAGGACAACTCCTTCTGTGTTGGATGCACATTTTGAGACAAATGCATTCAGGTCAAAACCTGGGATTTACCCTAAAGATACCCAGTGATTGCAAGAGAGACATACAGCTATTTGACAACAAGGGTATTGAGCATCCCGAATTCCTGGATTTATTCTGAGATTTTTCAGTTTGAAGTGTACTTGATATCAGAATCTCAAATCCTCTAAAATGTGCATTGTTTTAGTTCTGTTTTGAGGACAAAAGCCTACTTTTTCACCCTGGCTTCCTAAGTTTCTTTTCGCATCATGTACAATATTATCTTGCTGTCTTTCCTGTTTCTTTATCCAGACCTGTCCTCTCACCATGCTCATTCTACTTTTTCTCTTTAGTGTGTTTTTAGTACTTATCAGGCAGAAAATTTCCCTTTTCTCAGCCCTCCCTGGTAGCTAAAAGGCCCAAGGGCAGGAAGAGCTTAGGGAATGCTAGTTAACGTGCAAGAACTGACAGAATTTGGGGTCTTTGGGGAAAATACTACTCCAAATTTTAGGAAGGTAAAACTTCTCAGTGGGTTTTAATGTGTACATAGTTTGGCTGAATTCCCTGGGACTGCAAAAGGATTTCAGGATAGCTTCCTTCTGGAACGGCTGGACTGGGAGGCACTGCACCCTCTCAGTAAACCTAAGAAGAAGTCACTGAATTCCTGAAACCGACAAATCAGCACTCCTAAAAACTCGCCCTTGGGAAATGCTGATCCGTGTTTTCTCCAAAACTCTCCACCCCCGATTTCAGCACACAGCGGGTCCCTGTCCCGTGCAGAGCCAACAGCAGAGCACGGCAAGCTCACACAGCCCACACGAGGCTGCGGACGATGTTTTAGGGAACTACCGTGAAAATACAAAAACACAACCTGTCAGGGAGCCCGTCACCCCACAGGCCTGAGCCCCACGGGTGGACCCGGGCACCGGCTCCAGCGGGAGTAGAGCCGGGTGAGGCTCAGTCCTGTCCTGCCAGTTGCTCCGGTCCTTCCTGGCATTGCCACCCAAACCTCTTCCCCTCAGGATCGGCCCCGCTCCCGGGTCTGTCCTCGAGGCCCGACCGGAGCCGCCCCCGCGGCCGCTGAGCGGGCGCAAAATGGCGGTGTCGGCTGCGGCCCCGCGGCCATCTTGGCGCCGAGACTGCATGTCCCAGGCGGCGCCGCGGCGGGAGGGGCCGCCCGCCCGCCATCTTAGCGCTCCCTCCCCCGGTGCGGCGGGATTGAATGAGCCGCTGCCCGCCCGCCCGCCAGCCCAGCGCCATGTCAGGCACCCCGAGCCGCGGCACCCCCGGCGGGACCCCGCTGTCGCCGACCCGCATCTCCCGGCTGCAGGAGAAGGAGGAGCTGCGGCAGCTCAATGACCGCCTCGCCGTTTATATCGACCGTGTGCGGGCGCTGGAGCTGGAAAACGACCGGCTGCTGCTCAAGATCTCGGAGAAGGAGGAGGTCACCACACGGGAGGTACGGTGAGGGGTGAGGGGCGAGCAGCGGCGGCCCCTGGGGCGCTCCCCGCGCTCCGTCCCGGGGCAGGTCGGCGGCCCTGGCCGTTCCCGCCCGTTCCCGCCCGCGGCTGTGGCGGCTCCTCCGTGTGGCGGCTCCTCCGCGCGGCCGCCGCGCCATGCGCGGAGCGGGGGCTGTGCACACCCAGCTCCGGCCCGCGCGGGCCTCGGTGCCTCTTTCACCGCGGTGTGGGGCCGAGGGGTCGCTGGTGGCCCGTTTGAGGCAGCTCGAGCCGGGATTCGGTGGCGGGAGCGGGGCTGCAGCGGGCGGGGCCCGGCCGGCGCCGCGGTCGGTCCGAGCCCTCCGGTGCCCCGTAACCAGCACTGTCCCGCCCCGGCACTGCGGCGTTAGGTGTCCTGTCCTGACCACTCATGCGATGGGATGGGAGATTTGAAAGCGTTTAGACTGACTTTGCCTCTCACGAGAGGAAATCTTTCACAGACCCCCATAAATGGTCGGAATCAAATCCTTGTGAACGACTCTGATTTGCTTCCTGTGATCTCGGAGGCAAAACTCAGCGATCCTTTTTCCGAAACCATGCTTTGCGTTCCCCTCTTCTGTGTTGTCTGCTTCCCCCCAGCACTCTCGTTCCCCCGTGGAGGAAGGATGTAGTAGTGACACACTGGGGACAGTCCCACCCATCCTGTGCCAGCCCAGAGCCCCTCAGCGAGGTGCGGGGTCCCACTGCTGAGCTGAAGTTAAACTGCTGTGGAAAGCCTGTCACTAAACAAACAGCCTGTACTGTACTGCTGGGATGTGATGGATTGCTATGCCACTGTGTAGGCTTCTTTCATTTTTTTTCTTTTTGCTTCTTTCACCCTTTAAGAGTCTGGTTTAATGATGCTCAGGGTGGTGGGAGGAGGGTTTAGATTAGGTTAGTTTAAGCAGACCAGATATGATAATGTCTTGTTTGGGGAGTGGTTGGTGTACCTGCAATCAGTGTATGCCCCAGACTGAAGTACCTTTAAAGTCCCTTTGTATCACTTAGTGATATATTGTAACATCTAGGTTTTCAAAATAACTAGATATTTCTAAACATGAAACATTGCTATGTTTGCTCCGTGTGAAATCATGCTGTAAACAGAATAACCACATCTAGTTCAAGGAACTTCTGTGCTTTAGATCCCTGCAGACTAAAAGGAGTATTCATTTGAAATGCAAGAGGCAGAATGTAATTCTGTTGACAGCACACGTGGAGTAGGGCAAGCAGACTACGTGGATATAATCTCATTAGACTTTAATATGAACATAAAGGAATTCCTAATAGTAGTTCTGTGTGCTGTCCATTCTGGAAAAGTATTCTGATGCTATAATTGGAAAATAAATGTGAGAATTTTGATTCTTTTGGAATCTTTTGGTTACTTTGACCTTGAGTTTTTTCATCCAGACTTCAAAAAGGTCTTATATTTATATTATAACAAACTTTGTCATGATTCATCAAACTCTTCTTTGACACTGATGCTTCACCTCTTCTCTGGACCTCCTTTGTTAAATACTTTCCCCATCCCTTTTGGAAGTTCTATTTATTCTTTACATACAGTCACAAAGGGAAACTTTGTAGTTTTATTGTTTTAATGCTGGATAGTGCACAGTGGTTTAGGACTGTGGGAGCAGTAAAATTTCAGATGGCTGTCAGATTTTGGTTTTACTGGAATGGGAGAATCTTGTCCTTTCACTTTGGTGACCAATGTAGTAAACTGGATTTTCTGCTGACAATTCAGTTTCCTTATTAGCTGTTGGAATTTTCATTCATAAAATGATTAGGCTTAGTACCAAATAAGATGTTAATTAAAAATAAACCCTTCAAACGCCACAAAACCCAAACAAACCCCAAAGCAACTTCTGTGTAGAAGCACAGTTAAATGTAGTCCAGTGATATCAGCATACTGTTCTGTCTACATCATTATATCTACATGCTTGTAAGAGACTATTTTTTTTTTCAGGGTGTTCAAGATGAAAATTGCCATTGGTAGGCCTAAACTGTGTGTAAATTTGACTCTGATCTTATTTATTTATAAAAGCTGAATGAATGTTCTGTTATTTTTGGCGTATCTTTGGCAACGGCAGACAACATCCTCTGTCAATGTGGTAGATGCATGTTGTGGGATGCAGACAGGAGGGACTGCTCTCCAGTGTTAACACCAGAGGCTTTTACCTTGAGAGCAGATGGGTTGGTGATCCAAGGTGAATATCCCAAAGCTGAGGATGGCTGTGGCAAGGACAGGAGCAGGGTCTCATGAGAGAGATGCTTGTCCTTTGCTTGTCACTCCAGTATCCCATAGTGACCACACCTGAGCTGGGTGAGACCATTACTGACTGACATGACCTGGCATGTCCTGAGTAATGGATGACCCTGACACTCCCTGCCCCCACCCTGCATGTGTGGGAACAGTTTTGATCTTGTTCTCAAACCTCTGGTTTAGGGTAGTGTCTTCTAGATGAAAGAAGTTCTACTGATGCTGTTCAGGCAAAGACCATAGTCACTGTTCTGCCAGAGACTCTTTAATCATCAGGTGATCAGGATGTTCTTTTTCCTTGTTGTTTTAATCACCAGTTTGTGGAAGATTGCAGAAAACAGCCTCTGTGTGGCAATCTTGGCATGGCTTTAGAAGGAAATCACTCCTGTTGTGCTTTTTGAGGAACACGGGTCTGCCACCTCTTAACAGCAGAGAAAAGGAACTTTGCAGTTGATTAATCTTTAGTTCTTTGCCAATTAAAACCCTTTTCCCTGCTTTTCCTAACCCTGTCCAGTGGTGCTTTACCTTTACTTGTATGCAGGAGGCCTTTAGAGAAATAAGAAATGTGCACAGTGAACCTTCAGACAAATGGGCTGGTACGGAGGAGAGTTCACAGATTGTGGTAGAGCTTGGTGCCAGTAACACCAACTCATGGGTTCAATCCCCCATGGGCCAGTCACTTAGAAGTTGGACTCTGTGATCCTTGTTGGTCCTTTCCAACTCAGAATATTCTGGGATTCTGTGAAATGCAAAAAAAAAAAAAAAATTGCCTGTGTAGGTGGGGGAACATCTAATTGTCCTCATTCCATCTCTGTTCTCCTGCATCAGTCCCCTCGTGGAGCTTAGCCTGTGGCACAAAAGAAATTGAGCTCAGCCCCTTGGATTTTTTTCTACCTCCCTAGTACATGACTGATGTGTTCTCACTGTGTTGGGGGTGGTCACTGTTCCAATAACCCAAGTTGTGAGTCTCTGGGGGGAATAGTGGAAGGGCTAAGAGGAGAGTCCTAGAAGTCTCCTCAGTTCCTTTTTACTAAATCCCTGCCCTCCCCTGCAGTGCTTATGGTTGCAGCCTTACAGAGCAGATGTTTTGATGGGCACAGGAGGGATTACTGCACTGTTCTGAGGACACCCTACTGTGCTCACCCTCTGAAAGGAGAATTACAGAGGAAAATAAGAGAAGATCCCTGGGAGCCTCAGCCACTGACAGCAATTGCCTTTGTGACAAAAGCAGTGTCTCTGGGGGTTTCCTCTTCACCTGTGTCTTCCCAGCTGTGTGGATCCGAGTGCAGGTGGCTGCAGTCTTACCTGGTTTCCTCTTATCTGCCAGTCCTGGAGCTGCTGTGCCCTTTGTGTACACCAGAGCTCCTGTCATGACCAGGGTACGTGGGTCTGGTGTTGCCACCTGCAAAATACATGTTCAGATGCTGCTGTGGGTGTTGGGTTACTCAAGCTGTAGCCTCCAAAGTCCTGGATTAAGTGATCTTCTGGCACTATAGACATCATCTGGGAGGTGACACAACACACATTGTCATTGTTCTTGAGAACTTCACTGGTGTTCTTGGTGAGTCTGAGCCATAGCTGACTGGCAGTCCTTTGTCAGTCCATAACTGAGTAAATAACATATTGAGCCGCACCGGGGAATACACTTGTGTTTTGCACATTAACGCATGCTAATGAGATTAATGTTGCATCACCAAATTTAGCTGGAGCATGTTTCTTGTCTACTATGTTGGTTCTGTTCCTTGATGTGTTTCATGTCTTCACTGAGTGATATCTTGTGGCTGTTCTCAAGTGGTTGCTGTGGAAGGGTCTGTGTTGGTGTGTCTGCCCTTGATCCACAGCCCAGTGAGCTTTGTTGAGTGCTCCCAGCACGGATTGGTAAATGAGAGCACGCAGCAGTCGTGTCTTTCAGAGTCTACTATGGAAACATCTCTGTTGTCTTTTTTCTCTTCCCTTGTTCCCTGTGTTGCCCAGTTACAAATTTGCAGGCTCTCTGGCCAGCAAAAGAAGAGAAAGTGAAAGCACATTTGTGCAATTTCCAGTGTGTCCAGCTTGGCCTCTGTGCAGGAAGTGTTATGCTTGTGTGTACATGGACGTGCAGTGGCTTGGGCTGTAGCCTGTCCATCTGGTTCTTTCTGAACTCTGGTTTGAGCTTTTAGCTTTATTTCTCCCATCGCCTTCAGATGGGAGTTATATTTTCATAGTGGAGGGACCCATTTTTTGGCCTAACCTGTCATCTGGGAGGGTTTATTTGCTGCTTCCCAGGGGTTTTATTGTGGACATCGTAGAGAGGCTGCTGAAGCTCACTTGACAGTATGAATTTTGTCCCTTCTGCTCTTCCACAGAGGCACCAGTGATAGTGGTAGGAGGGACCTGAAAAGCATCAAACATGACTACATGGCTCTGGGTGATTTTCAGTGGTGTGGGGAGAGTGAAGAGCTTGGCTGAGCAGATCCTGCAGACCAAGGCTGGATTGCACAACTGCTGTTGGCGGCAGGGTTTTGGATTCTACAGCAGATCCCAAGCACAAACAGAGGCTGGCTGGAGAATGGATAGAGAGCAGCCCTGGGGAGAAGGACTTGGGCGTGTTGGTGGGTAAGAAGCTCCAGGCACCCCATCCATGTGCTCTGGCACCCAGAAACCCCCTGTGCCCTGGGCTGGTCCCATAGTGTGGGCAGCAGGGGAGGGGAGATTCTGCCCCTCTAGCCCTCAGGTGAGATCCCCCTGCAGAGCTGCCTCCAGCTCTTGGGTCCCCAACATCAGAAGGATGTGGAGCTGCTGGAGTGAGGCCAGAGGGCAGGATTAGATGGGATATGGGAATGAATTTCTTCCCTGAGAGGCTGGTGAGGCCCTGGCACAGGCTGCCCCATTCCTGGAAGTGTTCAAAGCCAGGTTGGATGGGACTTGAAGCAACCTGAGATAGTGGAAGGTGTCCCTGCCCGTGGCAGGGAGTGGAAAGAGATGAGCTATAAGATCCCCTCCAACCCAAACCACTCTGTGGTTCTGTGACTATGGAACTGTCTTTCAGGATTGACAACTGCTGCAGAGAGACAGGATCCACTTGACAAAGTGTCCAGCATACAGCTGGATAACCATGTTACACAACGGGTGAGCAACTGGCTCATGAGTCGGGCACAAAGGGTTACAGGGGCTGGGTTAACATCAGGCTGGTCACTAGTGGGGTTCCACAGGACTCCTTCCTTGGACCAGTTCTCTTTAACATCTTCATTAATGACTTGGATGCAGGATTTGAAGAAATACTAAAGAAGTTTGTTGATGACACTAAATTGGGAGGAGCTGTCAACTCCCTTGAGGGCAGAGAGAGCTCAGCAAATCAGGGAAATGGGCAATCACCAACCCTATGAAGTTTAACAGGGGCAAGTGCTGGATTCTGCATGTGGGACAGGGCAGCCCTGGTTGTGAGGATAGACTGGGGAATGAGAGGCTGGAGAGCAGCTGTGGGAAGGGACCTGGGGTCCTGGTCGATGGGAAGGTGAGTATGAGTCAGCAGTGTCCTGGCAACCAGGAGGGCCAAACATGTCCTGGGGGACATCAGGCAAAGCATCCCCAGCCAGGCAAGGCAGGGCATTGTCCCACTCTGCTCTGCGCTGCGGCTGCCTCACTTTGAGCCCTGCCGGAGGTTTGGGCACCACAACTTAAAAAAGACATTAAGCTCTTAGAGACTGTCCAAAGGAGGGCAGCGAGGATGGTGAAGGGTCTGGAGGGGAAGCCTTGTGAACTGAGCTCACTTGGTTTGTTCAGCCTGGAGGAGGCTGAGGGGACACCTCACTGGGGTGTTCAGCATCCTCCTGAGGGGCAGGTTCTGAAGGAAAGGCTGGAGCCGAGTCAGGGAGATTTAGGTTGGATATCAGAAAGAGGTTTTTCTCCCAAAGAGTCGGCACTGGAACAGGCTCCCTGGGGAAGTGGTCACAAAACAAAGGCTGTCTGAGTTCAAGAAGCATTTGGACAATTCTCTCAGTCACATGGAGTGATGATTGTCCTGTGCAGGGCCAGAAGTTGGACTGGATGATCCTGATGGGTCCCTTCAAACTCACCATAATCTATGACAAAGTAGGGCAAATGTATCTACCAATGGGGCTGGTCAGTCTGCTAAGTACTTTAAACTGGGAGTGATAGGGGAGGGATGGATTCTGTTCACCTGAGTGAGACCAGGTGAGAAAGTGGTGAATGTGGTAAGCAAGCAAAGGCCTGGGGTTATGTGAACAGGGAGAAAGTAACAGGAAAAATGATGAAATGGAAACATCCCAAGCTTAGGCATGTAAAGAAGGAAATGTCCATGGGGGACAATCCCCAGTGGGGATTGCTCTCCTGCCCTTCCTGGAGAATTGTCACACTTGGGTGTCTCCCTGAAGTGGCTGTGGCGCTAATGTGTGCAGCATGAGCAGCACACAGGGGCAAGGAGAAGTCTGTGGGCATGTAACAGAACACTGGCCTCGCTGGAATCAGGGGTAGCTCACATGTCTAGAGTGCTGTGCTGGACAGATGGATACAAGCTTTTCAGGAAGGTGAGGAGTTGCCTTTCGTGAGAGAGAGCAGTGGGAATGCCTGGAGCTCTGCCTAAGGACAGGTTATGAATTAATTGAGAACTTGTTGGGCAGACCAAGATGGGCAGTGTGGGTCAAGAACCTGATCTGATCAAGGAGATGTAAATGAGGGCTGCTTCAGACACCTTGATGAAGCCTCACATGCACTGTCTTTGTTAGGTCAGGGCAGTGACCATGAGACAGTGGAGTTCAGGGTCTTTAGTGGATGGACCAGAGCAAGCAGCAGGACCTCAACCCTGGATCTCAGGAGAGCAGACCTTCCCACTTCAGGGCTCTCTCTGGGTGGAAGAATCCCATGGTTTACAGCCCTGGATAGAAAGGGGTCTCAGAGAGCTGGGTTGGTGTTCAACTGTAATCTTCTCCAAGATCAAGAGTGGTCCATTCCAACAGTCAGAAAATTCAACAAAGGTGACAGGAGACCTGTATGGATGAACAAGGAGATCCTGGCTTAAGTCAGACATAAGAAATCCTTCTTGTGGTTCAGACTAGCCTTCAGGAATCCCAGGCCCCTGAAACCAGAGGGAAAGTCTTTTTACAATATCTTGCTTTCTAGAAAGATTTTATTCTTAATGGCTTTTTTACTTGTTTTAACAAACTCTTCAGAATTCCAACAGTCCTAGAGCTTTTTTTTTTTTTTTCCCTTCTCTTGCTTCTGCAAGGATGCTAAACCCAAGTCAACTTGTTCTTGGCAAACCTGCTCCTGTGTGCTGCTGAGAACCAGGTTTCTCTCTTGTGGCTTTCTGGATTAGCCACCTCATGGGCACTCACTACTAACATATGAAAATAAGATCAGATGTCGTCTCCTGGATTACAGCTTGGACTAACTGAAATCTATTAGAATTACACTTAGAAAATTGCATTTTCTGCTTCTCTGATTTCCCGTCATGTCTCTGTTTCCTTGGTCAGTAGTTACTGTGTAAATCAGTGCTGTTTCTGTATTCTGAATGCTGCATGCAGTTCTCTTACCCTATTTTAAAACATCTAGAGCCTGTAAGGAAAAAAAATATGAGCAGTAGAACAATTTCTGACCAGGAGCAAATCTGGAGAATAGATGAGGAGAAACCTGAGATTTCCAAGTCATGAGTCCAAACAGATTTGTCTAGGAAGCAACCATTGAACATTTCTCACAACACAAAAAATTAAGGCATGAAATAAAATTATCAAGCAGTAGGTCTTAATCTCTTAGCTGTGCTTTTGTGATATTCTCTGATGTGAAATCCAAAAGCTAAATTGATTTACAAGAGGATTAGACAAATTAGCAGTGTGTGGTGGCTGCTGGGTTTTGATGTCTGGAAGCAATCTTTGGCTCAGAATTTTTTTTTTTCTTTTAATTTTTAGAAGCTGGGGTATATGTGAGTGAAGAATTATATGGTGCCTTGTTCTCTATACTCCTTCCATTCAGCATTTGCTTCCAGCTGCTACTCCTACTGCCTTATATTGGAAGGGCTGGCACAGGTTTCACGTGTGTTTGTGTCCTTCTGAAATGTGGGGAACAGGAAACAAGGGGCTGATGTAACCCAAGCAAAGTGATGAGAAATGACAAATGAAGGAAGGAGTTGGAACTGATGGATTCTCCTGATGGAAGATGTCATCAGACAAGTTGTCTCTTGAATCAAGTATTCCTTGGGAGTGTTCCAAGGAGGGGTAGGTGCTGTCTGGTGGTGTTCTGCACAGAAGTGTGATGAGACACAGAACCACAAACGGGCTTCACAGTTGCCAGAAGCACTTACTCGACTTGCTTCTCTTGTTGCTGGATATTGGCTGTTCCTATTGACTTTTTGTTTGTTTGTTGCTTTGATTTTTGTCCAGAGAGGGCAGGTGAGGCTTGTCCAAGGAGGTCCTGCTTTGCTTTAACAGCATCTTTTTAAGAACGGCTCAAGCGTCACTGTGTTTGAGACCAAACTGAGTAGCAAATGTAAAGAAATTTAAAAAAACGGAGTGGGCAGAAGAGTGTCTGTAGAGTCAAAACAAAGCAAAGTCATATCTGTACACTAAACAGTGGCACTTTTGGGACTGAATTTCTCTGGAGATTTTCAGTGAGTCATTAGACTCTTAAATTCCTTCCACCAAAACAGGGTTTAGGGGGTGACAGTTTCAGGGAACAGAAATACTTTCCAGAATTTCTCTCAGTGCTGGGGTAGAAGAGTGCTTTCTGTGACTAACCATCTTGGACTAGAAGTGTTGCCAAGCTCCTGACACCAGGCCAGTTCTGCTGAGCTGTCAACCACTTGTTCTCGTTTGAGCCTACTGCTGCATTTGGGTCTCTTTTCTCTACTTGACCAGTGCTGAAAACAAATATGATGCTACTTTTTTATGGCCTAGAAAGACCATCTTGAACTGTCCCCAGATTCAGTTTGATCATCTGAAACTTTTATCAGTGTTATAATGAATCCGTATTCTCTTTGCATCCTGCTGTTAGAGTTCTAGCAAGGGCTTTTTGTGTGTTTGTTCTTTACTGATTGAAGGTGTTACTGCTCCCAGCTGTCTGCTGCTGCCTCATTTTGCTGGAAGCTCCAGTGTGTCCTTAAGTCTCAGTCATTTCTGTCTGCTCAGTGTATTAGCTTGAAAATCTAGTGGAAGTGGCCTTTTGACTGTGAATGGGACCTGTGTGTTTCTTTCTCATGTGTGTTGCTGGAAGAAGGGCAGAGAAGAGGTTAATGTGCTGCAGAAGAAAAATACATTCTAAGAAGCTCCTACCAGGAGCTATGAGTTGTGCCATGAATGAGTCGGTCCTTTCTAATTAAAGCACCACAGACTCTGGTTCTCTTTTTAATAACAGGTTTGGGAGCAACTTTCATCATGATTTTTAAGATCCATCAAGCTATATTGTTGCCACACAGGAATTACATGAAGTGTTTCTCCTTTGTTCAGAATAGTGGTGTTTGGTGTTTTTCAGCTCTGCATTTTCTGTAATGCCTCAAAAGCATAAATTGCTTAAGGCCTCTTGTAGGTATCACACCAGCCACACCTCTTTGTGCCAGTGAAAACCTCGGGGAAAAGGCTGCCTTCCTTTGTACCTTGACATGCAATTCCAGTTTATGTCCTGGAGAACTGGGAAGGGATTTGTCCTTGTGTCCTGCACTGTGATTTAGTGTGTGTCTCTGAACCTACAGCAATACAACCCCAAGTTCCTGTCAGGTCTCCTGGGGCAGGGTTTGAGCACAATGAGGAACTGAAGGGTCTAACGAAGGGCTGGCATTTGAGAAGGAGAGATGTAGGTGCAGAACCAGTGCTTCACCTTTGGGCAATTGTGTTTTGTACTGCAGTTTGCAAAGACTGTATTTTCACTCACGGATCATCCTTAAGGAAAGGCTTTACAGCTTATAATGTCCAATTTTCAATTGCTGTTTTCACTGTAAAGTTCTGCATGAAAGAGTTTAGCACAGTCATGGTATGCTTCTCATAGAACTTGCCAAGTTCTGTAAGTGGTAATGCAGAGGTAGCCTCTGGCTGGTGACTGTGGAGAAAAAACAACCCCACCAAACCAAAACTTAGATGGAATAAAGCTCGAAAGAATTAATTCTTAAAAGAAAAGAAACAAGATGGCATGGATAGATTGTTGCACGGATAAGTTGTTTCTAGTGTGTGGTATGCTTTTAAACTAAGGCTTCTCAGCCCTCATACTGTCGCATTTTAGTTAATTTCAGAAGTTTTATTAGAAGTATAGTCTAGCAGGAACTTAATTATATCCTGACTGCTTTTAATCAGTCTTTCTGAAGACCAGATGGTTGTGTCTGTTGTTGATGCCACTCTGATGTTGAAATAGTACTTCTAGGAATTAAACATTTTGCTTTCTTGTTTTTAAATTTTATCTTTGTTATGAAATTTCTCTTCCTAAAATTTGTGCATTCTTGGTTTGGCTTTTCTCACTCTGTGTTCTTGAATTTATATTAGTAATAGTTTTTTGGGTTTTTTTATATTGTGGTGTCCAAAACTGTACACAGTACTCAAGGTGAGGCTGCACCAGTGAAGAGCAGAGTGGGTTTGTTCAGCCTGGAGAAGAGGAGACTCAGGGGAGACCTCCCTGGGGTCTTCAACATCCTCACAAGGGGCAGTGGAGCAGCAGCACCGATCTCTTCATTCTCATCACCAGTGACAGGACCCGAGGGAATGGCTGGAGCTGAGTTGGAGGATGTTTAGGTTGGCTGTCAGGAGAAGGTTCTTCACCCAGAGGGTGGTTGGGCACTGAACAGGCTCCCCAGAGAAGTGGTCACAGCCCCAAGGCTGTCTGAGTTCAAGAAGCATTTGGACAATGCTCTCAAGGATGTGATGGAATTGGTGGTCTCCTGTGCAGGGCCAGGAGTTGGACTGGATGATCTTGATGGGTCCCTTCCAACTGAGCATATTCTTTGATCCTGTGATGATTGTTCTGGTCCCGTTAACAGAAGCAATAGCAGCAATCTTGTGTGGCCTGAACATTTTAGCTACCCCATATATCTTTCAAATAATCTTGCATTCTAAAAAATCCTAAGATGTAGAAGACTTTGAGGTGCCTCATGCATTCTGAATAGCTAATTGATTATGTGATATATTGGACTGGGATGGGGAGAGGTCTGTAGGTCCTTATCCTCTGAGGTAGAGAAGCAGAGTGCAAGCTCATTTCTGAACAGTTCACATTTCTAGAGTTCATCTGGTTTCAGATTCCTTTTAGTTTTATAGTGCAAGAGCAGCAGAGTCAAACTGGACCCTTGGGCTTGTATTCTAGAAAGTGTCTTAAAGCATTTATTAAAAAAAAAATCTCCCAAAACAGCAGTATTAGAAATGAGGGTGAATAATTTAAGCTAAGATTGTAGGGTGCACTGATCTGCTTCAGTTTATCTCTTGGGAAGACTTGCACACTTCAAATATAGTATGTTTTGTTATGTTGTACTGTTAATAAAAACTAAATCTAATCTACCCATTAATTGAAAATGTTCAGTATAGAATGTGCTTAAACAGCAGAAATCAATATCATACACCCTTTTTTTCAAAGAAACTTGTGTGAAACCTGGTTCTATGTTTCAGCTCTCTGATAGTCTTTGGGATGTTCTCATACCTGTATACTTTTTTCCCTTAGGTGAGTGGAATCAAGAGTCTCTATGAGTCTGAACTGGCTGATGCCCGAAGAGTTCTGGATGAAACTGCCAAAGAGAGAGCTAGATTACAGATTGAAATAGGAAAACTGAGAGCAGAACTTGAGGAGTTCAATAAGAGGTGAGGAGAGTACTCTTTTATTATTTTTTTCTTTTAATTGGGTCCTGCACAGGCAGAAGGCTCCTAGGTCTGACTGACTGACACAGCACAGGGGCTTGTTTTACTACACAACATGTGTGACTCAGTGGCCTGTGACATTGCTGCTAAATAACTCTCTTCTGGGAAGTCATGTTTTGTCTGTGTGTCTCCTGCAAGCTGCTGAATCTGAAGACACTGCACATATGTTGCAGAACAGAATTCACAGCGACAGATTGGACCAATGATTAAGAAAAATCAGTAACAGTTAAATGAAAACAAATTCCAAGATCAACACCAAGGAATGCAGGGAGAAGACATGAACCTTGTATCTGGAGTGCATCACAAAATAAGGGTGTTGACTTGGAAAAAGATGCATATCATGTTGAACCATGTAAAGAAATACTGTCTGTAGGGCACACCAATGCCCCATCACGGGGGATTTTTATTAAAAAATAAAAAAAGCTGTTCCCTGCATCTTGAGTGGTGCGAGACTAGAACAGTGAGCTAAAGCTGCAGCAAGGAGGGATTACTGCACATAATAAAACAGTTTTTTAAGTAACATAATGACACACACCTAGACAAGCTGCAGAAAGGCAGTATGTTAGAGGAAAAGATTGATAAATACTTGGTGGGCAGAAGGAAGATGACCTTGATGATTTCAGCTCAAATAGTCATGTTTCAAACAGTTGGAGATGCTTTACCTGTTATGAATATTGCTGAAGAAATACTGTTTTATTGCTGAAAGGTGACCATGTTTCCATAGCGAATTGCTTTGTACTTTGTGTGGGAACATGTCATGAGGAATAGGCTTGGCCACATCAAATAGGAAACCCCGGGGATGCTCAGGCCTCTTCGGGGATTGCATGTGCTCTTCTTCATGGGCTGCACTCTGAAGTAAAAGATTTCAGCAGTTCAGTGTGCTGTGCAGCTGCAAGAGGAAAAAACACTGTTTACACCATGTGTGCATTGTCATCTCTTAGCTGCCAGAGGTGCTTTCTTGTTTTCCCTTGTCTGTCCACGGCATGTTCTTTAATAATGGCCAGTCTTCACGAGTGAAGATCCGGGGAAGGTCTTTACACCTTCCAGCCTGCGCATTGGATTTTTTAGGTGAGACACAGTGTGCGCGGAACTGAGCCCACCCTTTAATCCTAAGGTTCATCTGCCGGGGCCAGGCGAGCTTGGATGGTGGCAGCGAGGTCCTTAGGACGTAGGTGGGTTGCCTTTAAGGGCTAACGAGCTCCACCTGCCCGGGAGTGGCCCTGACCGGGAATCGAACCCGGGTCTCGGCGGTGATAGCGCGGCGCCTTTACCACTAGACCACCAGGGGCTCCACAGCATGTTCTTTACCGTGCCGTGAATTTACAGCACACGGTACCGGCCGTGCATTCCAGGGGCGTTCAGGTCACTGATGAGCAGCATTTGCAGGTCACTGCAGGAGCTGTGTAGGGCCTGATAAAAAGTGTCTGATACCAAAATACCTGTGGTTGTGACCAGGACGTGCTCAGGATGGGTGTGCAGCCATATATAAGTGTAATGAACTTTTGTTTTTCCAGCTACAAGAAGAAGGACGCAGATCTGTCTGTGGCTCAGGGTCGCATCAAGGATCTGGAAGTTCTGTTCCATAGAAGTGAAGCAGAACTCAATACTGTCCTGAACGAGAAACGCAGTCTGGAAGCAGAGGTGGCTGATCTACGTGCCCAGCTTACCAAGGTATGACAGGGAAGCTTCCTTGCTTTAGCACGAGGCAGGCTGTGTAGTGTGAGATTCCCTTTCTTTCCCGTTAGTTTGTAGTGTGAACATCATTGATCCACCTGCTGAACCTTTGCCTGCCCCTCTTGGATGCAAAACTAAGAAATCTCTCTAAAACAACCAAAACAACATAGTATTTTGGACGTTTTACTCATCAAAAGCTTTTTTTTTGTTGGTTTTTTTGTTGTTTTTTTTTTGTTGTTTTTTTTTTTTGTTTGTTTGTTTGTTTAAACATTTCTGATGTTTTTATATTCATGGGATATCAGGTTACTAAATGTTGTCCTTTGTAAGGTCCTGAATAATTTTACACTTGTGCTGGAGTCCCTAGTGGGACTATGCTAGCAAGGAAGAGAAGGTGCAACACATTGTGCTTGAGGAATTAATAATCCTCAGCTCCAGTATTGCAGTGTATTGAAATAATCCTACATTTTAAATAGCTGGTATGCAAAGGTGAAAGCTTGGTTTAAATATCCATTAGCACACACATGTTCTTTTTTTGTTGGTGGTGTATTTTGGGGTGGGTTGGTTGGTTTTGTTTCTTTTGTTGGTGGTGGTTTGTTGGTTGTTTTTTTTTTAAATCAGTGGCTTGACATTAGATTTGTTATTATGAATAATTGACCCAAAGACATCAGATGAAGACCATAAAGGGTTTATGGATGGAAAATAGGAATCCAGACAGAATAAAGTCTTTATCTTTAAAATCCCGACTAGGCTGAAGACAGTCACGCTGTGGCTAAGAAGCAGTTGGAGAAAGAGACACTTATGCGTGTGGACCTGGAAAATCGGTGCCAGAGCTTGCAAGAGGATTTGGATTTCAGAAAAAATGTGTTTGAAGAGGTATTATCAACCTAGTAATCTTGCTATAGTCCAAAGTTTAGGTAACTTTTAATCAAACTGACTGTAAGTAACTACTAACTAGTTCAGGTAGGGAAAATTAGTATTATTCTTCCTTTAAATGGTTGAGTAGTAAAATAGTTAAAGGTTTTGCACCTTTTTACATGGTAAATCAGTGGTGGAGTTGGCATGAGAGTATTGTTTCATGGGCAGGGAAACTAATGGAGCAGCTGACTGCTGTGGGAAAGTCTTGTTCCCTCTCTCTGAACCTGCTTGCCTGGCACTGCTCCTTACTTGCACTTGACTATAACCTGGTTTTATTGACAAGAATAGTATGCAACTGCCCTGCTTTCTGCAGAGATAGTTTTTTTCCCTTTTAGTGAGTGGTTCTAGTGAGGACCAGAATTTTTGTAAAAGTGGAAATTGGGAAGGGGAAGCATGACCTTCTCTCTGTACCAGATGTGAAGTGTTACATCAGTTTGCTCCATCCTGGGTGGTTCTGCAAACTCATTCAGTGAGAGCTGCCACGTGCTTCTGCCCTTCATCTCACCTGTGACAGGTGTGCTGTTTGGCCCACCATGCACCAAATCACTTCAGCCTGATTATCTAAGTAAGATACTTAGTTTTTTTAGTTGAATTTAATTTTTGACAGCTAAGTGGCTGAGTTTCGCTTTACCACAGGACCCAAATGAGTACCCAGCTTGGTTTAAGGGATGGGCCAGGGCTGTGTGGCTAAGGACAGGAGACAGGAGCTGGGCCAGGGCAAAGAAACCAGCCAGGGAGATCACCTTGAGTTGTGCTGAGCGTTTCCTCACTTTCATGCCCTGAAGTGGTTGGATTGATGCATGTGACTGCAGTGACAGACTTCTGTCTGTTTGTAGAACCTTAAAATAACTTTACTTCTTGAGGAGGATGTGTTGCTACTGACTGAAGGTGAAGCTAAATGAGACAGCAGAAGTTAATCTTAAAGCTTACTCTGCTCAAGGGTGGGTGTTCCTTTAGCCATCACTGGAGCTTTCTGATCCTTGCATGGACCAATTCAACACAAAGCAAAAAAGAAATGATTTTTCTTTAGGTTAATGAATGGATTTGCTTCAGTGAAGGATCCAAATCTCCATTAGAATTAGAACATCATGATTGGGAGTGTGGCAAGTGAGGCCTGCTCATTCTAGTGGTGTTGAACTGCTGGATCAGCTCAGCCCTTCACCTGATCCTTTGTAGTCCCCCATGACATTCCTGAGGCCTCTGAACTGTCATTGCCTACACTTACTGAGAGACTGCTGCTTGTTAGTTTTGTTGGTGTAAAAACTCCCCACAGAAGGGAAAGCTTCCTCCATATCATTCAGGGCATGTTACTGTCAGTAAAAGGGCACGTTTCTGTGGATCTAGTTTTAGATGTAGAGCATTTCTGCAAAACAACGAGTAAAGCTGCTCTGAATTTGTGTTATCCTGCTCTGACTTTGGTGTAGGCATGCAAAATTGAGCCTTGCTTTACTTGCTATTCTTCCTCATGGCCCCTGCTGCTGACTTCAGGCCTTCTCCCAGGACTCAGAACTACTCCCTGGTTGGTTGTCCTGCCCTGAAGGAAGAAATTGTTTTTCTCATACCACACATTCAGACTTGGCCAGGTCTCTGCATGGCTCAGCATGAATAAGTGCATGAGTAAGCCTTACCTTACTAGTTTGGGACCAGTGTTCTTAGGCACAGGAAACTCATACTTCTCTAAAAATGAAAATTTCTTACTACAAACTCTGACCATAAAAAATTATATTTATGTCTTCAGGATTGCTTGGGTTGCTGCTTTATTAATGCTGTAATCAAAATCTAACGAGGAAGGATCATCAAGTATCTAGAAAAAGATGCAGTTTTTCTCTATAGTGATTTTTTTAATGTATGTAATGGTCACAAAAGGTATTAATTTTCATCTGATTCCTTGTAGACGGCTATTGTACTGTTGGGATGTATATTGAGAAGGAAAGGTTTGTAGTGCAGCACACGGAGTATCTTTGCTATGTAAAAATTAATGTTTTCCTTTCTTCCCCCCATTTTGATTTTTGTAGCATAAAACAGCTCCTTACTTAAACTGTCTATGACTATTTTTGAAGCTGGTTTTAGGTCGGATCACTTGAAAGAATTCTATCCTGCCAAACGGGAACAGTAACTTGCATCTGTTAGTGCTCAGTGCAGCAGTTCCCAGGCTTAAAGGCCTGTCGTACTGCAGCTCCTCTACACTAAGTAGTTAGTACTGAAATAGTTGATTGTTGTCTGAGTTTAATTGCTTGCATTGTTTACCTTACTGTGGGAATTGGTCCCTCTTTCTTTGTTGCATGCGCAGGAAATCCGGGAAACAAGAAAACGCCATGAACATCGTCTGATCGAGGTGGACACGAGCCGCCAGCAGGAGTATGAATCCAAAATGACTCAGGCTCTGGAGGATCTGCGAAATCAGCACGATGAACAAGTCAAACTGTATAAGATGGAGCTGGAGCAGACCTATCAGGCTAAGGTAACCACTGCTGTCAGACTGGAATCCCAGTCTGGGAAATCAAACCAACCCTGCTGTTCTTAAGGAGACCAGTAATTATAATTTAAGGAAGCTTTGTCCCAGTGTTCCAGGGCCTCCTCTGGGGCTTGAGTGCAGGTGCATTTTCAGGGAGGTTGTAGCCAGAGGTTATAGCCAGTCAATATACAGACTTGGAGAATGAAAAGATGACAAGATTTGAACAGGGAAGGATGAATAAATTAAGTTGCTTTTTTTCCCCACGTACAAGATGGTTGTTATAAATGAAGTTGAAATGTTAAGGGAAAGGAGCTTGGCTGTGAACTTCATTCTGGGGATTACTAGACAAAGATGTGTCCCTGTTAGAGACCTGAGCTGGGGAGGAAGATGATGTCAAAGCAGATTAAGTTTTGCTACTGAGTGAGTCACGCTCACTTCTTGCACAGAACAGATGTGGAGCTGCTGGAGCAAGTCCAGAGGAGGTCACAAAAGTGATCAGAGGGCCGGAGCCCCTCTGCTCTGGAGAGAGCTGGGAGAGCTGGGGTGGTCAGCCTGGAGCAGAGAAAGCTTTGGGCAAACCTTTTGCAACCTTTGAACACTTAAAGAGAGCCTGTAAGAAAGATCATTGTGATCTTTGATAATAAGTAATAGAAATTCTGTATATGAGGATTTGGCACTATGCCAGCATGACTATAAGGTAGTGGGTGGTTGTTAGAATTCAAATATTTTGATTTTAAAGTTTTCAAGAAGTAATGGAGTGTGTACTTGAAGTTCCTTCAAAACCCATAGCCTGAAGAAGGCTCTGTGTGCTGCTTAGAACTTAGTGAACAGCACAGCCAGTGAAGATTGATTTTATAAAGCTTTGTGCTGTGTGACTAAAAAACATCTGCCTGTAACAGTTCTTAGCATTGGGTTAGTTTAGTTTTTGGGTGGATTCCATGGTGTGTGGCAGAATTGTTGAAGTTCAGCTGCAAGGCATGCAAAGGATGCTTTTTCTTACTGTCTGCTTTGATGAAACCTATCTTGTACCAGCTTTGAGCTCCATTGTTGCTCTCTAATTTGGTTAAAATTAGCCACTAGAAATGAAGCTTGTTCACTAGGTGAGTTTAAGAAAACAAATTGGATGTTGGCAAATATCAAAGAGAAAAAGTAAAGAGAATAAACCAATAAACATTGTTTTGCCTATGGCAGAAGGTCATCTAGAGTGCTGTGGGTAGTTTTATTGCTTCTTGAAAAGGTACTACAGAGTAATACAGAGCAGACTGACAAAGACAATTAAGAGTATGAAAGAGGTCATGCATGAGGAACGTTTTTAAAATAAAACTTCACCTGGAAAAGAGATGCCTTGAGAGAAGGGAAAGATACAGTGAATGTCTGTAAAAGGGTAAATAGCATGGGGAAGATGAATGAGGAGTGATTTGTTTGGGGGTTTTTTCAGTAGAAGCAGGGACATTGTTTTTGGACATTCAAAGAGGATTGTTCTTTATTAATACAGAGCTACACTCCTTGCCCCGTAAATTCAAAAAGCAGAGACCAATTCTTACCTGAAAAATCCACTGAGAGAGACAGTAAGCAGCAAAATATTGTCTCTGGCTTAGGAAGTCCCTGAGTTGCAAATGGCCAGAGGAGACATAATACCTGTGGAATGTTTTACTGAGTTAGCCCTTGGGCATCCAGGGAACTGTTGGACCAGTACGTGGACTTGGTAGGCAGCGTTTGCTGTTGCCCAGTGTGATCGGTCTTAGGACAAACAGGCAGAGCATGTGGTCACTTTTTTAGAAACACTAAGGCTGCTTGTATAATGGAAGGGCTAACAGACTATTTTTTAAACAGCATAAGCAAATACTATAGGAATAGGTCTAAAATAGATTTTTCTGGTCCTTTCCTGCATTTCCTTGATGTTATGCAGTTCTTATCCTAAACTCACCAGATGTCCATTTAAAATTTTTTAAGATTTAATAGTTGCTATTTTTTACCAAAAGGATATTGCAGGGTATCTAACTCAATGCAAGTGACCTGTATATATAAAACTTACCTTCCAGCTGGAGAATGCCAAATTGTCCTCTGACCAAAATGACAAAGCTGCTGGTGCAGCGCGAGAGGAGCTGAAGGAGGCTCGCATGAGGATAGAAGCTCTCAGCTACCAACTCTCTGGCCTCCAGAAACAGGTAAAGGAACTACATTTGCTGACATCTTGAACGCAGAGCACTGTTTTGTGTGGATATATTAACATTTCTAGCCCTTCGCATGTTTTGAATTTTACATAGAGAAGTTTTTGGTTATGTTTATTTGGGAGGGAGATGAGTTTGAACTGTTTGAGTGGAACTGCATGGCTGCCAACGGGGCTTTCCCTGGTGCTCTGCCTAGGCCAGCGCAGCAGAGGATCGCATCCGGGAGCTGGAGGAGATGATGGCTGCTGAGCGGGAGAAGTTTAGGAAGATGCTGGATGCAAAGGAGAGGGAAATGACAGACATGAGGGACCAGATGCAGCTTCAGCTTACGGAGTACCAGGAGCTGCTTGATGTTAAATTAGCACTGGACATGGAGATCAGTGCTTACCGAAAACTCCTGGAAGGAGAAGAGGAAAGGTACGTACAGATTCCAGTTTCTTTTCTAAGGACTAGCAGGTGTTATTTTCATTTCTTATGCTTATTTTTTTACAGTTTGAGCAGGAATGCCCAGATCTTCTTTCACTGAAGTTATATTGGCTTCACACCACAATGTGTTGTACGGAACACTTACATGGAATGCTTGTTCTCAGCTGAACACCATCTTTATTTTATTTTGGGTTTTATAGTTGTCTTGGAGTACAGTTGAATATATTATTCTGTGCTTGGTTTTCATCTCTTTTTATTTAAGTGCTTGTAGTTCTGGATTTTCCTGGTTTTAAATCATGTGGCCTGCGAATAGTGTGTTTAGTAGTAGCTGTACTGGAAGGGAGGGTTAAGTGACCTGTGTTGCTCTCTTTATAGCACTGCTTTCCATGTCGTGTATCAAACTGCCAGAGTATTCCTCAGGGATGGTTAGCCCCTTCCTCCTCACGTATGCAGTCCTGTTGACACAGAGCAGCGAGGCTGCTGTCAGCAGCACGTTACAGTCTGGTTACTGATGATATTGTAGCTTTGTCTGTTGTTCCCTGGGCAAGTTAATTCAAATGCTTTTTTGATTGCTTTAAGGTTGAAGCTCTCTCCAAGTCCCTCCTCCCGTGTCACAGTCTCTCGGGCTACCTCCAGCAGCAGCAGCAGCAGCACTTCCCTTGTTCGCTCTTCCCGAGGGAAGAGAAAACGTGTGGAAGCAGAGGAGCTGTCCGGCAGCGGGACAAGCGGCATTGGCACTGGGAGCATCAGTGGCAGCAGTAGCAGCAGTAGCTTCCAAATGTCCCAGCAAGCTTCAGCCACAGGAAGTATCAGCATAGAAGAGATAGACCTGGAGGGCAAATACGTTCAGCTGAAAAACAACTCTGAGAAGGTGAGTGTCAGATGAGAGAACAAGGAGGAGCCAAACCGAGACGCTGCATAGCCCTTTGCAGCACAAGCAGGTGCAGCCACATGGAGAGTAGGAGCGGCATCTCAAGGTGCAGAATCCTGCAGGAATTAACAGGAGCACTGAAGAGTTGAATGTTATGGTGGGTTAACAGGAGTGTAATTTTTGCTGCAGGAAGAGAACACAGTTTGTGTTCCAAATTGTAAATGTGTGCTGGAATATTGCTCATGGAAACAGCCTGCTGTCTAGCAGAATGTTGTGGTGTGAAATGAATACCCTTTAAAATGCTGAATGACCTTAAGGGACTTACAGTTTAGACTCTTACTGGATATAGGAAAATACTTTCAAGGTATAATACAGATGTCTAACAACCATGCAAATCAATTTATATTCACATTAATTTAATAACAAAGACCTAAAGAAAGCTCATATACCTGTATGCTCTGTTTTGTTCTCTCTAAATAACCTTCTGACTCTCTCCTTTAGGATCAGTCTTTGGGTAACTGGAGGCTGAAAAGACAAATTGGAGATGGAGAAGAAATTGCTTACAAATTTACTCCTAAGTATGTCCTCAGAGCTGGGCAGACCGTTACAGTAAGTTGTACTTACAGTATGTCAACAACATATTCTTTTGTTGATGCTATGGCAACAGTTGTAAACCTTGAAGTTTGGTACAGCATGATTTGGTGTATGACTTTTGGTTTCATGGATCTGACTTTAGAAGAACAGGATTTCAGTTACAAAAATGCAGAACATAAATACTGAAGTGCTAATATAGAAATTCAGTATTTAAGACCACTTCTGGGGCACAGAGAAAACTGAAGAAAAAGGTATTTTGGGGAACGGTTCAAGGACTATTTGTTGTCAAACACCTTTGCCCCAGTTTGGAACACTAATCCTGCTCAACTTCCCAAAGAAATGGGAACATTTCAGAGCATTCATTCAATCTAGTGGACTGTAGTTAAGTTTAAGACTACAAGTAATAGTATGGTTAAAAGTAGGGTAAAAAAAACAGCCATTGGAATTCAGAAAAAAGCCTGGTATGTAGAGAGAAATAGGAGAATTAGAGGGAACTGTATCGCCTGAACAGTGACTTACAGAATGTCTTTCTACCTAGATTTGGGGTGCAGATGCAGGTGTGTCTCACAGCCCCCCCTCTGTTCTCGTGTGGAAGAATCAAGGCAGCTGGGGCACTGGAGGGAATATCCGCACTTACCTCGTCAACTCGGAAGGAGAGGTAGGCTGTGTCAGAGGGCTCGGGTACTTCCCACACTCTTCCATTGGAGGGTGGGGTGACATGGCACAATCCTGATTTCAAGATCTCCCCTATTATCTTCTGACATAAAAGAGTTTATAATTCTGAAATAATTAAGTATCTGTACATATCTCTGACATTTCTGGAATGTTTTTGAAAACTCTGATCATCATCATGATTATGCCCATAGACATTTCTGTTTTATAAAAACACGCTGCTAGTAGAGAATTTGTTTGGAATTTGAGTATGTACTTTCAGAAGAGACAAAGAAAAGAAACACTGCTGGCAATTCAAAGTTCCATTATATAGTGCCTATGATATTCTGAGGTGCAGTGTAAATATTAATGTAGGAAGATAGCTGTCATTTCCATGTTGGAAGCGTATCACGAGTTCTCATTTGGCAGAGGTTCCTGTATATTCTGCATTTTCCTACATCTACCCACTGAAAGTTAATGTTTCAAAACCATCCCCGCAGATGACTTTTGCAAGGGAGAATAGTGCTTTGGCTGTTGCTCATAAGTGTGCTGTTATTCCAGCAACAGGAAAGGGAAACAGGATGCATTTTACCTGTTCTTGCGCTGCCTTTCTTGCTGGCAGTTCTCTGGAAGCCCTTTGTGCACACTGGGAGGTAGGAGGGGGGATCATGTGTACAAATAGAAAGCTAACTGTCTCAGTATTCAAACAGAGTGGTCAAAGGAGTATCTGAAAAAATTTCAAATCCATGTCTGTTCTCACTGTGGTTACCTTTAGTGTCCCTGCTAAGAAGTGTATGTGAAGGACAACTTTTTCCACAACTAGAGATTTGCATCTCTGATTTCCAGGGTGCAAGCAGATAGAAGAATTTCTTACTACTAAGAAGAAAAATAATTTAGTAATAAAGGAAGCTTTCTGGGGTTTTACAATTCTTTTTAGTGACTGGCTTGGAAGATCATGCTGATAACCAACATATACAACCAAGATTGAATATTTAGTAGAAATCAGGAATATTCTTAATGCTGTGTAATCAAAATGAAAAAGTTTAGTTTCTCACATTACACTGTGTCTCAGACAGCTCCTACCTATGTCTGCTGTGACCTTGCATAAAATTGAAACATGTCTGCTTCCTCTCAAATCCCAGGGTAACAAAACAGAACTCCTGTAGCTAAATTACATTACCACCCCTTTTAATGCACACAAATAGCAATGATGTGGTTTGCAGGATATTACCAGTATTTGCTTCCATAGCTACGTTAAATCTAGGTCAGGTTGCTTTAAACCCTCGATATTTAATAGGGGTGATATATTGATGGTACAGCAAAAGCATAAGGTATAGATCAAGACTACTCCTGTGTCATTTTGTGTAGGAAGTTGCTGTGAGAAGCGTTACTAAATCAGTAGTCGTGCGAGAGAATGAAGAGGAAGAGGATGAAGCAGAGTATGGAGAGGAGGACCTTTTCAACCAACAGGTAATCAGATGCAGACCAGATGTTTAACTTGTGCCTCACTGCTTGGATCAATCAGGTATAAGATTTAGGGAGTCCCTTCAACTTTGGTCAACACTGAGCATTCTGGTCCACATTCCCAGTGGTTGCTTGGAATCCTGCAGCACTGCTGCAGGCACAGAGAGAGCACAGCGTGAGCGGGGCTGTGGGAATTGCTGCTGGGATCCATCCTGGTACAGCTCAGGGTACCTGTGGCAGAGTGCTTCAGATCACACATTTACAGCATTATCAGACAGTGTTCTTCCTGTTCAGTATCTGCTGCTCTGTAAAGCAGAGCTGGGGCATTTTTGCTGCAAGCAGAATATAACCAGATAAGCACTGAAAACCAGGAAAGGAGGGTGCCTCTGTTCTGCAAGCTTCTGCTTACTGGTTTATTTTATGATACAATATACCTTTTACATCTGAAATAAACTTGTTTTTTCTTAGTAATACCACCTGTATGTTTTGATAACACTTGTGAAATAACCAACCAGCAGCTGGCAGAGTGAGAAGGAGAACGATGCTTCATACAGGTGATAGCAGAAAATACTTTAAATTTATTTGAAACTCAAGCGATTTGTTCCCCTGATCGATGGCTATTAGTAGCTCTTTTCACAAATAACCCATTCTATGAAGGTGAATTCTGAAAGCTTTTTGGTCCTCAGGAGATTAAACAATGTAGTACAAAGCAACTGAAACAGAAACTTTTTCTTACCCAAAGAAGCAGCTTTGCAACACAGATCTCTCCCAAATGGATCAGCATCTGAAATAAAGGGAGGAACTCGTTGGTCTAAAGCAAATGACATCACAATTTTTACTTGTCATCTGTATCACTGTTGGAAGCACAGAGTAACCAGTGAACCCCTGGTAGGAGCAGTGTGTCAGTGCTGGCAGCACTCGAGGGCGTGTGCTCTGCTTTCTCCACAGTTGTGATGTTCCCTTAAGATAATCATACTACCAGAAAAATGCTTTTGACAACAGAGATGATAACCAGGGTTTACAGTTACAGTATGAACAGCTGATGAGAATTAAATTCAACTGTGTCTGTCTTATTTTAGGGGGACCCCAGAACAACCTCTAGAGGATGCTCAGTGATGTGAAAAAAGAAGAAAGAAACTATTATTTGCGCTTTTTTCCCTTCATTTATTTCCTTTTATTTTTGCTATTTTTTCCCTCCGGAGCCACTGAAAACTATTTTTATATGCATCATCTGATTTCTTTGAAGTTTACTCCTTGGTACATTTTTATAAAAAAATTTAAAAAAAACCTTTTCTGAACAAAACTGCCAGAATTTTTAACAGATTTCTTTATTTTTCCCTCTTTGTTGAAACACTATATTGGAATACAATATTTTTCCCCACACAGAGTTTAAAGTCTTATGTAGAAACCTAAAGCAGAAAGGAGATTTTTTTAGCTAAAATGAGATGAGACTCCTTGAGTGTATGGTAAAACTATAATTACATAATAAGCAGGATAACCTCCCCAGACAAGAAGTTCTATGAAGTGGGTTCATTTGCAGGGCCCTGGGAGAGATTCACAGAGTGTTTCCTCCACAATTGCAGCAATGGTAATATCTTGCCTGGTATCCTCAGCAATGCCCAACTTAGGAAAATGAGACCCCAGGTTCATTCAGAGTGGTGTTACACAATGGCAGTGACACAGGGAACCTGCATTTTAGGCATTTAGGACTCAGGACTGTGCCATCACGTCCTACTCCCAGGTTTGACAGCCCACTGGTAAAACCATCTGAGTCTGTCACCACCTGAGCTCTGTGTCATCTTTCCAGAAGAGGGGAAATGGTAGGTTCTGCTTCCTGAATATACACACCATCCTAAGCTGGGAGTGTCAAACCCAGAGTCTGAACTGTTTGATTTTCAGGGGATTTTGCCATTGTCTCAAGTGAGACCTTGTTAAGTCATGGACACAAGTTGTGATGGTCTTCTGACATATTCAGCTTTAAACAGATCGATTAAGATCTTAGAAGTTAAACAAATTTATACTTTTGGCAATGATAAATACTGGGGATTTTAAAGGTTATCCCATGTAAATGTCGACTTTTTTTAATCAGAGCTAGATGCAGCTTGTTCATACTTCTCTTATGTTCAAAGGGGCATTGTCAGGTATCCTAAGGAGCAATATTTGCAAAATACTGCAGAAATAGTTGAGTGACTTTTACACAGTTCCAGAGGCAGTGCCGCCATTCAGGACGGAAGCATTCCTGTGCAGTGTTCAAGTGCTCGAGGCAAAGTCCAACAAGGAGTGAAGGGAGAATAATGTTTTTTATAAAAAATGCTTTGTATGGGTAGCAGGTGATTTTTATTGCAATGGGATGCATTTTGTGTCTGACAGTGTCCTTTTAGCTTAAGGTTTCTGCTGCTGCATTTCTCTGGAGAGAAGTCTGACTCCCGTGAGGGTTCATGTTCATACAGTGGTGCATCTTTGAGCACAAGGAAAAATATTTGACTGCTCCAAAGAATGCACTGGCTACTGTACGAGTGAATGTTTTTTTTAACTAGTTATTAGTATGGATACAAAATTTGGATACCATTTGGTTCCAGTATAGAATCGTGTTTTTACCTGCACTCTTGAAGTCTTATCTTGTCATTCAAATAGTTTAGACTCATCAGACAAGTGACAAGGTTTGGATGTTTTCGGTGGCTTTTGGACATTATGTTCTCTGAACAGTATTGTGACTGACAGATATAACCTAGAAAGTCAGTTTAGTGGCTCTGACTGATGGCTTTGTCATGCAAGCAGGGTGGGAACAAAAGGGGCTTTAAGCTTCAGCATTTATTTTGCCATTTAAAATCAATCAAAGATGCTACTTTTCTCTAATTAAATGGGATGACTGAATTGCTGAAGTTAAACTTAATAGACATTTAGAATTATGTTTTTAATCCATTATCAGAAGATCCATTACAAAAAAACCTGATGAAGATTTGGCTGTTTGGGCTGTGGGATAACTCCATTGATGTACTTGGCCATCTTTCTAATGTAATTTTCCCACTCTGCTTGAGTAGAAGATCAAATATGTAGTAAATCATGTCTATCTCTCTGTAAGATGTATCTAGTGAAATTATGTTTCTCAGACATACTGTTATAATTATCTTTTCTAAATTTGTTGTTATGCAAATGAATGCAATCAATGTATTTTTGCAGCACACCTTCCAACCACTGGACAGCATTTCCCTTTCTGATCCACAGCTTCTATAATATACTGACATAGTGTTTGAGGGCTTTTTGCTTTTTCCCTGAAGATCTGTATTTATTTTTTTTACATGGGCCAGTTTTTGGACTGCTTATTCTTTAAGATTGTTCTGTGATCTTAAATACTAAAGCAATGAGCGTGTAGTTCATTTGCATTTTTTCTGTGATTTTTGTTTGTTTCCTGTAAAGAATGGCCTCGGAAAGGCAGCTTGAATGAGGAAAAACCTCTTGCTACCTGAGCCATAGTTTTCTTAACAGCTACTGTATGGGGAGTGTCTTCTTGTAGCCTTAAGAACTGGTGCTTGCAGATCTCTTGTGATGAGCACTGTGCCCTTCTTAACAGTCTGCAGAATTTGTCCTTGGATTTGGAACTGTGCCCTTAAACTTTGGAAACAGTTCATTTGATTCTTCAGGACCATGTTTAGGTATTTGCAGGTCATACAAACCAGTGATGGACACTGTGGGAAACCAGTCCGAATGTGGATGATTCTGTTACCACAGTGCTTTATAATAGGCTACTAAAAATATGATAATTAACTCCTGACTGTAGATTACAAGACAAAGAAGAACTACTGTATTCCATGTACTTTGTGTTTGTGCACCTTCTCCAGCCACAATCCTGTCCTCCTGTTTTTGATGCTGAGCTTCAGTCTAATGGCGCTGTCCCAGTAAAGCTGGTGCACCAGACTGGGAGGCAGTTTTGTGGCTTTAACAAAACAAAAAGCATTGTTTCTTTTTTTTCCCTGTCTTTCAAGGATTTTTGTCCCATTTTCAGGATATTTGAAGGTTTTTGTTCAAATCCAGTGTTCCCTTGCCCTCTTTTTCTCTTTGATCCTGTATATGAACCACTCTTGAAGAAACTGGAGAATGGGTCAGTAGTTCTACTCCAGTGCTGATACCTGGTGTAGAGCTTGAAGGAGAAATAGATTCTACTTGTCTGGAGAAAAATGATTTTAAGGTGTCTCTGAAGAGGGAAATGAACTAGTATAGCTTTTATCAGAGTAGTTACTTGAGTATAACTACCCATATGGATGTTCTTATTCCAGAAAAATAACTTTATTCTGGATGAAATAGAAAAAGTTTTTCCCCATGTGTAGATCATAACAGAATATGATATAAAATATGAAAAATGCATCCTTCCCCTCCTAAGCTCATACCACATGAAAATGCTTTTTAGAACAAGTCCATCCATCTGCAGACCTGTCAGGAATGTGGTGTCCTGTGGAGTGAGCCCCTGGCATTTGATGCCTCTTTTTTCTCCCTTGCTTCCACATTTGTTCCTTTAACTGTTGGGTTGCAGTGACTTACTCCAGGGAGCAGAACGGCTGGGATTCCCTTATTGCTGCACATCTGTATCTCCTGGGATTCCTTTGTTGCCCCACAGCTCTAGTTTTTGTGTTTCCCTTGTTCCTTGGCTCTGACATCGTTTGCACTGACTCGCTGCTCACTTGTCTTCAGCTCTGTGTTGCCATTAGATGGGAGTTGGCTGCATAGTCTGTTTGTAGCAGGAACCAAAAGCCTCATGAAGAAAATAAACATCTGCTTCCCGTGCCTGTGATGTAAAGGCCAGCCGAGCGTGTGTGCAGCTGGCAGCAGTGTGGGAGTTGTGCTGTGGTGGGAAGCAGAGTGTACTGTGAAAGGAGATCACTGCATGTGGTGTCTGTCCGCGAGCAACGGGACACCTCACATTCAGTTCAGGGATCTTAATGGGTTTTATACACCCTTTTTTCTTGTTTTTAATGCTCATACTGTATAAAAGCCCTCTAACTGCAACCTGAACAGAGGTTAGAAGAGACATGTAAACATCCTCTCTATACCCCAGGACACTGGAGAATCTTACTTTTCTTCACATCAGAAGGGTTTTGATGGTGCAGGAAAACATGCATGCTCTATGTTCTAGATCTCTTGTAGCCACTTCTCTCCCATTTTCACTGTTAAACCATTCTGTCTCTTCTTTCTGTATCTTCTTTTGAAAGTCTTATCTCTAAACAAAGGCATATCCATATTTGATCCTGGATTTTATTGACACTGTTGGGTCCAAACCCTGTGTGAGCAGGAAGCAAAGCCTTGTTATGAACCAGTGAGCGGAAGGTGAGATAGTGATTGCATTTTTCAAAGCACTGTTTTAGCTGAATGTCAGGACATGATATTGGAGAAATTGTTTTCTCATTTAAAATGGCCTGGGAAACAGAATTTTGATTTGTCCTTCAATATGCTTAGCTTTAAACCAGTTTAAAATTATTTAAAGGTGTTTGGTTTTTTTATACAAGACCATATTTACATGCAATTATTATTTGTAAACATAATGCCTTTCTTGAAATGCTAAGGTCTAGAATGAAAAGGATGGTCGATATTGAAAGCCTCCATTCAGAATAGCATAAGCAGTGATTTGACTTGGAGTTCAGGAAAATAAAATGTGGTTTATTGAACTTCCAGATTTTACTGAAGTGATGAGTCTGTGTTGGTAAGGCAGATGTTACTGTGTATTCAGATACCCAGATCATTACACTAAAAGTACAAGCAATAATCTATTTTAAGTTTAAGCCAAAATGATTTCCATTTGGGCACAAAATACAGTTGAACTTTTATTTTCATAGCACTGATGCCTTGTGACTTGAATTGTGATTTTTGTTTTTTAATTTTTAAAATTTTGGGGGCACAATTTTGATTTGGCTTGAGGGCACTGCTCAGTGCAGTGACCGCCTCCAGTCAGCTGCTGCAGATAAATTTTTGGAAGGTTCAGATTTTTAAAATAAGGAATGGTGAAATAGGTTGTGAACTGAAACACAGAAGACAAAATTATTAAACTGTTCACTAGGAACTTTAAAATTAAACTACATAATGATCTAGACTTTATCATTTCAAAGTGTGTTTTTTTTTTTCTTTTTAGAATATGCATGCCAAATGTCTTGTCTTTTTCAATGATTTGTAATATACATTTTATGACTGGAAACTTTTTGTACAACACACTCGAATAAATGTTTTGCATTTTATTGGTTTCCCTCTTTCTTTTAACCAACCTTGAGGCCAAGTGGCCTGTTTGAGATGATTCAGCCCAGGGCCCCTTCCTGTGTGGAAAGAGAGAGGACACAAAGAGCTGTCCCCGCTCCTAAGGCTGATCGGCTGTGTGTGTCCCGGCGGGGATCGCGGGGGGTATTCCAGAAGCAAACGAGCGCTTTCCTTATCAGGACGCAGTGCTGGTGGAAAGTGCTGTCCTCTGATCAGCAGCAATAAGTGCAGCAGGAAGAACAGCAGGAGCTGGAGCGGGTACCCACCCCCTTCTCGCCACCCCTGCACTGAAGGCGTTTTTCAATTTAACGGGCTTGATCCTGAAGTGAGAAGGCGAGCATTCCCCTTGCTCCTCCGCGGGGCTGCGCTGAACCCCGGCACTCGAACGCTGTGTCTGCCCCGGGCCCGGCCCGCTCCCGCCTCGGGGGGCCGCGGCCGGCGGTGACAGCCGCGTTGGCGGTCACGGTCCGGGGGCCGCGATCGGCGGGGACAGCCGCGCTGGTGAACACGGTCCGGGGGCCGGCGGGGACAGCCGCGCTGGCGGACACGGTGCGGGGGCCGGGGCCGGCGGGGACAGCCGCGCTGGAGGTCACGCTGCCTGGGCCGTCGCGGAGCGGCCCCGCTGAGGCGCTGCCGGAGCGCTCGGCTCGGCCCCGCCCGGCGCGGGGCTCGCCGGGAACCGCAGTCCGGGCGCCGCCATTTCGCCGGCAGCGCGGGGGGTGAGGGCATGGAGAGCGGCTTCGGCTCCGACTTCGGCTCCGGGGGCGGCGGCGGGGGGAAGCTGGACCCGGGGCTCATCATGGAGCAGGTGAAGGTGCAGATCGCCGTGGCCAACGCGCAGGAGCTCTTGCAGGTCAGGAAGGGCGGCGGGCGGGGCTGGCTCCGTCCCCGTCCCGCTCCCCGTCCCCGTCCCGCTCCCCTCGCGGCCGGAGCCGCCGGGCCGCGGTGCCGCTCACGGGCTCTCTCCGCAGCGCATGACGGACAAGTGCTTTCGGAAGTGCATCGGGAAGCCCGGCGGCTCCCTGGACAACTCGGAGCAGGTGAGGGCGGGCGGGAGGACCGGGGACCCGCGGCCCCCGGCTCGGGGCAGCCACTGAGGCTTTGTGTCCCTCAGAAGTGCATCGCCATGTGCATGGACCGGTACATGGATTCCTGGAACACGGTTTCCCGAGCCTACAATTCTCGGCTGCAGCGGGAGAGAGCCAACATGTGACGCGCGTCCCGGCCTGCGGGCCAGGAGGGACCATGTGGGGAAGGGACGAGAGGCCAGTCCAGGTGGTTGGGGGTGAATCCTGCTGCCTTCCCAGCCCCTGCCATGGCAGAGCAATAAACCCTCGCTAAACCTTTTGCATCCATTGGCTTTTATTAGCACCAGCCCCAGGAGGGAGTGATTTTTTTCCAGCCTTGAGAGCCACCATGAGCTGCTTGATTTACTTCTTGCCCTTCCCAAGCGTCCAGACTGGCCAAAGCGTTATAGCACTTGATAAATCCCCACTGAAAGGGCTGCGACAGGCAAGGAGCCTTCTGTGGAAAAGAGGGGCCAAGCCAAGCCAGCAACACAGTCCCTTTGTCTGAGATTCCACCACGGACCCAGCTATCAGGTAGTTACCCAGTCCTGTCTCATCAGAAGAAAAGCTGCCATAAGATTCTCCATGCGCCACCTTGGCTCTTTCTTCCTTTGTATCTGTGTCTCTGTGGGGCTCACTTTGGGCTCATAGGCTGTGACTCAGCTCAAGCAGTGTTGGGGAACGGGTTGCAGCACAGCCTTGCAAATAGTTGTCCAGCACAGCTGGGGGAAAGGACAGGGTTGGGAAGTGGTTGGATTAATTTCTTTATAGAATAAAGTGCTTGGGTTCATTTCTTTAAAGAATAAAGTGTGTTGTGTTGCTGTGATACTCTCTAACTTCTGGTTTGGCTCTGGCACAGGCATTCCATCTTGGAGCCTGCCTTCTAGGCATCATTTTTTTGAGGGAGGAGCATATCTGCAACAGAGAACGTGCGTCTGCTTTGGTGCTCAACTCTGTATTGTTCTCTGCTTACACACCTCTCCTGAAAAGGTGGGTTTGTGCTGTATAGTCAGCAGTAGGTGCAGCAGCTGCAAGAGGAGAGTGTTGGAGATTAACGGTGGCTGTGTCTCTATATAGAGAGAGGCTTTTTTAAAATCCCTTCTTTTAGAGATCTGCGTTTTATAAAAGATTTCCCTGTTTGCTGGGACATGGAGACACACGAAGGATGTTGTGTCCATACCTGCTAGGACATTCAAAGGCATGTGGTAGAACCTGATTTCATTTAATCTCCCAGTGTGGTGGCTTCTATAAAGGGACTAAAGTGTTCTCACACAAGGTAAACTGAGGCGATAATGGGGTATTTGAACTTAATGAAACTGGAGTTTCCCTTCCAGATTGTCAGAACGACTATTTGAAAATAAAGTGCTTTCAGCCGTGTTTGCTTAGGGGCCTTTTTACTTTTATTTATAGCTATATGAATTTTGTGGCATGGGCTGTGCAGCGGTCCCATCCCATTTCATTCATGGGAACATCCCACAAGTGTTGCAGCCATGGATCTGAACCCATGTGGAGCTCAGCCATACCTGGAAGCCAGGTCTCCCACCTTGCTGGTGCTTTAGCTGGGAAGGTGGTGGATCTTGCTACCAGCTAGGTTGAGACAGAAGAAACCTCTTGCTATGCCCAGATGCGGAACTTAAGCACCAAAAATGAGAAAGGGGTTTGGGGTACAAGCAGCTGTTCGGTTCTGGTGGCTGAATCTATTGGGGAGATGTCTAAATCTGCCCAAGACTTGGCACATGAGCTCTGCAGCAGTTTTTTTCTTATGAACAAAGTTGTCTGCATGTCTTATGCTGGCTGGTGGGACCTGACTTCCTGCTGAAGGAGTTGTATCCTTGCACCCTATGTCAGCACTTTGACTTTTTCCCATCTGGCTTAACCAAAACAGTGCTGTGTGTGACCATGCCTTAATCGGTTTAATCACCTGTTCCCTAGTGCAAAAGGAGCTGGGGGGAGGTTGGGTGGATGGGGGTGTATGGAGGGTGTAGAGAAGCCTGTCTTGATCCTCTAGGACAGATCAGGACCTTTGCAATCCAAACTCCAAGCATTTTAGTCCTGTCTTCTGGGACCAAGTGGTGAGCCAGAAGGTCGTCACTGACCTCTCAGGCACGGAGTGAAAACAGCAGCACACCCTTCCCAAGCGCCACTGCACAACAGCTCCATCAAAGCAGTGAGGTCTGAGGCTTCTGCAAGGGCATAACTGGGCTGGGATGAACTTCACTTGGTCTCTTGGCTTGGCTTTGGGATGATAGCTCATAGACAGGTCAGCCAAACTCCATGAATATCTGCCAGATGTTCTGGGCACCCCTCCAACTAGAAAGGTCATGTTCTAATGCGTAGGATGTTTGGCCAGGCCTTTAGTTCGGACAGGCCTCATTTATTTATAGAAAATGCCTAGAATTTGTACCTTTCTATGCAAAGCAGTTATCAAATGCCCTGGTATCACAACCAGTGGGTCACACAACACTGGCATTTGCTTAATACCTGCAAGGCCATCTTCACCCCTTTGCAACATCAGAAAAACATATAATAGCTGAGGGATTAGTGCCTCCTCTGGCAGTTACTCCTCTCATTCCTTGCCTTCCCTGAGTGGTGAAATGCAGTTTCAGAGCTTGAGGTTCTGCGCGATCCAGCCCTGGACAGCTGTGACTTTGGTGTAGACACCAGGGAAGTATGGCCTGGCACAGCCATAGCCCCAGCTTGTGATTCCTGCTAGAAACCACTTCCCTGAGGGTTCTTTACATGCCAGGGGCCCGCCTGCATCACCCTGCAGAGAGAGGAAAAGGGTGTAGTATCAAGCCAGCGGCAGCCCAGCTCCCCCAGCTTTGAAATGTTCTTTCTCTCTGGGACATGGGCATTTGCTGGCCTGCTCCCCACTTCCCCAGGAGCCCATTCCAAGCTAGAGGACTGCTCAGTGATGTACCTGCATGAATAATGTGAGCTTGGGGTTCTGGAACATGGAAGAGGGTGTTTGGAGGTACATGGAATAGGCTTCAAGGTATCCCCGTAGCCCTTTGCTTGGCATTACCTCCCTGACCTGCCATGGGCTGGTGGGGCAAGCAACACAAGGTGTGTGCAGGATGGACATGGATAAAGGCAACAGCCATGACGGATGGACAGGCAGCTGAGCTGGGGGAGGCAGGGCCCTCCTGAGGGAATACAGCCTGGGGACTTGGCATGAGCTTGCTCTGTGCCAGCCGCAGGGTTTGCTGCTCTCACTCACTGAACAGCTGTCGACGGTGCCCTGTGGGAAACCAGCACACACCATCCTGCTGCTGATCTGGACAGGGTAGAACTTTTTGCAGGCCTGGTCTCCAATTATGTTCACTGCTGCTTTTTGCAGATGCTTTGACATGAGACCTGAGGAGAAAAGTATTGATGTTAAGTGGATGCAGAGCACGTGAGAAGCAGAAGCATGTGTAGGAGTGGGGTCTCTGCAGCCTTACTTGCTGGCCAGAGGGAGAGACCTGCTCTGGGAAAGTCAGTCAGGCCTAGTTCCTCCCCAGCAGAGCAAGCACAGAAAGATCCCCTGGGTGTATACTTTGTCCAGCTCCTCAGCTGACCAGCTACAAATGATACTGGGTCCTTGCACTGCAGGAGCAGAGCTGGAGCAGCTGCTGTGGGGATGGGGAGCTCAGTGGCTGGCACACAGAAAGCTTGGGAAGGCTCCAAGAGGGAAGAGGTGTGGCTAAATGGAGTACAGTGCATGGTGGCAGTGGAGGAGATGGTAGTGATACCAGGCCTTGCCCAGCTTGGTGTTCCCTGCAGGGTCCAGCCTGGCCTGGGGAGTGCTTGGGACGGTGGCATTTAGAACTGCACGTGCTGAAGTGTGCAAGGTGGGTGACCATCTGGATGTGAGGGGGCCCCCTCAACCCGTACCTCCTTCCTTCGTGGAACCCCAGCCTGTGATGAAGCATCTGGCCCCTTCATGGAAGATGTGAGACTTGTCTGGGAGACATATAGGTCTGATGGTGTTGCTGAACTTGACAGGTGTGCTCAGCTCTAGCAATGCCACATCATAGTCCAGGCTGTAGATGTTGTAGAAAGGGTGCTTGTAGATACGGAATATTTTCTCCATTTTGCCATCGATGCCACTCAGGAAGGGTGTTCCTAGAAAGGCCACCCACATTTTGGGGTCACTGTAACTGCAGAAAGACAGCAAACCTGGCTGTTAGGAGCACGGCCTCACAAGGAGGGCCATTCCTCCTCTTGTGGGGCTGGGATGCACTATAGCCACACCTTGTGAGGCCAGGGCCCCTGTCTCCAGCACACTGGGCATACCCAGGCTTTGCTCCACTCATTCCTCCTCACACTCCCCTGTAGGGGCACACCTACAGGGTTACAGGGAACGTGTGCCTCTCACAGGGCACAGCATCCCAGCCTCTCACAGGGCACAGCATCCCAGCCTCTCACGGGGCACAGCATCCCAGCCTCTCACGGGGCACAGCATCCCAGCCGTGGTGCTGGACCACGACGGGGGCAAGGGCAGATGGGCTGATGGGACTGAGGCCAAGAGCCAGCTGGCTTCACTAGCCCATCTCAGACTTACATGTCAAAGCAGTGAGCTGCAGAGAGCAGCCACCGCTCAGCAATGAGGACGGCCCCGCACTTGTGCTCCTTCCGCCGCAGCCACAGACTGACTTGCCAGGGCCACTCCCCTCGAGCTGCGCTGCTGCCACCCACGATCTTGCTGAAGGCCAGAGCAGTTGTTAGGCCACAGTCTGGGACAGAGGAAGAAGCACCATGGTTTTAAATAAACATAAATGAAAGGGGTGTCTGCCTGCCTTCCATCACCTGTGCCGTGGGACAGCCTTCTGGTGGGGCGTGCACAGGGCAGTAGGATGTGATGGGTTCCATTCACCCAGCTGAAGCAAGGCTTGGCAGACAGGGTATGGTTTGTGAAACTGTTATCACAGATCACACCTTCCAGGGCTGTGGTATGTGAGAAAGGAACATTTGGATGGACTGGCTGAGCTATCACACAGCAAGGAATGTGCAGACCGAGGAGCAGTCCCAGAGATGACAAGACATTTTCTGGGCTACCATGTTGTGCAGAGTTGTCTTGCCACCTTGTGCTACCAGACTGTCTGGCCAGAAGGCTGATGTGCTGGAAATGGTTTCTAATATTTGTAGAAGAGGAAAAGAGGCCACATTTTCTGCTCATCCAGCTTTATCTTGGTTTAGATTCTGGCAGAACAAGTAGGACCTGGACTACAGTGGGCTGGCCCAGGCCTGCAGTGTCCTGTGTGGGGCCCAAGACAGCCAGTGTGAATGTGGTGGGTTGCACTGGGGAGTCTGGGTCATGCAGAGCAGGGACTGCAGAACAGGACTCACCACAGTTGCGCTCGTCGGAGCCGTCGCTGCAGTCCACGACACCATCACATTCAGGATTTTCTTTTCCAATACACACCTTGCTGGAACACTCGAAGGTGAAGCTGGTACAAGGCACCACTGGAAGGGAATAACCCATGGCCTGCTCAGTACTCTGTGATGGAGGCCTCCTACCAACATGTCAGTACATCTGTCATCAGTTTTACCTGGGGCTTGGGTGGGCTTGGCAGTTGTTCTCAGAGCTTCAGAGTTGTCACTCACATTTGTGCTCATCTTCGTTCCCAGGGTGGTTCTGCTGGTTAGACTTGCAGCTGTTGTGCTGGGCTGGGTGAGGATGACTGTGCTGGAAGTTCTAGTGATGGCTGAGCTGGAAGGGATGCCTGTGCCAGGACTGGGCAACTGTGAGATGGTGTCCAGGATCCAGTCTGTGACTCTGGTAATTCTGGAGTACACACCAGGTTTCATAGCCTGGGCACAACCAAATCCCCAGCTCACAATGCCAGCCAGGTAAAACACTCCTGGGGTCACCTCACAGGCCAAGGGCCCACCTGAATCTCCCTGCAGAAGAAGCAAGGCAATAGCTGCTCAGTACAGTCTCCCCCAGACAGGTCTACACGGGGTTGCCCCTCAGCCACACCAGGAGGACTTCGCTACCCCTAACTCTTCTTTCTCCAGCCTTGGGCCTGTCTGCTGTCTTGCAGTGTGTGTGCAAGGCATGTCAGACACTGAAGCTGAGGGTCAGTGGCTCAACCTGGCTGCACAGATACAAATGGCACTTGTCCTGAGAGTTCATAGCTCCTGTCAGCACCACTCCACCAACTGCCACTGTCTCACTGCCACTGGAGGAGACCTGCTTCATCCAGGATTCATCTGGCCAGACAGAACAGTGGGATGTTGGTTTAAGTCATTCTCAACCTGGTGGAGCTTTATATACTTTTCTAAAGCTCCAAGGTACTGGGCTGGGGTTTTTGTGCTCAGGTGAATTGCACAGCTTGGCCACAGCAGCTCAGTAAATATTTCACAAGGATCTGCTGAAGGCAGAGGTAGCCCAGCTTTCTGGAACAATCCACAGAGCAGAGAAATTCCATACTTTTACCTGGCATGAGTCTACCATCCCCTCCAGGAAGCCAGCACAGATCATTCTGTCAGTGAGGGAGAAGTTGTAGAGGAAGTTGCAGGTGTTGTGGTCTATGATGCCCACAGAAGCTTTCTGCAGGAACTCGGGCGTGGTGACTGCATGAAAAACACAGGATTAGTGAGTGGGGCAGAGGGAAGTGGGAACTCATGGATTTTAGACTGACAACACAACTTTTGGGAAAACAGGCTCTAAGCCCACATGAGAATTGAGTCCTATATAACCTATTTTCTCAGCAGCCCTGAAGCTTCCTGGCTCACCCCAGGGTGCAGTTCTCTGTCTGTGCTAAGGATCCTGCACCCAGCTGTGTCCCTGACAGCTTGTGGGTTCCTGGTCAGCTGGGCTTCTTTGGTAGCACAGGTGCCACTCAGGCCTTTTCCCTACAGTGGGATCTTTCCTTTTCCAGTTGCTTGGAACATCTCTGACTGAGTGTGTCTGCTGTGGCTGACACACCGTCCTGCCAGAGCTGCAGCAGGCTCTGAGCCAGTGTCTGACTCTTGCTTAGCATGGTAGAGCTACTGAGAGGAGTCTTAGCAGGTTTCTCCTGGTTCCCACCAAGCTGCTCTCTCAATTTTCGTGTTTGCTGGTGACTCTAAATAACTGTGGTTTAAGGTGATGCTCTGTGTGCCTTTATTCTTGTTTATTCTTGTGTTTGTGTCAGTTCCTGACTGTCCCTGTCCCTGTCCTGCCCTGTGTGCTCACAGGACTGTGGGTCAGTGGCACAGGCTTTGCTGCTCAGGCTGTCAGTGCTCCAGGGCAAATCAGCACCACTGCTTACCATTCCCTTCCTGGAGATCTCCCCACCCAGAAATGAGGCATTTCTTGCCAGCAGGGAACTTCTGCACAGCGAGTGGGAGGCACACAGGCTGGATATATTTGTTGAAGACAAGAGGTCTTGCCAGCTCGAGTACAGCCACGTCGAAGTCCAGAATCATGGGGCTGAAGAGGGGATGTGGGATCACTCTTGTTACGTTGACTTTCACTGTATTCTCATCTGTTCCATTGAGTGATGTTGTTCCCATGTAGGCTTCGATCTCTTCTGGATTTGTCCTGCAAATACACAGTTCTAAACATGCATTCTCACACACAGATGACTGCAGACAGTTTTACATGATCAGCACACAGCAGTGCAGCCCTGCTAAGTCAGGCCCAAAGAACTGTTTCCAGCAGTGGCAGCTGCTGGATATCTTCTGAAGAGCAAGTAAACATGTAGTAATAACCTCTCCTTACCTCCAGAAATTTATGATTTCAGGAGTGTTCTGGTACACAGGCTGTGTCTCTGTATTCAGTAGGTCTTGATGGATTTGGGGGTTTTATTTGGATTTTTCTAAAGTTGTGTTTTATTCTTTTTTTTAACCCTACGTGAATTTTGAATATTCAGTTTAATGACATTTATTAAGAACTGCTTCCTTTTGATTGTTTTACAACTGCTCTTGGTGGTTATTTGGTATCTTAAAAAAAAGAGTCAAAAGGCATTCCCTAATTGTACCCTTCATCGTTGTCCAGTCCCATCACTTTCCCTTCCCACCAGTTGTTTTTTCCCCAGGTCTAGTCTGATCTATTGTGTCTTGCATGTTATGATGCTGTTCCACACCCAGCTCATCCCCGAGCCTTGTGTTCACCTTCACACAGTGTTACTCCAGCCCTGTGTGGAGCTGGTGTGCTGTGCGTTACCCGCAACATCCTGGTCATCTCCCTTGTTTTTCTGACTGTTACTGCATCCTGTGCTCTTTAACCGGCCCTGCCCACGGGACTGCTGCTCTCAGGGAAAAATCTGCACGTTTCTGACCGCTTGTTCTGGATGGCAACATTCAGATGGAGATGGATGGGGATAGCTGATGGAGACCCCTCCTTGTCCACAAACAGCACTGCTGCTTTTGCTGTGTGCCCCATTTCACACTTGTCTACCTTACACATCACTCACTGCTTTATTGCCCAGCTGTTCAATGCATGAGGTTGTCTTGAAATCCTTCTTAGTTAGTCTCTCACCCTTTCTGCCTTCAGGAATTTATTCTTGACAAACGTTGTCCTCTTGCTACTCATTTCTTTATCAAGGCTACTCATAAATCTGGGCTTGGGCTCTTGCAGAACAGAACTCTGCAGGACTGAACACACCATTTTCCCTTTAGCAGCTGATCACGTGTCTCTATTTTGTATATGACAATTTTTAAGGTTAAATTTATTAAAGAAGTTCTTGTGGCATCTGTCCTTTTCCACCCCTCTTAGATGTGTTGTCCTTGCTCCCTGCCCAAGCCAGGGTAACCCCTCTCTGCATCATTCCAACCTCCCCACAAACCCCCTTTTACTATGAATCTCTAGTTATAGCAAAGATTCATGTGCAGAATATGTTCTTGTTGTGTGGCTCCAGTGCCACGCTGTGGTTTTGGCAGCACAGCTCTGTGGTGAAGGGTGGGGGAGGCTCTTACTCGTTGAAGCAGTGAGCTGCCGACAGCAGCCAGCGGTCCCCAATGATGGTGGCTCCACAGAAATGCCTCGAGTCCTCTCTCAGGCTGACTTGCCAGGGGATCTCTCCTCTGGAAGCATCTGTTCCTCCCACAATCTTGCTGGGTTTAGAGAACCCAGGTCGTCCTCCACACTCTGAACAAAGTCAAAGCATGACTTGTGAGTACTCCTGGCAGAAGACAAGCGAGAGACTTTTGCTCTCCCTAACCAGTAAGTCTGAGCTGGGACAGGTCAGCGCTGAGGCGTGAGGATCTACCCAAGCCCTGTCTGCTGATCATGGCAGGGCCTGATGGTGTCTATTTACACCTGGGCTTTCACACTAACTGCTGTTCTGCATCTTGCTCTTGGCAAATCCCCAACCCTGGGCCTTTCTCAACGGCAGAGTAATCAGCGCCTCTTAGTAATTAGTGCCTCTAGGCACTTAGGCACTTAGTAATTAGTGCCTCTTAGCCTTGCCATTACAGATGAAAACTTAATCCTAAATGTAGCAAAATACCTTACATCTACATCTCCCTGCAGAGCTGCTGGGGGCTCTAGAGCAGACAGGTCATCCTAAGACACCTGCCCTCCTTCCCTGCAGTGAGAAGGTCCCCGTCTGCTGTGAAGGTGCAGCCACCAGCTTTGAGCTGTGGGGAGATCCATAGGTGGCAAACAAAAGTGAGTGGTCAATAGGTTAAATGCTGTCAGACACTGCTGTGCCTTAGTGCCCTGTCCTGGAGCTGCTGGAGCAGCCGAGTCACTCAGGCAAGATGACACAGTTGTATAAGCAAAGGAACTGCATGGACCTGCACAGGTACTGAGTGACCTTGCCAGGCTGCTCTGCTCTGAGCTGGGACGGCCAGACAGTGTCACATGTGCCTTGGCCTTAGTACTTAGGCCAGGATTGTGGGGCTCACCCTACAGAAAGTCAGCTCAGCTCACCAAAAGAAGGAACCTGGCATTTGGACTTGCATCTGCCACTCTTCCTGCCAAGGTGCACCCCCCCATGGGTGCTCATACCTTGTGGTCTCACTGCAGTCACTGGCCTGCTGGCCGCTGGGGCTGGGGAGGTGGTGGGGGTTCCTCTGGTGGTGTTGAGCTCTTCAGCACTGACCACATCACTGTTGGTACTGGAGTGTACTGGAGGGACAGGATGGGCTGTGGAGGTGGGGAAGGCAGAAATAGCATCCAAGATCCAGTCTCTGAGTTTGGTAACACGTGTGTAAACCCCAGGCCGCCTGGCTTCAGCACATCCAATCCCCCAGCTCACGATTCCCGCCAGGAAAAACCTGCCAGATGGTTCTTGGCAAACCAAGGGCCCACCAGAGTCGCCCTGCAAGAGAAACCAGATGGTGAGCTCTCCCTGGGGATGCACTGAGCTCTCCCTGGCCACCTTCAGCATCCCTCTGCCAGCTGGGGTCTCTCACTCCCTGTGTATCTCAGCTCACTTCATATTTGCTCCAACCTAGTGATGACTGGAGCATCTCCTGTGCTGGCCTTTGGCTGCTCCTCCATCTGGGCATGCTGTCCTTCTATTAAGTAGTAGCCTTGTGCCATTGATATGCCAGAAGAGCACAAGGACATCCTCTATAAAATATAGGGTTTAGTATTTCTACTGCTTTAATCATTCGTTAAATTGTCTTTCTTAAAGGTTAAGCCCAGCAGCCCCTCCACAGCCAGATGATGGGTGTTCATTGCCTGATACATAACCCAGGGTGACCATGCTAATCTTTGCATCAGGTTTTCTTGATTTGGCCTATGGTTCCCTGGTCAATTCTTTGTTATTGTGGGGCCCTGAGAGTGTCACTGATGGACATGTGGTGTCTGTGAAGCTGGCAGTGCCTTCTGGGGCTGATACTGCTCTAGATCAATAATGAATAACCAGATGGGTCATGCTGCTCATCCACCCTTGGATCTTCCATTCTTGGCCTCTTCTCTGGTGTTTGTGTTGTATTTAGTCCAGAAATAGGAGGCACTACCACCAGAGCAGTGCAGTTTTGCTCAGCTGGTGGCTGCGGGTTTGAATAGCCCTGCCAAGCCACAGGAACAGCCTTGAAGGTCTGGTGCATTCTGAGAGGAAAAGACTCACGTGGGGATCTGTGCCAGCTTCCCTGGGCAAAGCTTACCTGGCAGGAGTCAACCTTCCCCTCCAGGTAGCCAGCACACATCATCCTGTCTGTGAGGACGTGGCTGTAGAGGCTGGAGCACAGGTTCTGGTCCAGCAGCTCCACTGTTGCTTTCTGCAGGAACTCGGGTTTCACCACTGAACGAGAAAGACACGACTGTGAGCTCAGCTCAGGGAGCAGCAGCCCCAGGCAGAGCCAGCCCAGCTGGCCTGAGTTCCCTTCCCTGGGGTCTCCTGCCTCACTCACAACCCCCCAACGTCTCCTCTGCTCCCTGCCCCGCTCTGCTTACAGAAATCCTCCTTGAGGTAACCCCAGCCGGAGATGAGGCACTTCTGGCTGGTTGGGAAGTGATGGCCTGCGTCTGGCAGGCACACGGGCTGGATGTACTTGGTGAAGGTCACAGGTCTCTTCAGCTCCAGCACAGCCACATCGTAGTCAGCGGTGTCGGCGTTGTAGGAGGGGTGAGGGATGATCTGTGCAATGTCCATTTTCACCGCGCTGCTGTCGGAGCCTCTGAGGGAGGTGGTCCCTGTGTAAGCTGCCCACATGGTTGGGTCCTGAAACCTGGAGGAGACACAGCAGGGACTGTGTGAGCCTCCAGCCACAGCACCGTCCTGCAAACCCAAGCTGCATCCTGCCATCCACTCTGGAAGTGACGGAAACTCCCCACAGTCCCCCTGAGGGAAACCAGGCATGATAGGGCAGAGATGGTAGCTTTTGGAAAGGAGATGGAGGGGGGAAGATGGCATGAGTAGAACTTACTCAGTAAAGCAGTGAGCAGCAGACACCAGCCACTTCTCTGTGAGGATTGCAGCACCACAGAAGTGCTCGTTGTTCTCTCGCAGGCTGACTTGCCATGGGAACTCCCCTCTGGACGCCTCTGAACCTCCAACTATCCTGCTGGCAGTCTGCATGGCAGGGCGGCTTCCACAGTCTGGAAGGGATGAGAGAGCCAGTGCATCAGGATCCTGATGCTGTGTCCCAGCAACACAGACTTGGGGGCAAGTGGGAGAAGCTGCTTCAGCTTCATGTGTGCTCCCAGCACATGCTCAAACAACAGGAGAGTGCCTGGGATGTCACAGGGCAGGCTTGGAAAGAGCACTGCGAAGACTGGCCCATCACAGCATCCTCCCTGAAATTCTGGGGAGAAGCATCTTGACTAGTTTGACAATCTCAGCCACTGCCCCATGATATGCTCCCAGCAGCTCGTGGGTGTTGTCCATCATGTGGCTCTTGTCCATCATGCCAGGCCACCACAAAGGTGGGCCTTATCACAGTTGGTGGTGGGACCAAGGTGTTTCTCAGGGCCCAGCTCCCCTCATCCTCACAGCACAGGCATTTACTATTGGCTTGAAAAGTCATGCTGTGTCCTTGGCTCCCTTCAGTGCCTGGAAGCCAGTGGTGTTACACCTGTCACAGTGTGCAGCAGTGCGTTGTGGCTTGTCCCCTACTGTCCAGGAGACCTGCTGTGACAGACTCCCCACAGCCCTTCCCTCAGAGGCACCAGCACCCCCATCTGCCTGTCACGGGCTGGGTTTGTGCCAAGTGACGGTGTCTCCAGGGCAAGGCTGGAGTCATTTGTGTCCCCTGCAGCCCACCCAGCAACTCTGCCCTGGCTTCCCCAGGGGCAGCCACCACAGGGCAGTGTCCTTGTCACCCTGCTCCCTGGCAGGGCCGCAGTCCCTCCAGGATGGCGCTGGGAGCAGAGCTGCAGCTCTGGCTGAGCTTGCAGGGCCCTGGGCCGCCAGGGTATGAACAAGATCTCTGCATCCAGGCTGCTGTGAGGAGGAGGAGGCTGCAGAGTGCAGGTTGCTCTTCCTGCCTAGCTCTTACCTGATTTCAGTCCAGATCTGTGGGGAGAAACCTTGCTGGGACCTGTGACAAAGCAGAAGGAATCAGGATCAAGAAGGGCAGCCCAGCCAGGAGCTCTGGGGACTGTGCTGTTCCCAGACTGGGCCTGCAGGCTTTGCTGCATCATCTTCTCCTGCCTTCCCCTGCCCCATGGCCAGTGTGAGCTCCTGGCCTGGGCCCCTGCTGGGGAACTCTGCTCAGCCACGGAACAGGGGAGGAGCAGCCACCTCTGTGGGCTTTGGGTGATAAATTCCCAAAAGCAGTGAGCTGCCTCCTAGGAGCAGACTCCAGGTCTGAACCTATGCAGGACTGTTGCCTAAAGCCAAGGGGAGTCTGTGCACCCTCCATCTGGGCTGCACAAGACTCCCCAGGATCCAGGGATCCTGCCCATTGTGGCAGAGGGTGCAGAGGGAGCTGCAGAGGAGCCCACACCTTCATGTTTCCCGGGCACATGTTTTTTTAAATCTGCTATACCTGAAGTCCTATAGCCACAGTCACTGAAGGAAAGGAGAATTTCTTGTCAGGTGGTTTCAGAGAGTAATTCAAATATGAGAAATATCTACCTAAGCCGTAATTATTGCCACAACTCTGAGGACTGCCTAAGGACTGCTGTGCACTTGCAGGTACAGACGACTCAGCAATTAGCCTCCTAGAGCTTGATCCCCTGTCCCTTAGGCTGGTGCTGCAAGGAAAGCCAAAGAAACTGCAATTTATACTTTAGACTCTGTAGTTGCTGTGAGCCCCTCAAGCTGCTCTTGCAGGGCAGAGCAGCAGGACAGCATTAGTGCTGGAGAGGTATTTGGGTACCCCACAAATGTTTGTTGAGCAGCAGGCAAGATCTAGGTTTGTCTCTGCTGCTGTATAGTGGAGCTGGGAGCCAGGCGGAGATTTCCTTGTTCTGCTGGGTGCCTGTGGCAGCACCCCCATTTCCAGCACTGCTGCTGGGCATGAAGCCTTGACTGGATATCCAGAGCTGGAGCCCTGCAACAGTTTGGCTCTCGGAGGCACAGATGGTGGCTCTGCTTTGTGACTCTGGGTGGCAGCAGCCCCAGCACAGAGCACCCTGCCCTGCCTGCCCTGCAGTGGGGGGAGAGCAGCACCTGTCAGAGAAGCTGAGGAGATGGTCCCGTAGGCAGCCAGGGACAGCCCCTGCCTGTGCAGGGCAGCTGCCAGCCCGTGCCTGAGAGCCTCCTCCTCCAAGGCAGAGCTCAGGGGCTGGGAATCCTGGGCGGCGAAGAAGAGGCGGAAATGGACGATCACACTGGAGTTTCCATTCCTGCTGGGAGACAAAATTAATGAGGATGTTGGCTCCACGATCAGTACAGGCTCCTGTGCTCGCTGCCTGCAGGGAACTGAAGGGAAACCAAACTGACTCTTAATAATGTGATTCTTAATAATTTAAGGTTTTTCTGGAGATGTTCTCCAGGTTGAAATACTCATTTGCAGGGTTTTTTTCCTTTGGCCCAAAGCTGTGGTCAAAGAAGCTGTTTCCCTCTGCCTTTCTGACTGCATTTCCAGATGAAAGAATCCAGAACACTACTGCAATCCCAGAAGAAAATCCAGCCTTGATCAAAAAACAGTTTCTCTTTGTACTAGTTTTGAACAACAGCACAGGTGTGAGCTCCCCTTCTTGGTAAGGTTTGTCAGAATGCCCTGAGACATGAGCTGCAGAGCCTGCAGGGGCAGCTGCCTGCACTCACCTATAGCCCAGGATATTGCAACCTGTGCAACTCCAGTCCAGCTGGGAGTCCTGGAGACTGGACAGAAACTGCAAAGCAAAGAGTGACGGTCATACACTTATGCACAGAAGACCCCAGGGAGGTGGGACTAGATTATGCCTGGGATTTTGCAGGGAGCTGGAGCTGTTGAAGCATCTTCTCTTGCCTCTGCAAGCAGCAGAAGCAGCCATGTCCTGTTCATGTCTAACCCTTTTCCCATCCTAGCTCAGTACATCCCTTTTTGATGCTTTCCTACCTCTTTAGCCAGGAGCAGGCGTGAGCACACATTTCCCACACTACAAATGCCTCTCAGGGCCCCAGTGGGGCCTTTCAAAGTGTGGCTCAGTCTGTGCTGATGTTTAAGAAGTCCCAGTTTCCCTCCTGCCCATGACATCCAGATTCTGCTGAATGAGGACAGGCAAGCTGGGCCCTCATGAACCACCACAGTATTTCCCAAGTATTTTCTTGGAAAGCCCAGATCAACTCACCAGCCTCTCAAGAGCAGGTGTCAGCACCCTGTAGTAGTCTGAGTTCTCCATCTTTAAGCTGCTGTTGAATATGATTCCTTGCAGCTCCACTGTGTGCTCAAAGCTGGTCTCTCCCATGGGGTGGCAGGCTGCCAGAGAGGGACAGTGTCTGTCAGAGGCAGCTTTCCTTTGGAACAAACTCTATTCCCTTCTCTGGACATGCTACAGCCCCTCAATGTCTTTTTTGTCATGAGGGACCAAAAACTGAACCCAGGATTTGAGGTGAGATCTCAGCAGTGCCCAGCACAGGGGGACAGTCACCACCCTGGTCCTGCTGGCCACACTGTGGCTGGTACAAGCCAGGTCACACCTGGGCTCATGTTCAGCCACTGTCAGCCAGCACCCCCAGGCCCTTCTCCACCAGGCAGTTTTCTGGTAGGACTGGCACTTTGCCTTTTTGACCCTCACACCACTGGCCTTGGCCCATTGATCCAGCCTGTCCAGTTGCCTCTCTGGAGCCTTCCTGCCCTCCAGCAAAGAAACACTCCCATCCAGCTCGGTGTCATCTGTGAACTGACTGAGGGTGCCCTCGATCCCCTCGTCAAGATCATTGATATTAAACAGGGCTGGCCCCAGAGTGGCTCTGGGGAACACCACTGGTCACCAGCCCCCAGTTGGATGTAACTCCATTCACCACAAGCAGCCAGTTTCTCCAGAAGAATGTGGTGGGAAACGGTGCCAAAGGCTTTACTGAAGTTGGGGTACACTATATCCACAGCCTTTCCCTCATCCACTGCGTGGGTCACTTTGTCACAGAAGGAGATCAGGTTGGTCAAGCAGGACAGGAATACAGCATACATGCCATGAGACACTGAAGATGAAGTGCTCCAAAGTCACATACTGAGAACATGAGTTGACTACAGCCCTTGTTTGTGTGTGTACATGCAGGAACCTGACCACATTTTGTCTTCAGCAGGAGGATTTTTGCTATGAGTAGTGCAGACCACTTCTCTTTTGGAGGTGATAAACTGAGAGAATGTACTCAGCTGCACACTCACCCAGCAGGATCCCCAGGCAGAGAGCTGTGGCACTACCAGCCACGGCAGCAGCAGTAACCTTCCAACAGCAGGCTCTCAGTCTCCTTCTCTGAGTGCCTTGTCCTGGCACTTGTCCTGGCTTTATCTGGTCCATGCTTTTTAAGCAGGTGGGCTCTGTGATTAAGAAGAAGAAGAAGAAAAGGATAAGGCTGGGATGAAATGTGTCGTGCTGCTCCATGGTTACGCCAGGAGCTTCAAACATTGCCAGGAGAAGTGAAAGGATGGATACACCACGTCCACTGAATGTGCCTCAGGTTGCACTCTTGGTGCACTGAAGATGCCCAGATGGTATATGGTGCTCCAAATGAGATCTCAAAAATGCCAAAAATAGAACAGTTATCTTGCTTTTTTGGGGTCTGCAGTCTTGCTTGTACAAGCCCACCTGTGGCTGGCCTTTATTTGCACGTCATCAATGACTGGGTATCAGTAGGAATGAAATAGCCTGGGATATCCATTGTGATTCCATCAGTCATTCAGACAGGCTGATTTTTGCAACAAGCCTGGTGAGACAAGGAGGGGCACTGATTTCCTGTGGCCCTAAAATGTATTAAATAACTGGATAAATATTTCTCCCTCCTAGGCACATAACCCTTCCCTTCAGACTGGCGGGATAAAGGCTATCTCAGACAATTTGTTTTGTCAGACTGGAAAGCCACAGAAGTCTGACCTTGGCCAAAGGTCCAGAGCCACTCAGCTTCAGAGTGAGTTCTTTGAGGACTCAATCTCGAGCTGCTGGGAAACTTCAGATTTACAGGTGACACCAGAAGAGTCTTGGCAAGGCACAATCACCTCTCAAACTTTGCCTTGATGTTGACAGCATCAAGAGCATAAAACCCACTCAGCTCTGCTGTCCTCAGTTGCAAAGTGTGTCCTGCCAAGGGTCATCTCCCCTGGTCACTTCCCACCCACTCAGAAGGTGCTGTGAGAGGTTGTGCTGCCACAGCAAGCAATTCACTACTGCTGTAAATCAGGCTGTGACTTCGGGGAAGCTGCAGAGGAACAGCCTTTTCTAATGTAAATGCATCCAGCAATGAAAGGAAGAGGGGAAGAAAGGGACCCGGGACACGGAGCAGCAGCTCCCTGTTTCAGAAGAGCTTTTCAGTGTTTTCCAAGAGGCGTCAGCAGCTCTTTAAACTGAAGCTTCTAGATAAGAGATTTTAAAAGGTCACTTCTTTGTGAGGCAACAAACAGAGGGAAAGGGGAGAGGAAGGGAGAGCCTGTCCAAGATCCCTCTTTTTTTCTAGCAGACCTCCAAATACTCTTTCTCAGCTGTCACTGAGCCTGGCACAGATAGGCACTGTGGTCCCTGGTTCCTGACAATATCTCCATTTGACAATTCAGCTCTGGCTCAGAGCAGACAGGTAGGGAACATTTTTCTAGTGGTTCTTGTGACCTGAATACATACAGATGAGGGATCCCTCCTCCTCTCTTTCAGTAGGTTTTAGAGCCACTGTCTCTCTTGTAGTGTGCTGAATGTAGGACCTTAGAAATCCAGTCCAGGTCTGCTGACCAGTGCAGCAGACCATCAATGGACCAAGGTGGGACAACTGCATCTGAGAAAAACATTAATCCCACAGACAAAGTGGGCTCTGGCTGGGTGTTTCTTTTTGACTATACAATCTTGGCTGCATACACAAGTCATATTACAAATCTAATTACTTGGAACCCTAGAAAGAAGTTAATATTAGTAATTGCAGAGGCATTTTAATTGGAAAGAGTAAGAAAATTTAGAGAACCTTTTACTTCCCAAAACAATCAAAACGTGTCTTTGCTCTCCCTTTTAGCATAAGGAAAGTTTAGTTTCTTTTGTTGTGAGTTGTGAGTGGTGTGAGTTAAAAAAAAATTAAAAGGACATGTAAATGTAAAGCCCATTTTGCAAAAGCAAAGTAGAGATCGTAATTTTTCACTGAAAATAATAAGGACTAATCTGTAAATACATAATGGAGATCTGTAGCAAGGAGCTATACACAGTGAAAAATATTGTGGCATAAAATCAGATGAGCAAAAAGTAAATTTTTTTGGTGGGGAAGAAATTAGGAAAAGTATTAACAGTCAGAGGAGCGTGAGTTTCCAGTAGGAATGTCAAGAAGAAAAATGATTTTTTGGTTAGTTTATAAATTGAGTGATTATAAAATACAATGCCCCTAACAGCCCCTGACCTAAGAGAGTCCTCTCTGTCCTGTCTCAGTCTTTTCACCACTCCATTTTAGAAGAGAAGGCACATCTGATGTGCTGCAGAGTCAGCAAGAGCTGTTCTGTGACCGTCACCATCTCCGGCTGTCCCCCGGGATCTGCTGTGGTGCTGGGTTTGTTTTCTCTGTAGGAGTCTGGACTTCACTCTAGGGCAGCCTTGAATCATTCCATAGGATTTTCTTGGAAGATATATTTTATTTCTCTGTTGGTTCAGATAAGTAAAGTACAAAATATTAAGTAATATTGTAAAAATATTCATTTATCCAATTAGCCAAACTGTCACTAACACCCACTCTTCTTGTCAAAGAGCGCAAGCAGCACGTGTGAGTGGGTGTGAGTCCACAGGGTGTGAGAGCCCACATGAGGGTGTGAGAACATGCATGTGCAGTGTGTTGAGGGCACACCACGTGCAGGAGCAACAAGGGGACAAGCAGGGCCACAGGAGGGGCACTGGTTGCCTGTCCGTGAGCTGGGCACAGATCCAGCCTCACTGTGGGAGGTGTCTCTGTTTCACTCAGGTGACCCCAGGCCATGCACACCTGCAGGACTGGCCCAGAGCAGGGTTCATCTGTTCAGCACAAACTGTGCCTGTTTTCAGGCAGAACTGGCTTCTTGCAAAATGCAACAGCTCCGGGGCTGAAGCACCACAGTGGTGTCCCAGCACCATGCTCACAACTGCCCCGCAAAGGGGCTGGTCTTCTTCATTTGTCTCCCCATTCCCCAGCCTCTTCCCTTCCACTGCTGGGTACTTCTAATCCTTCACCTCACTGTGTCTTCCCCTTCATGTCTTCACCTCCTGAGTCTTTTCCTTCTGCCTTCCCAGCCCTCTCCAGCCCTCAGTCTGTCTCTCTTCAGAGAGAGACTCCTGTCTCACACTGCACTGCCCCAGGCTCCCTCCAGCTTCTCCCATTCCCAGTCTGTCAGCCCCTACCAGCAGCTCTTGACCACAGGGACATGAGCTGAGCCCCCTCTCTGAACTGTTGGCCAGAGGAAAGACAGACAGGAAAGAAACAGTGGTGACCATGTCATCAGAAGTCAACTTCATTTACAGATAACGAATACAAGGAAACCCCAATGTCCCCTGATGGCCAGTTTGGGCTGCTCTGGGGTCTTTGTGCTTCATTTCTGTATTCCAGCTCACTGGGATGATTTTCCCCCAAACTGTGATTATAGAGGGCAGCAAATATGCTGCAACCATCTGAATAACCAAGTGTTAATAAAAGCATTTGCTTTATCCCAGGATGGGGTAGTGTGGCTCTCAGCACAGTAATGCTGTGTCTGCTGAGCCTTCAGGCAAAAGGGTTGTAAAACTGTCTCATGGTCTAAGGTCACGCCTGTCAGTCCTCACCCAGACAGAGCCTTTGCAAAATGGGGCACAGATACAAAAAATATGCGACTTGCTCGAGGCAGACCACGAGCCCTGCAGCAGATCCACCTACAGCCTCAGAAAGCAAGGAGCCTGTGGCCAAAGGCAAGTGAAGGACTACTGACTTTATCACCAAGATAAGACCTGTGGCACTTCAGAGGAGGAATAAGTAGAAGTAGACTATTTCTCCAGAAGGAGGTAGCCCAAAATGAGTAAGTAGAGTCCAGTGTGCCTCGTTTGGTGAGTTCACCATTCAAAATCTGAGGCACCGGAAAATAAACCATGTCTGTGTCACCAAACCATGAGCTTGAGGAGGAGAGAGAAGATGGTCATTTGCTGTAAGTGAAAACAGAAGCATGACCAGAGGAGGTGAGAGATGTGGGTGTGCAAACAGGTCTGCTGGCAGAGCATGGTGGTGGGAACAGCCAACCCCAAATATCTCAGTTAAAATGGGGTCAAACCTTGTAATTTTTTCCTTTGAGTTGGGATTTATTTGTATAGAAATGGGGCTCACTTGTGGCACCAGCTACTGAGAGAAGGTAGAACACTTTCCTAGGGGGCTGGATTTATAACCAGCGGTATCTATTGGGTGGTGGTGGCAGTGCAAGGACATGTCAGTCTGGAGAGGCCAAGAACCATGTGCCAGTTCCCCCTTATGGCTCAGGGGGTACCTCAGAGCCACTCTGTGAGTGGGGTTGCAGAGAAGGGAGTGTTGGAATATTCCAACACTTGTTTCCTGGTGAGCCCCTCTGTCTTCCCTTAAACCTTCTGATGAGACGATGCTGTGCCATAAAAAGAAAGCCAAACAGATACAGGGCAGAGCTCTCAGCATCAGAGGCAAACCACCCCCATGACCAACAGACACAGCTTTGGCTAACATGGCCTTTCTGTTTCGTGTGACATGGATGTCACTGACCACCACACTGGTTCCTTGGACCACCCAACCCTGTAAGTCTTTAATCCTTTTGCTTTAACCCATCTTCAGTCTCTGTAAGGGACACGCAGAGCTGTGTGTGGCCCCATCGCTGCAGGTTAACATTTAGAGGGGGTTGTGCTGCATTTGAAAGACTACACTCTACTTTCAAGTGGAAAGAAACACTGTCACCTAAGAGGCTGCAGGCTCGGGACTGAGGACAACTCTTGTTACTGATGTGAGTGCAGAGCCCCCAGACCATGAGTGGCCTGCAAGCGAGCAAATCTGAAAGTCCCCACTCACCTGCTGCCCTCTTCTTGGAGGTGCCTCTGGTTCAGCTGTAGTCCTGCTCTCAGTAAGCCCAGTGACACTGTGCTGGCCTTGTTTATTGTCCCTCTTGGTCTGCAAAACGTCTCTCAATTTACAAGTAAGAAGATCCTCTTCCTGCCTGCCAGCTCAGCAGTCTCAGCTGGGGCATGACAGACAGGCTGAGCTCCCTGCTGCTCGTATTATCACTGGTAACAAAGGCTCTAACATCACTTCCACCTCAGAGACACTCAGCCCTGAGCTCTGCCTTTGGTAACAGAGTACTGGCCATATTTGTGCCTGCAATCACTTCTTAAACTTTGAGCCATGGACTACACGATAAAATGAAGGCAGCTCTCCTGCCCCGACTGGGATTGAAAACTCAGTACAGATAGTAAATCCTGAATACACATGGGGAGTATCCAGTAAGTCAGGAAGCCTCTGTTTGTCTGGTTACTTTTCACAAGAGGAGCACTATATAATTTGATACTTTTCAGCTCATGAATGGCCAGGAAGAACTCACATGCTTAACTCATGGCATTTCCTTCAGTGACATCCACTCACCTCCCCTGGACACGGTCAGGCCGGTGCAAAGGCTGTGGAAGAACTCTTGTTCCTGATGAAGTCAGTGGACATGCTGGGACCAGAGGTTCTTTAAGGGACAGGGGCTAAACTCCATGTCTTCATCTTGCAGATGGACACATTTTATTCTTTCTTACCAGCTGACATACATTAGAAGCAATGTGTAAATTACATTTTTACCTTGCTTCTGCTGATATTACAGGTTGACAGGTAGGCATGAGAGTTCATGGGCACAAAACCCCTACGCTACCCTGAAACCAGTCATCTGCAGTGCATGTTCCCTCAAAGGGAGAGATCACATAGAGAAACCAGCCAGTGATGAAAGGTAGCAGTCAAGCAGTGAACTCAGAGCACCTGAGCCAATGGGATATTTGTCACTAACTTCAGAGGCTGCAGAATGAAACTCTACATGTGTCAATACACAACAGTGTCACCTGCTAAACTTCAGTGCTGAGGCTGTGTGACCATGCACAGCTTGGGTCCAGCCCCCTGAGGCCATTCCCAAGCAGAGGCTGCAGGGTGTTGGCCCACAGGGACAGCCCAAGTCCTGCACTGGCCTGTGCTGCCTTGCTTGGCACCTCACCCCTAGGATTCTCCCCTGAGCAGGATACGGGGGGCTGTGCTGGAGCTCTTGCAGACCAGCCTTGCAGACAAGTGAGTGCAAAGCAGCACAACTCTCCAGCCCTTTCCTTCAACCCTGGGAACAAAGCACCATCCAGCTGCAGAATCATTTATCTGAGCTCCAATGATGGTGCTATTCCCAGCCCATGGAGGCCGCTGTAACAGTTGACCCATTCCAAAGCCGAAGCTGCTCACTGCCACAGCTGTTCCACTCCTGTATTTCCTACAGTGTTAATGTTGCTTATTTCAGCATTTAGGTCTGCATTACTGCTAAAGCTTTTATTTCCTATAAGCCAATCTGAACTTTCCTTCTAGAATATTTCATTTGTTATAGCTTTTAAACAATTAAAAGAGATCATTCTCTGCATTTGGTTTCCAAAGTGTTAAAGAAACTAAGACGTTTCTCCTTAACCAGTAAGAGGGTCTAGAGGTCACTTTCCACTAAGGAAATCCATTAGGTCCCACATGTGTTTGCTGGTTAACAGACGAAAGATGGAATGGGCTACAGGAATACACAGCTGGCAGAAGGGTTCAGCTTCCACAGACATTCAATGGGGAGCTCATTTCTGTGGCCAGTGGGTTCCTTTGGTCCCAGGAGCAGAAAAAATCCCCTCCACTCATTTGTGCAAAGTGGTCCCAACCTCCCCTGAATCATGTTAGAGTTACATAGAATTGAAAAACACTAAAAAGCACTTCAGCATCACATAAGAAAAAGTACTTAGCCATAAGCAAGCAGGCTTATGTGCTAAGGAAGCACAGAAGTTGTTTCCCTCTCTTACTTTCAGTAAAAGCCGGGCTTAGCTGTTTTCCCCACAGGCAATCAATTCACAATCAAGCTGTTTCCTCAGAACCAGCAGAGCAAGAGGGATTTCCCCAAGCATGGGGGGAAATCCAGCAGGGAGAAGCAGTTTCAAAGTCCCGCTTGTCTGGAATTCTGCAGGTGCAGGCGACAAACCTGCTTGACCCTGAGGGAGAAGCGAGGAGGAGAAGGAGAAGAACAAGAAGGAAGAGGAGGAGGAGGACGGGTGTCCGAGCCCCGGTCGCCGGGCAGGAGGGATCGCGGTGGGACCGCAGGGTAAGGAGCACCCACGAGTGGGTGCAGCTGTCGGGGAAGGTGCAGACTTTTCTGTTCCCATCCGAGCCAAGAGAGCCCGGCACCCTGAAGAAAATGAAAAGAGCCCCTTAGGAGGAGCAGGGACTCACCTGCTTTGCTTTTCCCGTTGCCGCCAGGTGCTGTCCCCGGCGCTTCTCCCCGAGCTCCCGGCCCGGGGCGGCGGAGGGGGCGGTGGGAGAGGCACGGGGGGAGATCGCGGCGGGGCTTAAAGGCACAGGCTGAGAGGCACGAACGGTTCGCCCTGAAGAGCCGGTTTGTTGCTTCGCCGAACTTTGGGTTTAAGCGCTTTCCCCCGCCCCCCGCTCTCCGGCTGCCCGCGCTGGGAACTGGAGCAGCGATGCCCCAGCCCCTGCCTCCCCCCAGCCACGGGACCTTCCTGCGCTTCGCTGTGCAGCTCCCATCCCTTCAGCAGCAGCACCTTCCACCTGCGGGACAGAAGGGAAAATCGCTGCCTGCAGTGGGGTGGTTCGTGCCGGCAGCACTGAATTCCCCCTGTCCTCCCTTGTCACCCCCTCCCACACTGAGGCCAGGGGGGGGATCAGTTCACCAGCACAGCCCCCTGCACACAGGAACAGTGAAGGCAACACTATGACAAAAAATTACTAATTTCCTCAGTCAGACACCCATAGCCCTTACAGTTCATATTCTGTTTATCACTGTAACAATCTGTGTAAGGAGAACGGCCTGACTGTGCACGGGAACGGGCAGGGGTTGTCCTGCATCACACACACCACAGCCGAGGCCAAAACTGGACAGGGTTCCTGGTGCTCAAGTTCATATTTAACCCCACAAGTGATCCTTCTGCCATCTTGAAAAGATGAAAAATACATGAAAAACTGAGAACTTGTTTTGCTTTAATCTGAATTTTTGCTTGCTGCTTGACACAGTCAGCTCTCACAGGATTGCCACTTCTGACCCCAAGAAGCTTCAACATTAACAGCAAACTTCATCAGTTCATGTGTTTAATGGCAAAACAACGAAAGAACGGAGGATTTTTAAATTATAAAACTATCATAGAGATTTGTTTGAAGTTGGTTTTGACTGGAGCTCATCCTTTCATTCCTAACATCTGCCATCCCATGGACCTCTCCAGACTGAGTACCACTGAAACCTGTTTTATGTTTCCTCCTGAGCACCAATAATGAAGACTTGGCTGGTTAAGTTTCTTCCTGCAGGTTCAGTGAACCAAGAAATGCAGCTGTCTCTGAATCTGGACACACTTGACTGTTGAGACAGTGAACACAAAAGTCCTGTCCTTTCTGACTGTGTGTCCACGATCATCCCCATGAAACAGCTGAGAGAGGGACTGACATCCTTCTAAAAGTTCAGCAGATAAAGAAGAGTCTGCACATATCTTTGTGGGAATGGAGAAGACAAATCTGCTTGATCAAACCCCAAAAGCAGTAAGGGGAGGAGGGGAGATATGGCTGCAATATGAGAAGAAACCAGCAAAATCTAGTGGTGCATTAATGGTTGAATAGGTAAGAAATTAGGAGCAGTAGTTTCTGCACTCCTGTTCAAGGGGCTGGGAGCATGCACAAAGTTAGGTGAGAAGGCACCATGGGTGTCATCACTAGCAAGGAACTCTTGCAGAGGTGATCTAGAGAGTCAAATCTATTTTGGAGGTGATAGTGAAGAGAATGGATGTGGAGACTGACAAACCATGAATACAGGAACTGTATTTAAACAGAAAAAACAGAGATCAAAATTTGAAATACTGTGTTTGCTTGAATAAAGTTCTCACCAAAAGAAAAATACCACAGATTCATACTAATGTTATGCTCAAATGCTAAAGTTCAGAGCCTCGTGTTTTCACTCATCATCACTATTTTTCTGTTCAAGTAACTTTTTTCCTCCTCCTACTTGCACAGCAGCCCTGGGCCCATGACTGCTGGAAGTCTGGGCTGCTGTAGTTCATTATGGTGAGTGGGAAGCTCTCTTTTATTTGCTGTGTATGATACACAACCTTCCTTTGCTGTTAAAATTGAAAAAAAAAAAAGAGTATAAAATCGTTTGGGATATGTGGCAGGAGCTGTGGAACTTGTAGCAAGTGTCTTTTAGTTGAGTGTGCCTTTGAGCTGTGGTGTGGGTGGGGGTCAAGGCTGGTCCTGTGTGCACAGCAGTGCAGCCAAGTGAGTTCCCAGCTGGTCCCCAGTTAATCATCTGCACAGATGGGACAATGAGCTGGTTTGAAACTTGGCAATTGACTGAAGATCTTCACAAAACATTTCTGCAATTTCAATGTGCCCTGGAACCAACCTTCAGGCAGCACCAGTGCATAGAGCAATCCCCTGAGCCACAATCCTGGATGGAGAATGTGGAGAATCCAGCCTTTGATTCCACAGCTGCCTCAGGGGGTCCTGCTGTGCAGCTGAGCAAGGTGTACAGAGATGCTTGTAAATAGTCACCACAAACTGTTCCTGCAGGCACAGAACCAGTCAGGTGGGTCAGATCTTCAGCAAATGCCCAAGGTGGTGGGAGAGGCTTGGAATGTCAGGAATGCAGATAAGATCTTCACTGGTGATGGATGGTGCACCTGTGGCACTGGGGGGAGAACCCTGGGCCAGCTCCACTGCAAGTATTTGCCAGACCAGTGGTTCAGTTGACCTCCTCCTCTTTGAATGGCTTCATTCCCCATCAGAGCATTACCCTGTGCCAAGACCTATAATTTGGGCTAAAAAAAAAACCCCAAACCACCAACAAAAAAACCAAACAAAACCAACCCAAGAAACTCGCAACCCCTCCTCAAAACAGACCAAACCAAACAAAAAGCCCCAACAACCCCCCCAAAAACAAATGCCCTGTCCTTGTCTATGCAACACATACAGGAATAACAGGTACAGAACACAAAGGGGTCACACAACTTGTTCATTATGCTGATTTTGTTCATTACACTGATTTTGTTCCAGCATAGAGGTGTGTATTTAAATCTAGAATACCAGGCAATGTTTTAACTAATATAGGTTGAGGTTTAGAATACCTTAGGATGAGCTTTGTGGCCAGACCGTATCTTAATATTTATTACCTTTTATTTAACACTAAACCAGTCTTTCTGGTTTTGAACCCTCCTTATCTGAATGGAAGCAGTGACAGTCCAGACAGAAAGGCTGTCTTGCTGCAACTGCCTTTTTTTTTTTTTTTTTAAGAGCCAGGTAACACAGGAAATGTCTCAATTTCTGTCTTCCCAGCTGTATTGCCTATCGAAAAGTGAAATGCAGGGCATACTGAACAGAAACACAGAGTGGAATTGTACCTCTTGTCTGTATATTCCTGAATATACCTTGTAATTCAGTAGATATTTAGTATTTTTTAGAAAGAGGGACTGTCATAACCACCTTCCTTCCCAAGCAACAGCACTACAACATGCAGAGCAGTCAAACCCAATTTATCAGTACAACCAATCACACAGCTTTAAATGGCTGGGGGGGCATCCCTGGAAGTGCCCAAGGCCAGGTTGGACAAGGCTTGGAGCAACCTGGGCTGGTGGAAGGTGTCCCTGCCCATAGCAGGGGGTGGCACTGGATGGGCTTTAAGTTCCCTCCCAACCTAAACCAGTCTGTGAGTCTGAGATCCATCAGGGTTATAAAACCTGGGTAAAGAGATCACTTGTGTGGGGATGTCGAACACTGTTTCTGGTCTTGGGCAAGTTTTAAGAGGTTTGTGTGCAATCCAGCCCATGGTGTGTGCAGCAATCATTAAATCCCGAAAGACATTTTATCACATCCTGGTGCAAACAATAAAAAAAAAAATATTTCAAATGTAAAGGCGATACAAAATAGCAAAGCTCAGTTCAAAAATTTAGGATCTTTATTTGAACAGTTTTAGAAAATTTTTACAGTTTTAAACTAAAACAGACTAAAGGAAATTCCAGTGTTTTTTAAAAGCAAAACAGAGAGAAAAAAACAAACGACCACAATTTCAGTCGACCAGTCATTTTCAAGTTTGTTTTCTTTCAGCATATTCATATATGCCTGAAATAGGCTTCATTACTCCATGCAAAATTCACTCTGCAGAAACCCTTGGGATATTTCTCATCTCTTGCCCTAAGATTCTGTCATTCCCCCATTAATTTTGAAATAGGTTTTTCCCATGTTACATCACAGAAGGAAGAAGCAAATCTACATTTGGTCACTGGAAATGCTATGTATTACAATGTATTTACATATATAAAAATATATTATGATATGCTGTGCAATTGGATACAAGGCTGTAATTCAGTTGGAGGGCTGGTATTAAAACCATGAAGATCCACACACAGACAGAGGGTGGAAAAAACCACCCAGACTGAAACAGAAATCTTATGCACATATTACAGTAAGACCTACAGTTTTGGAAAAACAGAATTGTTTACAAAAAATACCTTTTACTATGTGGAAACAACATTGCTTTTCCCCTTTGTCTTTGCAATAGCTCTGTCCTACTGTCAGCAGAGGGAGGGATCTTTAGGGTTGACACAGTCAGTTCTTCGTCATTACTTGCAAATATTAACAGCAGAAAAAATATCTTACTTGTACCATAGATATACCTCTAGACAACCACAGAATTACTGAGTGATCTATCCTTGTAGATATCATGCACAATCTTGCAAGTCATCACTAGCAAGTGCTACACCTTCTCTGGGCTCTGTGAAGGGAGAGGGACCCTCTTCACATGGGGGTCAACAGCCCAGCAACCAGGGAGCCCAACTATGGACGGGTCTGTGCGGTGTGTGGGACTCACTGACTGACAAGGGAAAGGAAATACAAGATAAAAATGAGGGAATTGGGGAAGGACATTCATTTTATCCCTGACCACATCCTTACAGAGAACGAAATCCCTCGTTCTTTATGTCCCATCTGCACTTCATTTCCACAGCTTGTTTGTTTGGAAAGAGTAGCCCCTGTGCAGGAAAAATACTCCAACTAAGTTTTCACACAAATCTTCCCCCACTGGCCAACTTTCTTAGCTGTTCTTTTTTTTCTGGGGGAGGAGTTGTTTCTTAGTGCATTTTTTTTTTAAATTTTTTTCTTTTTTTTCCCCTCTATTTTTTTTTTAAATTAAGGGGTCAAACTGCATAGATCTTAAAATAGCAAAAACATATAATAGGTTGGACCACAAGAAAATCTTGCCTTCAGCACCTGAAATGAGCTTAAATTTTCTCCCTCGTGCACATATGCAGAGTTAAACAGATGCATCTGCAAGCACTGAAATTAACAACCTTTAGTTTGCACTCGTCATAGCACTACCCTACATACTATTATTTGAACACCATTACAGAGTCCTTCCACAAAGACATCAGACATTTAAGACTGTTATACTGATAATGTTACCTTCCAAAAATCAACTTCCTTACTAAAAGCACCTACTGTCAAGCATCTAAGAAACAAGCATTAAGCGAATGGGTCTTACTCTCATCTCTTACATCCTGTTTATACTGCATAAATTTTTGCCTCCAGCCTCTCACTCGATCCACATCCAAAGCACCTCGACTCTGCTTTAGTAAAGAAAACACCAGCAGGGGTCACAGGGTGTGGTTGTGGGGGGTATCACACCCCAGTTCCTCCAGCCCTGAAGAAACAAGGTCAGGAATGAGCAGAGCATCGATGGGCACAGCTGTCAATCCAGATTTTTCTCTAAACAGTTAGGTTTTGCTTTCATATGTTGCTAGGCTGAAAGTACCAGAACTCATCCGTCCTGTCAGTGACTTCTAGGACAAAAAGGTTTAGTGTGTTTAGCCCCAGGTGCCAGGCTGGGCACGATGGCCAATTCCCTGCTCCATGCTTTTCAGAGAGCACCAGGAGGGCATTAGACATAGAGGTTTCTTCTTGCTGTCCCATAGCCTGTGCTGGCTCTATGAATGTTTGGGAATCAAAAGGTTGATGGAGAGGACAAGTGGCAAAGCATGAGGTGAAGACAAGTGGGCAACATGTTCACCTCAGCAAACACAGACCATTCCTACTAAAGGGGCATTGGAGAATCAGCCTGTGTCCTACATGGGCTTGTTGCCAACTTAGGGGCTGCCTGAACATCTATGATGTGCATTTTTTGAAGTCTCCACTGACAACTGTGAAAACAACAGATTATGACCCAAACTAGAATGAACTGCACCACTGTGGGATTTTTTGGTCAAACTAACCCCGAACCCACTGTTTTGAAGTTTTTGTTCATTGTGAACTGGAACAACTTCAGTCAGAGCAGAACAATAAAGTCCCCTCCAGGTTTCTTGCTGTGGAGTGCGTGTCAAGGACTGTGCTCCTCCCCAAACATCACCAGCTTCCCATCATCCCAGCATTCACAGCTTGGATCCACAGTGGAGAAGTGGCAGGTTTGTGACTGACTACAGATACACATTTCAGATGAAAAGAGCTATTTCTATCCTTTACAAATCTCTGGCTTAGGGAAAAGGTTATTGTATTTATTGTACAATGTCAGCTCCGACTCTTGTGTGCAACCCAGCCCTGAGGGTGTGGGCTGGGGAAGCCCCACTGCACTCACTCCAGTAGCAGTTGCTGCTCGTGCAACGTGTCATGTTCTCAGGCCTGGAGATCTTTCAGCAGCACTGGACTAGGAGGTGTTGGTTGTCTGCTACTGCAGGGCTCCCTTCCAGCCCAAGTCACCAATTTTTTTAGGAGATATGATAGAATCTCATAATCACAGAGTGGTTTGGGTTGTAAGGGACCTTAAAGATCATCTCGTTCCAACCTCCTCTCGTGGACAGGGATGCCACTTACTAGATCAGGTTGCTCAGGGTTGCTCATCCTTGAACTTGCAGGGATAGGGCATGAGCTGGTGATGAGCTAGTCTACTTTGAGACCGTGTCTCTGCTTATTTTCAGCTAATCAGTGTTCCCATTGAACACCCAAGGTCAGTTCACAGCACACAGCACATGGGCATCTGCAGTTCTCAACAAAAAATTCTAGCTTGCAGATTATCTCTCAGAGATAAACACCTGGTTGAAGTTTGCTGTCTGGACTAAACCTGCATGGTAACATGCAGGAAAACATTATGAGAAACTTGATGAACTGTAATGCCACCTTCAGCTAAGGAAGATGGCTTCAAATTATTGTAGGAGCATGGGCACCTGTAGCTCTTGTCTGCTGGATTCACCAACACCTTCTGGGAAAACAGAACCAAGTCTGAGTTACTGCATCACATGAAGTTAAGTCCTCTACTAGTTCCTGAAATTGTGGATGACTGTGTACAGTATACTACTTCCTGATTCAAGAAAATCCAATTTAGACATATTAGTTATCACCTATCTCTACTCTACAGATGACCAAATGTCATCTTTACTCCACGTAATTTGAATATTTACCTGCAAAACTGGAAAAGGAAAAGGTGAAACCTTCATAGAAGAACACCTAATTGATACATACAGAAGATACAGAGGATCAGTGAACAGCCAGTTCTCTTAGGTCAGTGCCCATGGGAAGCTTCTGGTAGTACACAGAGCTGTCCTGTTTTGAAATGTTTCAGGATGCCAGAAGCAATTCAACAAATGAAACATTAAAAAAAAGAAAACAAAAAAGAAAGAAAGAAAGTAAAAAAAGAGCCCTGCAGCTATTTAACATGTGCTTTATTGATGTGGTTTCTTTTCAGAGGATTTATCACCTTTAATTAGCAAAAGACCAAGTCTGTGTCACAAGATCCGAATTGTCGGATGAGTCACAGTGCTCACAGAACTCCCTGACAGCACTGATGAGATATAAACTGAGCACCTTGTGACAAAGTTCATGCTGTAACAGCATTAAATCCCATCAAGCCTGACTTTCAGACTACACCTGGGCAGGTGGGCCAGGGGCATGACAAGACTCTGTGGCTGTGGTTCAGTTCTCTGCTCTCAGAACCAGAGGAGCTCGTGCTCTGCCCACAGCCCTGCCCTGCTCCCAGAGCCAAGCCCTTCATCTGGCAGACATTCTTAGATTTTTCTACCACCAGCACCAAAATTCCCTTAGTGTTAATTGAAATCTATTAATTCTAATGTCATCCCTACCTGAAAATGACAAATTGTTTTTCCCATTTGCAGCAGCATTGCAGATTTTTGGATATTTAGCATACATGGCCTTGGGTCTTATCTTTGGAGTAAACTCTTCCACTGCCATTCTTGTTCTGACTCTCCTCGTGCTTTCTGAGCCATCTTCAGTTTTTTCTTATCCTCCCCCTCTCCACCCTACCCAGCACCACTGGCACAGAACCTAAACTGAAAAGCTGTTAGTGCAGCTCTGTTTTAATGTCCTGCCCCAGCTGGGAAACCACATGTGAAATTAAAATACCTAAAGATTCATTGTCCCTTGTTGCTGATGTTTTCTGGACTTTCAACCAGAGTTCCTGTCCTCACTTGCCCAAAGACACAGCCCTCACACAGATTTCCTTTTAAAACATCAGAGATTGTATCTGTCACGGCAAAAGGCACCATCTCTGCAGGCTTTGGATGACTATTTCGATCTGCTGGTATGTCTGTATTTCACACTTGAGCCAGGCATTGACACACATAGGCTGCAGTGCTGCTTGGCCAGCTTACTCACCCAAATGTACTACAAATACCACGCCAAGCAATGAAGGCAAGCACAAAACAGGTTTGTTCATTGATAGTCCATGGAGCTGGCATTAAGAAATATCACAGGGCTTTATGTCCTATGCAGCCTGGGGTAGTGCAAGAAACCAGAAACATGAACCCAATCATTAGGCTAAGGACAAGAACAACTGCAGGAACTTGCACTAAAACAGCTGCACGTGAGCTTTCACTTCAGGCAATGCTGCTCCCAAACACCCCATCCAGGCTTTTGTGAAGAGCTGCAGGTAAGTTCACACTGTCTCCCAGAGGCAGATGAATTCATTAATAGCTGCAGCCACATTCTGCAGGCTCACAAGGCAGCTATTTCAGCACTGGCTCTGCAGTCAATGCCACCTTCCAGCACACTCACAAGTCACCAGGCACTACCACGATACCCCTGATCCTGGTTGGAGCAATGCACGGGGGATGGAAAAACCAAAGTTGACACAGAAATGTGCTTACAAAACACTGCCAAGACTTGCAAGACATTCTTAACAAAAGCCATACTGGGGGAAAGGCTTGACTGATTATCTGAGACTAAGACTTCATGAAAAACATTCAAGAAATTTGGAAACCAACAGTTTCCTCAACAAAGTTTTCTGTGAAATGTTAAAAAGCCTTTCAGAAAACAGGCTGTGCTGCAGATTTTCTGTTGCCTGGCATCTGTTCAAATTTAGAGAAAACATTAAATATTTTCACAAGTGTAATTATTACATATGTGGATATGCTTTTTTTACTGCCACTGGTAAAAACAGCGTATTTTTGGCTCATTTTTTCTGTTTCTTTTTTTTATATATATTTCATTTTAAATGGTCTTAATTTGTGACAAGAAAAAAAAAATCGATAAAATTGAAAAAGGGCTTGGGATACTTCTCCCTTATTTGTCACCCCCAGTAAAGTCTTTCAGGTTCCATTCTACCTTCAGCTGCATTTGTACAACCCTTCAGAAGGGCACAGTCCAAAACAAACACGAGGAAGGAACCTGATCCTCACTATTGTGATCCAAAGAGTTGAGGTTTTTTATTAAACGATTTTTAAAGTGGAGTTGGTTGTTGTTGGGATTTGTTCCCCCGAACACATACAGGATCTCAGGAATAAAATCCTTACTGAATTTCTAGACAAATAAGTAAAGACTTAGTATGTGAAACACATAAACAAGAAGCCCATCAACATTACTTTTAACATTAATATTACCTTCATTACTTTAAATATTTAAACTCTAGTTTGGTGGGGGATGTACATCTGCAATCATCAAATTAAATCAGAGTTAGCCACACTGAACTGATATTCACATTTTCCTATACAACATTAATTTTTAAATTAAGCTGAACAAGGTGGTTTTTGAAAGACAAAAAAGTACAGCCTTGGCTTTTGCTGGAAGCAATTGAGCTGCCCAGGATCAAGGACTGAACAGTCACAGCCAAACAGGAGCACCAGGGTCACTGATCTGTACAGTACTAGGATAGTCAGTGTGTAAATTGTTGCCACTTCACATGCTTTCACTAGAGACACCACACTGAGTTGCTGTTTGGGGTTTTTTCCCCCCATTCTTTGTAGTTCAGGGAAAAAAAAAGTCACACTTAAAAATAGCTGGAAGGTTCCCGAAAACTGAGATGAAGCAGATCCTCCTGTCCAGAACCGAGGGACACAGCTCTGCAACGCCCTCGTGTTCAGGGTGAGCAGTTCTGCCATTTGAATGGAGCTACAAGCAATCTGAGACATAAGCTATTTCCTAATCAGGAAAACAGGAGAACAAATGCTGAAATACACTTTTCAAGTAGCTGCAAAAACTTAATGCTTCATTACCAGGAAGCTACTGGCTTTTAAGTATGTGAAAAGCCACTCCAAATTTATGACTGAGAGACAGTCAAGGCCAAAAACGATACAACTTCAACTTGTTTGCTTGTTATTTGTCAGGTTCATTATTTAAATACAAGATTGTTTTCTTAATTTAATATACATATTTACACAATGGCTTAAAAATTAAGTCATAATCCACTGACTGAAGTTTTCAGTAAAATTTCTCTGCTGCTTTTTATTAGTAATAATTGGATCAGATTACTGCTGGCTCAAGTAACAGTCCATTACAGAGGAGATTGAAAACCAGATCTCTTTAGTACTACCTTCCATCAGGGCAATTTGTAAATTAAATGCAGTGCTGGCCCTTGGACTCAGCAAGCCTCCCAAAAAACTCTGAATCATCCTATCTGACAAGGCTCGAGGCTTTAAGAAGGAGCTGGTGAAACTCTGAAGCCACAGTGTGGTTTTACAGAAAGCCACTCACATCCTAAGAATTCCACTGCCCACAGAAGTTATCACCCAAAAAACACAGGGCAAACTTTTGGAAGACACAGCCAAAAAAACAGTGGCTGATATTTAATAGACAGACATGAAAAATAAGCCCTTGAACTGCAACTCAACAAGCCAACTGGAGACTCTTTTTAATTTCAAAGCAATGCCTCTGATTGCATCACTGTGACAATACTTATGTAAATGACATTTTTTTGGCTCTCAAATCCTCTGAGAAGCATTTCTTCCATGCAATCTGGAATCATATTTGAGGATCCTATAATACCTCGATTTCTATTTCAGTTTTCATATGAAGTGTTCGAGGCTTTCTGGAATTGCAATTTAAGTGTAGAACAGACACCTTTGATTAAGACAATTATATGGAACAAGTAATATGCAAATCACATCATCCTTCTATGTATAAAAGTTGATGCATTAGAGACTCAAACACACAGTTTCAGGAATATAAAGACCAGCTGCACCCCAAAAATTTTTAAATTGACAAATTTAGTCCTTCACAATGTCATGTAGCAAGACATGCAAAATAACAGGAAAGATCCCAGGCTCATTCCAGAACCTGACAGGCCGTGCTTTGTCTACTCCTGGGACAAAGACCAAACATGACTTAGGCAGCTGGTAAGTTACTGAGCAGCAAGTACCTTTAAATCACAACTGTCTGTAGCACCATATGTGCTCCCTTGGGAATGAGAAAAACAGACTATTTAGAAATCACAATTATAGTCCTTGAATGAACAACAAATAGAAGCTCAAAGCCCCCAAAACACATGAACTTTTACTGCTTTAACATTTTCCCAATGAAACTACTGCCCGTTAAGCTTAGTATAGCATTACTACCTATTTTCTTACCTATTTGGCTTGTATTTTATTTCTAAAACATTCTTAAGATGCATTTGCTTCCAAGCAGCATTCTGTGACCAACCTTGTTTATTATCAGAGACAGCCCTTAGAGTTCACATGAATGACTAGAAAGCTTCCTGGAGCTCCACTCATCCTGCCTTTTAAACTAGACTAGTAACCAGCCCAGGTAACTAACAACAAAGTAAAAACAAAAGAGATGCATTAAATGCACCACGGTAGTGTAAATCCTTTCAGAGTAATGGTAATTTAACCATCCTCTGCATTTCCTGAATGTCAGTTTATACTGAAGCATTCCCTTATATCAATGGCTTTGACAAGTCAGGAGAAGTAAAGTAAAAGGTGGCAATAAGGAAAGTGCTGAAAAAAAAAAAAGACCACGTTTCTCTCAGCTAAGCATTGCAGCAGATTTGTTCAATGCTGTTCCTCCATGGTAACCCATACCATGCTACAGCAGCAAAACAACCACACAAGCACAGAGCACTGGGTAAATAAAGACTCTTAATGCTACCCCAGTATAATGCAAATGGAACAGATGGTCAAAGGCATCCACTACCAAAGTGATCATTGAAACCCACACATCAGAACTCCTGGAGAGCACCATATTTCAGAAGGATGTTTAAAGTGTGTAGCTGTACCGAAGCTGGAGGCAGAACATTCCTTGTTGGATTTGATGATCAGACTCCCAGCGAGGTTCCTCAATGAATGCAAACCCTACTAAACCAGTCCTAAATACATACTGGTTTTATATGGATATGTTTGTGAGGGAAAGTAAGGAGTTCTTATCACATCACTTATTCCACCTGGCTTTGCTCTGCATTTAGGCATTTGCTTTCAAGGTTGTCCTTATTCTGAGCAGTTGGTTCCTCACTCTGTGCAACAGAGATTCCTGACTGGCCTGTCTGTGTGGTGTCAGCCAGCTCCTCTTCAGCCGAGCCGGGGCCAGGCGGTTCCTTCACGTGCAGGGTGGGATTGGTCATCTGCTCTGCCTCTTGCTGAGGGGCTGCTACGCTGCTGTCTTTGGGAAGCTCAGGGCAGTTGACAGGGGCTATCACCACAGGAGGCTGAGGTAGGTCCTTCTGTAAATGGAAGATCACTGTCAGAATGATGGAAAGCAAGAACTGTTTTGTCCAGTTATCAGAAGTGATGGTCATACAAGATCCTGAAGATTAGAAGTCCATCATTTCTGTTATCATTCTCCAGTAGTGGGCACATGCACACAATTATCCTTTGGGTTTTACAGGACACCAGGGGATTTTTTCTTTTCAGGAAAGTGTTTGCTTTCTGCCTGATTCCTCAGTTCCTCACCAGTTTTAGAAGTGCTCTGCTGATTAGGCAGCAACAGGCAAACAGCACTTGGTCCTTGGCCACTCTGGTTCTGCCCACCTTTACTATCAGTGATAAAGAACTGGCAACTTTGCCATAACACTTCAGGTGATCTCAAATATTTCTCCAACAATTAAATTCAGTTCTCTAGAGGAACATTGTGAAGGTTATCACAAACAGTTGAATAACAAAGTAAAACTCCCTGGGTGAACCGCTAGCTCAATAGATTTGGCCTTCAAGTAATTATTCAAAAACTAAAATCATGCATCGCGATAGATAGAAATAATTCCTTTCTGAATCAAGTTAATTTCACAGTGAAACAAAGTGATAATTTACTATACTGAACTACACTTCTACCTTCATAACAGTAGGCTATGAAAAAAATATCCAAGATATGTTTTATATAGTATTAAAACCTGTTATATTTTATATTATACTGTAAACTTTGAGTACTAGTGATACTTTCAACAGAGATCAAACAAGTAAAATTATGGTAGAATCAAGAAGGGTAGACAAGGTCTACTTTACTTTTCACCAGCCAGATTTACGAGGCCATAAACATCACAAAAGTATGTAAAAAAGCAACCAGTCGAGCAAACCCCAAATCTTTGTGTTTGTGTGATAAGACTGCAATACTTTACTCAACTTTAATTCTAGTTAGGTTTTTATAATATTAGCATTTCCTGAAGACACTCATATCAAACTGGTATTCACCGCAAAGCCGCTGCCCGTCCAGAACATGGCCAGCTCCCTTCTCCAAAGGGCCACTGCGAAGCTGGTGAGGAGAGTGCAGGGCACCAGGTAGAGGAGAGCAGGCTGGCCCATCTGCATCAGTGCCAAGGCAACAAAGGTCACAAGAAGGCCTATGCCATATGCTGGAAGAAAACAAACCCAGCAACGAACAGTTATTCAGATATAGCTTTGCTCAAGCACAACTAAATAATTAGCTAGAGGAGCATTCTCACATTAACTTTCGTCAAGTAATATTTTTTTTCAGGGCTCTTTAGAGAGAAGCATTATTTACAGGATGCAAACCTGGAGTACTACAGTCTTTCTATTGATAACAACATGTTGTGAAAGTAGTGTGGCCTAGTTCATATTGCGCACTTAAAACATTGCCTTAAGCAAAAATAAACAAATGAAGTATTGCACCTCATATTGCATTTATGAATTCAGCAGATAGAGACAAATATTTTGACCATGATTACGTGCTTCTTTTTTGGGTTGGCTTTACTATCCTGCCAGAAAGCTAAAATAAAAAAAAACCAGCAAGCTGTATGTTATAACTTTTTATTACTTTCTATTTAATTTCTGCATAAATGTGGCAAAATTTATTTAGTAGAACAGAAGCAGTGTGGATCTCATATTATAATTATTTTCAATTATGTTTTCAAGACATTGAAGTTAATCCAACTGATTTTTATTCAGAAAACAGGTGAAGAAAGACATTGAGGGGCTGGAGCATGTCCAGAGAAGGGCAACGGAGCTGGGGATGGGTCTGGAGCACAAGTTTGATGAGGAGCAGCTGAGGAAGCTGGGGGGGGCTCAGCCTGGAGAAAAGGAGGCTTGGGAGGGGGGATCTGGGGAGGGTCGGGCTCTGCTCCCAGGGAACAAGGGACAGGAGAAGAGGGAATGGCCTCCAGCTGTGCCAGGGGAGGCCAGGTTGGATATTAGCCAGAATTCCCTCCCCAAAAGGGTTGAGCAGCCCTGGCAAGGCTGGCCAGGGCAGTGGTGGAGTCACTATCCCTGCAGGGATTTAGAAGTTGTGTAGATGTGGCACTTGGGGACATGGTTAGAGGTGGCCTTGGTAGTGCTGGGTTAACAACTGGACTTGATCTTAGAGAGCTGTTCCAACCTAAATGATTCTGTGATTAGAATACTCAGTAACTCTTTACAGTTCTTCAAAATGTTTTTTTCAGAGCACATTCTGTTACTATTGAGAGTTCCTTATATCTAGTTAAAATATTTCTTATTGTGACTTAAGTCCATTGCCTCACATCTCATCTGCACACCTGTGAGAAAAGTCTCTCTGTCCTCTCTGCAGCCTCCCATTAGGCAGTTGTGGGACAGCAACAGAATCTCTTCTTTTTTTGCCTTCTCTTCTTTTACAAGCATGTGCTCCAGCCCTCTTGATGGTCTCCACTGGATTTACTCCAGTATGTCACTGTCTGTCTGGCACCAGGGATCCTGGTTAAGATTCAGTCTTAAATAACAAATTGAGAGGAATAATCATTTCTCTCACAAGTGATGACTCCCTCTTGCTAACTCAGCCCTGTGTGGCTGGTTTTCAGAGCTTCAACAGCACACTGCTGACTCTTTGGCAATACAACATTTTCTATCGTTTTCTGCAAATGCATTTTGAAAATACCAGGTAAGACAACAGTTTATGAGAGGAGATTACTTGGAACATTGAAATAAAAACATCTCTAACCCTGCTAGAAGTCTCCATGAACCTAGGTATTTTTTCAAAAGAATTTCTACAGCAGTTGTTCATGAACATTTTTCACAACATTAACTGCAAGCATTGGAAGTCTTTGCTGGCAAAAGTACACTGTAAGAAAGCCAAGAGGAACCTGTCAGATCCTATTCATCAGTTGTATTTACATCCACGGCATGTAACTCTGTGGATTCTACAAACTAAGGAAAAAACCTAATATAGACATGTTATAGTCACCATAACACAATTCCCTGCATCACAGGTCATGGGTTTTCAGAATACACAGAAAATTAAGAACAGAGGACGATATCCCTGAACCTGAATTCTCACACACCATAAACTCAAAAGATTCATGACTCAAGAAACCAGAATGAGGAGAGATGAGCACATGCAAAGACAGTGTGGCTGCAGGGGTTCTAGAGAGACCCTTTGGAGCCATGGTAACAAAAGCTCCCCCTACATATGGCAAACAAAACAGCTCAGGAAAGCCACATCAGTTGCTTTTGTGATGGAAGATCCAGCCTTGGAAGCACTTTGCTAAAATATTTCTGTTTAATAATAAAAGGAGGAGAAGGATAAAACTATGCCATGCAAGACTGAGGACATGCTTTCAAGAGGGAGCAACTCCTGTAGGTCTTGCATTCAGGTGTCACTGTGGTACATACCTATTGTGCAGGCTACAAAATAGACTCTGGATGACTGCACCTGAATATCAAATCTATGGCAATAGGCTACCAGTAAGCCTAGGAAAGGAAAGAACAGTTAAACATGCTTTCAACCTAGTCACAAAATCATCAAAATCATCAAACCAGCTAGGAACTTTTAGGAATTTTTTCCCCCAACACCTCCTTGGAACCTTATGTTTAAACACCATGACAGCACCATTCAGGAGACTGCACAACTTACAAAGCAGTTATATGACAGCACAAGCCCAGTACAACAAAAGCACTCCAATAGTAAAATTAACAGCTTCAAATACATAGATCATAGATAGAAAACATCATCTGATCCTTACTAAACAGTTGTAGAAATACAGTGTTCACAACAAGATTTTGTTCATTATATTTCCCAAAATACAAGAAAATAAACAATTGATTTCCCAGAAGAAATCTGAAAGCCAGAAGGTGCATACTTGTTTTCACCTGCAGTGATGCCAGGCATTCTTCTGCACACTATCTGAAATATTTCAGAGAAGGTGTGGTAGAAACACTGGATGTAGTACCACTAACAAAATTAGAAAGGTTTGAGTGGTCAGAGGTGTGTACTCAAACCATGTGCAAATGGACAAATAATTTCCTCTATCACCAGACTATTAAAGATGTTTTATAGTATAAAACCAGTTGCTAAATCAACTCTTGCAATTTCTCTACATTTCTTGACATCACTGCATGTGAAACTGAACCATAAAATTAGTCTAATTTCTTACTGAGAAGGTGAATAGTGCAGGAAAAAAAAAGAAGCTATATTTACAAATTTATCAGGTTTATAATAGATCAAACTTTCCACTTGAGTCAGAAATACAAGAGGAATAAACTAATATGACAGTGTAACAAGTAAAATGCTTAACCTGCTAAACAATACCTGGAACTAAAATGTCTCCAAATCCTAGCAGAGAAAAAGGCCTGTCACACAGAGCCAATGGTGAGGAATTCAGTCGTGGAACCTTCAGGACCATTGGGAGCTTAGAAAGAGAGAGACACAGTTCTGATAAAAAGCCATTTTCTCTATTTAGTGGCACTTCCTTCCAGAACTTGTTCCTGTTGTACTCAAACTGCAGGCTTCAAATACAGCAAATGTATCTTTTTTCACATTCGCATTACATACAATATCTAACAAAACATCTAACATCTAACAAAATGTGTAAGACAGGAGTGATGAAGTACACTATATTAATTTCAAAATCCTCACATGCAATAGGGTATCAACTCTGCTTTAACTGCACAAATGTAAAAAGTTTAGGTAAGCTGCTCCATGCATAAGAAATAACCATTTATACAGTTAATTCATCAGGTTGCAATAAAAGTCTCAAAAGAGCAAAGACATGAATAATTTTAAAAAGCAAATTCTCCAAATCACTTTAAAGACTTTTCCCTCGCCCCCAGTTATTTATTGCACAATTTATTCCTATTTATTACACAATTTGCAATGTTCAGGCACAGTATGCCAAGGTTCATTGTAAACCTGCATTCTCTTTATTACAGCACATTAAAGAAACTTTATTTTATTATTTCGTTTCTTATATTAGTGCCAAAATAATCTTATCTATTTATACTTTCATTACTGTTTTATACAATTCATTCTGTGCATAAAGTTGAAACTAAAGGGGTACTAAAGATGTACAAGAAAGAAGAACAGAAGAAGTCAAAGAAATTCGTATGGACTGTATGGATTGATCCACATCCTGCAAACAACTATTTTCTTTGCTATTTTCCATGTGACATTATTACAGTCATTGCTGAAAAGAGACCCAACATCCTTCAGTTAACAAAACCAGGGTTTCCTACAGACTAATTTCTTCTTTTGCTCCGTGTACCTCACTATCTCCTCCATCTCAAATACTTTGCTCCCCGAGTCAGCTACATCTCATCGTACAGGTGCTCATGCAGCTCAGCTGGCTGCTGTCCAACAGTGCAAAACCACTGAACACACACCTCTGTTTAATGTCTCCAATTTGTGTTTCTCTCCTTTATCTACAGCCTCAGCTTTTCACAAAGCAATTGTCAAAACAGGGAGGGAAGGAGAAGAGACAACCACTGTGTTTCATCTCTTTAGGAAAAAATGCTTATGCTTAATTAGCAGTACGTTAATATTTACAGATGTGGCCAAGTTTTTGTGAAGCTGAGCTAAACAGCTTCTTTATACTGAAAGCCTCTTAAAGAAAGAGAAAGGAAAACCAAAGCTGGTGTGATGATGCACCACAAGTCTGCCTTGGCCCCCAGAATAAGTGCTCAGGAGCACTTATTCCCACATTAAGTTCTTTTCAGACTGGCACCTCCATTTCAGCTTTCTGGTCTTCAAATTTTAGAAAAGTTAAAGGTGTAATAGTTGGAAGTTAAGTTTTTAGACTTAGACTTTTAGATTTTTAGACTACATCCAGTAAGATTTTTAGACTACATCCAGTACCTTCTCGTGAGTGGCAGAATCCGATGGGCCCGCAGCCACCTCCACCATTATACTCTCCCCAGTCTAAATTAAAAAGGGGAAAATTGTTAATCAGCATTTCAACAAGTCATTACACTTTGCTCTGTGGGCAGCAGGCAGTACAGAATTATTTTACTTACCTTTGTTAAAAAAGGTGTGATAAATACAAAGAATACATCGTACACAAAGAGAACCAGGAGGAGCAAGGTACAACCCTGAAGGAGCAGACAAGATACTTGGTATTTACACACTATGCACTAATAAACAGCAAAGAATTAATAATTAGCAGATTACTCGAGGAAAAAGCTAACAAAGACTAAAACAAGTCACCCATATATTTTTCTTAATTCCTGAATGTTTTAGGTGGAGGAATTGGATCTTGCATGCACCATATAAAAGAAAGTAATTCTTGGACACAAAATTACATTTTAGTCCCTAAAATTCTTTATCCTGTAAAATCTGCAAATGGTGCCATTTCAGCTTGCTAGGAAATAGGAAGGAGTTCTGCACTGGAGGATGCTGGGCACAGCTTGAAACACTATCCACCTATATGCTGCCAGTCTATACAAATTTAGAGGTGAAGATACCTTGAAGCAGAGTTTGAAGAGCTGCTTAAGGGGCAGTTAAATGACTAATACTGATTTTTTCTTAGGAAAGACAAAAGTTTGGGAAGATTTTAAACAAAACCACCAGAATGATGCATTAATTTTGTGTCAATTTGAAAACAAACAAAATCAAACCAATAAAAACAAACAAGCACCCCCCCCCATCAAAACTAAATCCCCAGATGGTGATGTGTGATTTACTAGTCAACACTACAGAACAATCACGTGTCAATTATTGCTCTACATTATATTCATTGCATATATTATATTCATTACATCCCTCTTTTCCAAGCTGCATATGGATGTTAAGTGCATTTCCAAGCCAATTACAAGTGACTGCTCTGTTCAACTACATATATGCAAATATCCTCTCTTTACATCTGTTTAACTTTCATACCTTAAATGTAGGCAGGCGAATTGTTTTCAACATGTAAAGACAGAAAGCAATTCCTAAAGCATCTTGCAGAACCCAGGCCCACCTTAAAAAGAGGAGAGCAACATTTTTGCAGGAAACAGTAGGAAAGGCAGACCAAGCCTTGTCCTCACTAAGGACCTGCTTGGGACAAAAAAGAACTTTATTCAAAGTAGTTGCTGGAAATCAACATTGTTATCAGCATGGATTTGCAAATGGGAAGTTGTGCTTGATCGACCTGATAATATTCCACACAGAAATGCCTGGGAGATGAGGGAAGGTGGGTGGGATGCTGTCTATCTAGACTTCAATAAAGATTTCCACTGAGAATCTTCCATAAGATCCTCATGGAGAAACTGATGAAGTACAAGCTGAATGAGCAGTGAAGTGGATTGAAAACTGGTCTAATGAGGTCATTGGATACCAAAACAGGAAGTGCTGGGGCCTCAGCACTCTTGTGTGCGGAGGCAAATCTACAGTTGGGGCTGGTTTTTGATAGTACTTTGCAGTACAGAAGTGCTCTTTGCTTTACTCTCGACTGTTAGGGTCAAAGAGAAGCAGGATCTGAGCTAACACTAAGGCTTCCCCTCAAATGGCTAGGGTCTATGTGCAGATGAGAGATTATGCTGTTGTGATCAATCCCTGTGCACTTGCTGATGGAGGTTTGTGCAGGAGACACTCAGGTCCACTCCAGCTTTGAGGCAGAAAATGGATTTCCTAATCCTAAATATCGCAGGTTGAAATATCTCGATAGCACTTCTGTGCTCTGACACTTTTCTCTCTAAAAGGTGTTTCAGAGTTGAAGCTTCTTGGATCTGAGTTGTGTCACTGAATGATCCACACACAGCATGGACTGCACAAATGGCATTCAGGGCACAGGCCAGACACCTTTGGTATCACCAGCAGAAACACAAGCAGAAACACAAGCCAGTGTTTCAGTTCCAACACTGAATCCCTGAGAGAAGAACCAAGAAGATGAACACATTCTGTATGTATGGGGAAACTGGAGCATCTGGGAGTGAGGTAAGAGGTAAAAAACCCCAAACCAAAACCAAACCACAACACACCATAAAATACCCACCTCTGACAAAAGTGCTAAGCACGTGCTACAGTTAGGTACAGCAGCAACACTGGATGTAGAGAATTACTGACTAATACCAGAGAGCTGAAAGAAACTAAAGATCTTACAATCTTCCCAGTTCTTGTTCTCATGAAGAAATAGGTTAGACAACTTGTGTCCAACTTTCCATCCCACTTCTGAGAAGCTGTCTTAAGTCAAAGAACTCAGAATACTGACTGGGACTCAGAGAAACTAAATGTAAGAAGAGACAGTTTTCTGCAATTAAACCAACAAGAAAAAGATGAAGTATATAAGGAACAACTAAGAATTTCAACCTGTCACTCCTAAATTCTGGATACATTTAAGCTCCTATAGATGTCAGTTACTTATACTATAAAGCAGATCACAGTTTTTAGTACAGAAAATAAAATGTACACTTACTGATCTTCATTTCTGAAGATTCCCCAGACCACGCTGACAGAGATACAAAATATTGCCAAGAGCAACATCCGGACCTGGGGGCGCTTGTGAAAATAAGGCAAGTTGTTGTCTGGGATCCTGCAAACAAAGCACACAAAAGCTACAGCTGTCTGTGTAGTTGCCCTCTTTCTTTAAAAACATTTTGAAGTATGAAGCCACCTTGTAAATCCCACACCTACCAAACAGTATAAAAAACTAAGTTTATCTACTAAAAATGTAGAAGTTGCCACATACCTACACTTTCCCAAGGGGAATCTTCTTACAAAGGGAGACAGACAACTGTAGAGACCAATTGAGGCAGCCAGGCAGAATATTCCTATAATAACATAGACTGAGAAAAAAAAAGTACTAAGTACAAGTTGGATAATGCCAGAGATTCTTTTTTTCATACCCTGGCTGAATAAAGAACAGTCAATAAGCCTAAATGAGAAATAAGGCTAACATTTAAACAGGGAAAGGTAAATTCTTGATTAGATTTATGCTCTTTAACTATCTAATTCTGGCTCCTTTTACTCAGGTGTACTTTATGCAATACCTACTTCAACAAATCAAAACCTCTGGGCTAATATTCTTAAAGTAAGTCATAAGCCTAAAAGACAACCTATGCTGAAGTGTTTATCTTCTCTTTATGAGTATATGGGAGCATTGTAAGGGAACTCTTAAAATCATTCAGTAGCAAAAATAATTAATTCAGATGGGATGCACATCTCACTACTTCCTCAGAAATATGAGGCTGGAAGTTTCAGTGCATTAGGCTCTCACATTTTTTTGTCAAACAATTTAATAAATGATCAAGAGAAATTTATCATCTTTATAAAGATACAAAAATTGATCCTGGATCCCGTAAGTTGACTTCAAATTGAACAATAACAGAGAGACAAGAATAGGTTTGAGAACACAAGAATAAAAGGTGGAAGATGCTAAGTCTGTATCTACTTAATAGGCTTTAATGTTTGAAAAAAGCTCTATGATCACCTCATCCAGCCTCACCAAAAGTAGAAATCTACTCAGTGGGTTTTCTTACTGGGTTTTAAATCATATTGGGATGATATTCTGTCTTCTGACAGAAGACAGAAATTTCATAATTATTTTCACAGTCAAAATGCTCTTTAAATGATGACAACCTTGCAGTACTGAAAATGTGTCAATACAAACACAACTTTAAGAGTACCTAAGTGGTCATAGAAGAAATAGAGCAGGACGAGCATTGAGCAGCACATCACTACAAACACACAGATCATTATTGGAGTCACATCCACCGTTTCATCGTCATGTTTCTCTGTCCCATCATCACGTTTGTGCTTCATGTACCTCCTGAAAGAGTAACGTGGCCACAGTGAGTACATTCCTTCTGCACCAAAATACACAAGGGAGCTGAATCTTCAGTAAGAAATACGTGGGGTTGGAAAACACGTCACAACACCAATGCCTGCTCTGACTGCCACTCAGGTCAGTGGAACAGCACGTTTTCCATGGATGTATGAACACCAGATACAACACAATGCACAAACCAGTAACTGCTGCATTAGTTTATCTTGAGTGCTATTTTCATTCACCAAGAACTCAATGAATCCTGAAAATTAACCCAGAACACTTTGCTGACTTTGGAAGAAATCCTTAAGTGATGTCAATGTCGGAAATAAGCACAACACAATCACCTCTTCCCCCAGCCCCCCTTACTGGGAAAAAGTAACCACAAAATTCCATTAAAAGATTCATAACTAACATAGCACATGTTAGCCATCTAATCAATTTGGTTTGCATTATACCAGTAAAAGCAGGTTTGGGGTTTTTTTACAAGATGTTTTTCTGGTGGATTTTTGCAAAAGCCCAACAGAAAGTCTGTTACTTTATAATTTTCTTCTTTTGAGCTTTTCAAATGTTTGGCCTTTTGACATGGCAAAATACTAAAACACTGTACATGCAATTTATACTGTAATGATTTCCTACAGTGACCAAGCCAATAGAACCTCAGGGCCTTTCAAACATCACCTCAGTATTTTCCCTTTCTGGTTACACAGACAGTCTCTAAACCTCACTAGAAGACCTGCCAGGGGATTTTTACATAACCACCATAATTTTTTTTCCTATGAAAAATACAAGAAAACTGACATACTGAACTCCAGTTACTCACTTTTTCACATCTCTGCTTCCTGCCCAGTAGCCTCCAATTGCAACAGTCCCCACAGCCATGACAAAGATAATCACCATGTTGTAGTCCAGCACAGGCTCATTTGGTGCATACATTGCCCCTTTCACTGAGCTGCCAAAACTCTGGGGAGGCAAATATGAGTTATGAAGGACATCCAAAAAGCTACCTTAGCAAAGGTTCACTTATTTAATTTTCACTAAGCAGGCTCAGAATCAGGCTTTATTATAAACACTTAAGACTAATCTATTGGCTCAACTATTAGTGATATTTATTTCCAGCACCAGGCTCTATTCCGATTTTATTCCAAAGATGAGAAATAACCTCCCAAGAGATCTGTGTTTTTTTCAAAACCCAAAAATGCAATCTTCATGAGTACAGCTTCCTACATGAGATAATATTATCTCTTACATTAAATAATATAAATGAGAGCATTTAGTGTCAAGTTTACCTTGCCAATATCTAACATGTCACTATAGCTGAGCAGAGCCACAGGAATATCAATCTCTTCATACTGACTCCTGTTACCCCCAGGAGGAACCTGAAAGACAGTTCAGAGGAGGTAAGAATATATTTATTTCTGCAAATACTTCTACTGCTTAGAAAGGGTTAAAGTTGCAAGGTCTGTTTCTGCCAATTTGAAAAATGTTCTAGAAAGGAACATAATGACAGCAAAAACTCAAAGTCAAAATGTATGACTGTTCCCAGTAAAAGAGAAGTCATTAAAGATTGTAACAGCAAAATGCAGCAACCAAAATTCAAGCAGTACCTTTTGCACATCAGGGTCATGGGTTCACAGCTGATGTGTGCCTCTAGAACTGATTGTACTCAAACCTACTAATTTTATTTTCAAAACTACTAATTTTACAAAACACATGTTGGTGATGATGCTCCAGCTGAATCTAAAGCACTAGATTCAGTGTGGTAGGACAATAGTCAAGAAACCAACCTCCTCCTTTGTTTCCAGTATTTCACATGGAATAACAGTAATACTGAGCTCTTGACTTGAATATCATATGAGCTCTGTGCAGACTCCTCCTACTTAAGTGAGTGCCTCTTGTTGTTTCATTCATTATTCCTTCAGATGGATGATTCCCAGACATAATTATGCAATGTACACACAGGCAGAATACACACACATTATTTATTTTAAAGAGGAGCATTAAATCCCAGCAATGTGCACTGAAGACAAGACAATACCTAACATCAGAGGAGTATCAGCAACACAGAAAGATAAAAAGAGACTTACCAGTCTCTCTCTACTAACAATCAGCAGCCCACGAGCTCCATTTATCTGAGCAAGCCTCACTTTCTCATAGAAGGTGCAATTTCCTCGCATCACCATGGGGATTTGATTATTAAATCCCCCATCAGGTACATCAGAAGGAGAACACAAAACAGATCCTGTCTGATCCTGAAGTTGCAAAAGTGACTGAAAAAAAATTAGTTAAACACATTTGACATAAAATTATAAAATAAGAGCAGGAACCACAGAGTTTCTAAAGAGTAATTCAAAACTTTAAAGTAATGGAGTGACATGAGTATTCTCAGAGAAACACCAAACAGTGCTGCCCTCTCTGTTATGTCTATTATCCTGCCTTGCTTCACCTTATTGTGCAGAATTCTACTGGTAATAAAATTTGGGTTATGATCTGCACTTGCATTTGTTTCTTCAGCACCACTGCTGTTCTGCCACATGCAACCAAGATGTGGGATGAGTACAGCAAAGTGTTCCCACTGCTGGGGTGGCAGAGTGGCAGGCTGGGATGATGAAGGGTATGAACAGCTAGAAATTGAAACACAGCCTGGGAGAAAGTGCAAATGCAGAGGCAACAAAAATAAATTTCCACGTTGAAACCTACCATGTTCAGTGAGCTGAGATTTTGTATCCCAAAATACTGGATTCTAGGCTGCTTCTCTCACTGCATGTGATCCAGAGATATTGCAGGCCTGCCCCAATTCCTTAGTTTTTAGTCCTCCTGAGACCCAAAGACATCCAGTCTGATGTGTTTCAACAGGAGCATCCCAAAGACACTTCAACATTTTAGAAGTACCACTGGCACAAATTGTTCCTTGCAAAATCTAAACAATCACCAGCATCTTTGCCCAGTTCTATTTGCAAGTCATCTGAAAACCGCAATTATCTACCAATAACTGAGCTGTGCTCACAGAAGCAGGTCACAGTCCTCACTGGAGGTGAGCTGTTTGAGAAGTGTCAGAGTAAATTTTAAACTGAAAAACTGACACATGGAACACTCTGTATTAGAAATCCACAGGTACACAATAATACCTGTGTAACAGACCCTCTTGTTTTAGGAGGGGAAAGTACACACCAAGCTGTCAGCAGCTCCAGGTTTATTCAGAAAACTGCTGTCTCCAACCTGACTCCTGCTTTAGAGACAGGAAAATGTCTCTGCACACACTTCCTGGTTGTCCAAGTTTCAGGTAAGCTTATCACTCTATCAGAGTAGAACACAAATGCAGAGTGAGCTCAGGCTGGTGCACTGCACCACCTCAGTTAATGAATTGTACTGCTGGAGTATGGGAGGAGAAGGAGGGAGAATGGGAAAGAAGGGAAAAGCAAGAGAGAACTGAGGAAGGCAACAGAGATATGCAAGGGATACAGCATACACAACCCAAGTGTATGGGGAAGTAGTGGAGCCCCTGGTGGTCTAGTGGTAAAGGCGCGGCGCTATCACCGCCGAGACCCGGGTTCGATTCCCGGTCAGGGCCACTCCCGGGAAGGTGGGGCTCGTTAGCCCTTAAAGGCAACCCACCTACGTCCTGAGGACCTCGCTGCCACCGTCCAAGCTCGCCTGGCCCCGGCAGATGAACCTTAGGATTAAAGGGTGGGCTCAGTTCCGCGCACACTGTGTCTCACCTAAAAAATCCAATGCGCAGGCTGGAAGGTGTAAAGACCTTCCCCGGATCTTCGCTTGCGAAGACTGGCCATTATGGGGAAGTGTCTCTGCAAGCCATTCTGGGCTAGATTGGCTCCTGCAGAGCTACTGAAATATATCTCCAGTGAATTTGCATGAGAACGATTGAAACAAGGTGTTTATGGTACAGTCCCCAACCCTCACAAATACAAGTCTGTCATGTAAGTGCTGATTCACATTACAGAACAAGGGCAAGTGCAAGAGTTTATCAGCTTGGTCTACACAAGGCAAAGGCAGCTGTTGATGTATCTGGGGACTAATCTGCAGTTGCAATAAACTCAGCCCAGTAATTAAGACTTGACTATACATTGATAAGGAACACTAACAATTCTGTGGGGCACTCAAGTGGTAGATCAAGGAATACAATGAACCAAGTATCAGTCAGCTACATCTTCCTCTATTAGTAGCTCATCAGAGTGCATTTGCTGATTTCATCATCCAGTGACAGTAAGTTCTTCTCAAAGAATAAAGAACTGACCCAAATGTCAGCTCATACAGATTTGGATAATGCACAGTTTGTGACTACTTAATCTTACACTTGACAAAACTATGAATCACTAAGAAAGCACTAAAGCTCACGGTTCACTATATTAACAAAGCCATGTGGTATCCTATCATGCTGATATACCAAAACTTCTTTCCATAGCTATATGCCTCATTTTCATTTCAATGATCACATTGTTGGAAGATTTTTGTTCTGAACCAGTAAGAGTCATTACCTCTGCACACTGCCTGGAAATGAATATTGCCATCTTAGTACTGCCTAGAGTGATCTTAACAGATAAAAACATTTTTTAAGTAGAGCAAACAAAGCAGTTGCTTCAAATTCTACTAATTCACCTAAGAAATTACAAGTTTCCTTGAAACAATGGCATTTTTTAATGCATTCTTCAGTCATTACTTAGCTAGGTACTTACAGCTTTACCCAGATCATGTGGCAAATGGGCCCACTGAGAGTTGAAGAGGATACAGTAGTCCTTTCCTTTGCTGCTCCCCTTCTCTGAAAGGACATGTACCATCCCATACTCACAGTACACCTGAAAACATAACAAAAATGTCACCACAAGAATTTTAAGTCACATAAAGTAGCAGAAGTGAGGGGCACAACTTGCTGTTGACTGGCCTGCTTTGTATTTTTTTTAAGAAAAACAGAAGATTCTTACTATTCTAAGGACTCTGAAACAAATCCTGCTGCCCATTTCTAAATGACAAACGGGTCCCTTGTGATGCTTCTCCCTCTGACAAGAGGCTCTTGTCCTGGCTGGAACAAGAAGGCATTCAGACTGTCATTTTAACACCAGCCGAGCCACCATTAAGTTCCATGGGACACTTCTGTGCTCCTGGGGCAGCAACACTGGGATTGCAGGCTGTGTCTTGGGAGGAATGTCAGGCACCATCTCCACTCATTGAAAAAGTGTAAGTTAAGAACTCTTTACTCCATACAAAATACCAAACATCAGTTCCTCGGTACCAAATCTGCTCACGAGCATTCTGTGACCATCTGGTCAGGTTTGAACCAACACCTTAAGAATTCAGTGTAAGATCTGACCAGCTGCTGCAAAAAGCCTTTAATGATTCAGACAAAAAGAAATTGAGATACAAAAGAAATGCTCAGAAAGGAGGACAAAAACTAAATTTTGAGGGTGTTGGGTTTTTTTTAAATGTAATTCAGTTATACAAATTCAGATCAATGCTTCTTTTTGAAGGAGAGTCTTGCTGATCTTCAATTGCTGCTTCAGAGCCTCACAGTGCTCTTACAGAGCTACTTCAATGTTCAAGTAGTGTTGTCTGGTAATAGATTATAAAAAGACAATATTGAGAGCAAACATAAATTATATCTGTATTTTAACTTCTCATGAGCTGTTAGACAGGAAAAAACTGACCACATATTAACTGTAGCAGTCTCAAAATACTATTTTAGCCCAGTGATTTGGGAATCCAGTGCTTAGGAATATCAAACACTGCTTAATGTAATTGGATTCTTCCTATTATCATTTCTGTGTTCCAAAAGCATTTGTCTCCTATTGTAAATGGAAATGTCTCCCTTTTATCGACATTTTAACTGAGGACACTCAATAATCCTTACTAGCACTTAGCACTTTGAAGTTTGCGTGAACATGAATAAAATCTCTGAAGCACGTACGATAATTGACCTGAGCTAGTGCCACCCTCGGTTTCTGGTGGAACACTGCCATTCAGTAGTGACCCCAGGACACAGGATGAGCAGAGACCAGCAGTTCACCACCACCAGCGAGTTCAGGGAAAAAAACCTGAAAAAACCTCAAAACAAACAAACCAACCACCCTCCCCAACTATCTTATCTTTCTACCATCCCCGTTTGTGTCCTACTCCCCTCTACCCATGCACCCAACTCCTCCCTTTCCATTCTTCCTTGTCTTTCTCCTGCCCAACACTCAAATAATTGACGTTTAATTGCTCTATTGCTCTGATTCAGCTTTCCCCAAGGAAATCACTTTGTGCCTATCAGAACTGATGAAACCTTTTTCTGGAGAGAAATCCCTAAGCATTGCTGCTACTAATTAGAGAGAAAGTTCTGACAGACTAATCTGTCAACATCTAGTTTAACATTCATAAGCTAAACACACCAATGAATCAATAATTATGTAGTTACACTCTTAAAAATACAACTTACACATCTCTTTCTCCAGGTAGCATCTGAGGAACAAGATACTAAAGATGACTGAAGTCAGCAGCAAAGTCATGTCATAACACACATGTTCAAAAATCCATTAAAAGAATCCATCACTCTTATTTCTCCCTCTCTATCTCAAACCCCACTACACAGAAGTTACCATGCACCCCTAGGGTAAAAAGATGCTTTTTGGAACACTTTCAAGAACCATAGAATGGTTTGGGTTGGAAGGGACCTTTAAAGGTTGCCTGGTCCAAACCCCCTGCCCTGCACAGGGACACGTCCCACTAGCCCAGGTTGCTCCAAGCCCCATCCAACCCGGCCTGGAGCACTTCCAGGGATGGGGCAGCCACAGCTGCTCTGGGCAACCTGTGCCAGTGTTTTACCACCCACACAGAGGCAGTGATGGCATTCTGCTGCAAGATGTCAGCAAAGCAGTAAAGAAACACCATTGTAAAAATACACAGGAGGTAGAGATTTTTATATTTAGCTCTCTGTATATAACTGACCTTTGCTAACTCGTGCAGCAACTTTTCCCCTTTTTTTACAACATCAGTGTTCATTAAGTGCTCTAGAACCAATGACATTTGTCCTGAAGCATGGGAGGTCACACTGACTGAGCTTGGATAAGCAAACAAAACATGGTATAGCTCAGTTTTGAATATTACAGCTCTCTCCAAAATCTTCAGGCAGTTTTGCAGGAACTAACTCCTGCAACTGGACAGCTTTATGCATTTGTGGAACAATCAACCTGGACACTTAAAAGTTTTACATCTATAAGATACAAACCCCACATCTTTAAAACAAGAGAGTAAGTACAGGGTGTGTTGCCACATGGAGATAACCATTACTGGAACTCAGGAATGATCCCCAAATGGCACCCTGGAGACACTAATACACAGTTTTGCTTTCTGAGCTACTTAATGGATGTTCTTTAAAGGAATATTAAGGGAGTAAAAGGTTCCTAATGTGAAGCACTGAAAACATTTTAGAAGCTATGTGGGTTTGTGTGCCAAAAGCCAAGTAAAAATCAAGCATGAAAGGAATTAAAGACAATATGAGCAGGGCTAAAAGCACAAGAGTTTTAGAAACTCTGTGAAGAATTTAGTCCCTTGGAGAATGTGGATTAACAGACATCTTTACAAGGCAATTATCACTTAGAATCATAGTTCTGAAGTCTGTTAACAGCCACTACAAGTTTGCTCTTATCCACTTTGATGCTTCCAGTTTTGTTTTTATTCATGTCACTAGGTATCAGACAACAGAAGTTCAAAGCAATGCTGCTGATTCAGTGGCACGGTGGCAACATTTATGATGATTCTTAATTCCTAGAGATCACTTCGTATCATAGATAACCCAGCAGAAAAATGTCATCTCCTGTGCAAATCCTATACAATGTCCCTACAACCCCAAGGGCTCTTTTCCAAGTGTTTGGATGTCAAGTCCAACCTTTTTCAAACACAGAAAAATAACAGCTGCTGTGACAACAGCAGTGTATTATGATACTTGCTTTTTACCAGTCCTGTGGCTTAGAAAGCACATAATAGTGTATAATAGTATAAAACAAACTGTTTTCTATAAAGTTGAAAAACTGGAAAAGGTTTTGACACAACAGAAACAAAGTTTCAAGGCAAAATTTAACAGGCAGCTGAGCTAATCTAATGTTTGTGGCATTAGAAGGACATGCTTGTTGGCTCTGAATCTCATCAGGTCCTTCCACAGTTAATTTAATGCACAAATGAGCAGAATACTCCCCAGTCTTTTTGCTGTGTGAGTTTTTCAGTCATGTTGGTGAACTAATGTAGCTCAGAGACAAGCAGTGGGACTTGCAAGGTACATGATGGAAGAAGGCAGAAATAAAGAATTCAGCTCACCAGTATTTCAAGAAAGTGCACTAGGAGTGACCGAGCCACCAACCCAGTGGCTCTGCCTTGTTTGTCCCTCCCTGCCTCTGGCCCCACACTCACCTGGATGCCCCATCCACCTTTTCCACTTTCAGTAGCTCTATGAGCTGACTTGGCCACCTGAATCTCAGAGAGATTGGACAGATGCTGGGAGCTTTGTTCCCTGAAGAAGGAAAGAATGAGCAATCCCCACTCCTAAGGTAGGTACCACGTCAGAGTTCCCAGGAGCTGGAGTCATTCTGTCCCATAAACTGCACCAACTCATCTGGAGACCAGCAACAGCAGACAGTAAATTTGCACACAAAAAACCACCAAACAACAAACCCTGTGCAGTGGAGAAAGCTACATATTCACAATGCAACAATTCCAGGAGAATAAACTGCCAACCACGACCTCAATCCAGAATTTCAGGCAGTCTTTTCAACTCTTTGGACCTACATCATAGAGTACCCTGACTTAAAATACAAAACCATCACCACAATCCAATATTCTGCTGAAAGCTGCTACAGTGAAGGCCAGTGAGATCCAGCACACTCGCTGCAGATCATGTTACTGTATTTGTCACTAGTCAAAGGCTCATGTACATGTGCTGTTTTTACAGGACAACTCAGAGGTAGCAATGCCATGAAGGAACAGGAAGGTAAACGAAATGTGAGAACTTGAACACCAAAGCAAGATGTAAGTGCAGACTGTACTTGGATCTATAAGATCACACCCCTCTTCAGGTGTTCCCAAATGAGGACCCAGATCTGGGAGAGCAATGCTTCAATAGCCAAGCTGGTCCTTCTCCCTAAATCAGAGTGTAGAAGCAAATGTGGACAACGCCTCCTCCTGCCCCATGGAAAAACAAACAAACAGAAAGTTCTATTACCCTATCTCAAGGAAGGAGACAAAGATATATACCCAACAAACTAAGGTAAGAGTAAGCCATTGATAATGAGTACAGCTGGTACACAGAAAGGCACACAGCAGCCCCATGAGGAGAGCTGTCAGCTCTGCCCCCAGAACAGCCCTTACCATCGGTCACAGGGGTATCACGACAGGAGTGCAGTAGAGCGCTGCTCTCTGCCTCAGGCTGAGGGGGATGTGCTACCCAAAACCATCCCAGCAAATGCAAGCACAAGAGATGCAGAAGTACTGCACAAAATGAGGTATTCAGACAAATTTTAAACGAGCCAGCTTGGCTAACAGAAACATACTGGCAGCATACGGAACATTAATTTTTCACTGCAGCAGCAGGACTGTTTCAGCACCCTGGCCAGTCTGCCCAAGCTTGCTCAAGCATGTTAACACTACCACTGCACAAACACACCAAACGCTTACAGAAAGGAATGTGCTGCAATGCGTGGAGCTGAAGGCAAGATCTCCAAGTGCCCACCAGTGGACTATCTCACTTGCTGTCCTTCTGCACTGCCACGTGCTCACATTCTCCAAAATGATGGATCAAAATGACTCCATCTCAGTCTTTGACCCATTCTTGCATTTTATTAATTTGTGGGGCCTATGCTGGCACTACCAGTCCACACAAAGCATCAAGGGAGATGACAAAATGCACAGGGGAATAAGAAAGGGATGACCAGAAAAAGATGATGAAGGGAAAAAAGGGACGATGCAGAAATAAAGAAGTTAGCTGATAACCAGACCACACTGTAACTAAAGATCACTTACAAAGAATCAGTATGCAGACAGACACAGAAGAGGGAAAAATTAGACTGCTATGTTAAGATGTTACACTGATAATACTCAAGAAGATATAGTACCCTCCAAAATACCTAATAAAGATTTAAGAAGTCTAAACGACACGTTAAATGATACTTCAACATGTTCTAGAACACAAAACAGTAGAATTTAAAACACAAAAGTTACATACCATTTAATACAATAGCTAAATATCCACTCTCTCCTGTATCAGGTTTACATGCTTAGCTCATCACACCCTTAAAATTTTATCCTTCAAACCTAATTAATATTGAAGTAATGAGAACGTAAGACTCAGGTCAGACTACAGGGTCAGCAGAAATCCCCCTTCTTCTCTGCTGGTGCTTCCTCAGAGCGAGCCTGTCAGTCGGGACGAGCCCAGATCCGTCCCTGCGGCTGGACTGGGCTGCGCTCCCCTCCCGGGGCTGCTGGGCCGGGCCCACGGGGACCCGAGGTTTAAAGAACTACGAGAAGTACGCTGTTAACCACGGAGAGAAGAAAAAAGTCCCAGCCAAGCCCAAAGACGCGGATCTGTAAACGCCGCCAGACTGCGGCGGGCCGGGCCCGCAGCCCTCGCTCCGCCGCCCTCCTGCGGCCCCGGGCCCGCCCCGGCGGCTGCGGCACCTCCGGGCGAGCCCGGACACAGCCCCGGCACGGCACGGACAGTCCGCACAGCCCGCCCGGGCCCGCCCGAGCCCGCGGCCGCTCCCGCCCTCGGCCGGGGAGCGCCCGGCGCGGCGCAGCCACTGACCTGCGGCAGGAGGTGCAGGAGCAGCCAGAGGCGGAGCGGGGCCGCCATGCCGGGCCGCTGCCGCTTTGTTCCGACCTGGCCCGGCCCGGGCCCTTCCGCACCGGGTCCTCAGAGCCCGCCCCGGACGTCCCGCCCCGCCAGCCCGGGCCGCCAACGGGCTCCGCCGGGGCGGAACGTCACTTCTGGCGGCGCCGGATGAAATGGCGAGCGGCGGCGGCGGCGGCGGCGGTGGCGGCGCGGGGAAGATGGCGGTGAGGGCGGCGTGCGCAGGGGCGAGTTCGGGGCTTTGCCATACCATACCATGCCATGCCATATCGTGCCATACCATACCATACCATATCGTACCGTGCCGTGCGGTGCTGTGCCGTACCGTAGCGATCCGTGCCGTGCCGTGCTGTATCGTGTCGATCCATGCGGTGCTGTGCCGTGCCGTATCGATCCGTGCCGTGCCCGCACCCCCGCCCTGCCCTCCCGCCCCAGCGGCACCCGCCGCAGCAGCGCCCCGGGGCTGTGTGTCCCCGGGCAGGGCTTTAACCGCGCTTGTGCCTCTGCCGTAGGACAAGGAGAAGAAGAAGAAGGAGAGCATCTTGGACCTCTCCAAGTACATCGACAAGACCATCCGGGTGAAGTTCCAGGGCGGGAGAGAAGGTGAGCCCGGCGCGTGGCTGCAGCTCGGAGCTGCGTTGCCTTTCCCCTCGCCCTGTGCCTGCCCCGCGCCCGGCTCTGCGCTCCGGAGAGCTCCTGAGAGCTCACGCTGCTGCCCTTCGAGGAAGGAGAGGGATAGCGGGTGCTTTTATTCATTGCTGTTTGCAGTTACCGCTGGGAAGCTTTTCTCCTTTAACTTTTCCATTGATCTCCTGGCTGTACTTTTATCTCTGTGCCTCATCGGTGCATCTCTTCTTTTATCGGTTGTCTTGAACTGCCTTGTTTTGGCAGGATTTTTGCATTGCAAGGGCACACTTAAAGAAGCAAAGAAACGTTTATGGTTGTAATGATCAATACAGCTGTCTTGCCTTTCAGTCTTGCCTTTCATCCCTGAACATGCTAAACGTGCCCGGAGTTCATGGTTCAGTATATGTCGCCGTATCTCTGTTGTCCCTTGCTGTGCAGCTGGGAAGTACAACCCATGCAGCTGTCAGTGCTACCCCCAGGCACTTGTTTGTCTGAGCTAACCCTTGCTCCGTTTTTAAACCCCACTGGGACCTGATGCTTATAAGGGTTTGGAAGTTACTTGGACTTCTTACTGATAAGTGTATTTTTAAAAATGGAAGATCACTCTGTGTAGTTTTGTGATTTATTTGGTGACCAGTGTTGTAGAGTCATGATCTGCTTTAGAACAAAGTGCTGGTCTGTCTGCAGTGCCTTCCTGTGAGGCAGTGCTTACGCTAAAGAGATAATGTGCTGGGAGGGCATCTGGAAGAGGAAAGCACTTAAAATGTTACGGTCTTGCTTAATTTTTTATCATAAACCTTCATTAAGGATATTTATTTGATTTTGGGGTTGCTTTTTTTTTCCTTCATGTGACTTGTATTGATTTGTTATGCAGAAGTATTCTTAAAATGCCCCTGAAATGGGCTGAAAACAAAAATTTTAGTGTCTCAAAGAGCATTTTGAAGAATCAATTGAAGAGTCTAAGTTTCAGCTGGCACAACACAGACCAGGTTCTGTGCACTTAACCATTGCTATAGAGGGCACTCTTTAGTATCTCTGGTCTCATTTGCCTTGACTGAAGGAGGGAACAGTGCTGCAGAATGGAATGTACCTTTTGTGAAGTCTTGAGTTACCGTATACCTGGTTTTGGTCTCTAATAATCATTTTCTGTGTGGTCTTCAATAGCAAGTGGTGTGTTGAAAGGATTTGACCCTCTTCTGAATCTTGTGCTGGATGGTACCATTGAGTATATGCGAGGTAAGTAATATGCAATCTGTGGAAAGCTTCCCTTCCTGAGTGATTTGTTTTTTAACAGAAATCTTATGGCTCTGTGAGTGAATAAGCAGAAACTGCAACTTGGCATCACCCAAACTCTGCAGCATGTTCAGGATAACTACATTGTAAAGAAAGGGATGACAGGTCTGTGGAACCTGGTGAGATGGACCCGAGGGAATTGGCTGATGCAGTTGCCAAGCCACTCTGCGACATTTGAAAAGTCATGGCAGTGAGGTGAAGTTCCAGGTGATGGGAAAGAGAAACTTTGCACCCATTTTTCAAAAGGATAGAAAGGAGGAGCCTGGGAACTACTGACCCATCAGCCTCACTTTGTGCCTGGGAAGATCATGGAGCAAATCCTCCCGGGAGCTCTGCTAAGGCACGTGGAAGACAGGGAGGTGATTCGAGTCATCCAGCACAGCTTCACCAAGGGCAAGTCCTGCCTAACCCAGCAACCTCCTGGGATGGAGTGACTCCATCAGTGGACAAGGGAAGGGCTATGGATGTCATTTATCTGCACTTCTGTAAAGCCTTTGACACGGTCCCCAAACATCCTTCTCTCTAAACTGAAGATAGATGGATTACCCTGTGGTTGAACATCCTTGGTAGTCCTTGACTGACCTCCTGTGTAGTTGTCTCGTTTTCAGCTCTTGTCCTCTAAAACTTGAGTAAAGCACTGTGTCTCTCTCCTCAAACAAAATGTATCAGTTGATGGGGCAGTGCTTTTGAAGAGTATTCTTGCCTGCTTTCAAGGTAACACCTGAAGCTTTGGATTTGCTCTTAAAAGGGAGTTTTAAAAGATGTGTAGTGCATTTTTATTGGCTATAGTGACATGTCACAGGCAGTAGGACTGGGTAATGTGTGTTTGTCTGTCCTGATCCACAGCCCTGTTGGGCCCAGTCTGAGAATGGACCGGTGTTCTCCATCCCTAATGTGTTCTGAAGTCAGGATCTCTTTCTGATTTGCATTGATCTCCAAATGTTTATCTAAAATGATATTTGAAATGGGACCAGGAGCTTTTTTTAATCACTTGCATGTATGCTATTGGTTGGATGAATGAAAGGGCCTTTGAATACTTTAATAAATGCATTCTGCTTTTTTGTTGTGTACAAAGCAAAGTTCTTTACTACTCACTGTGGTGTGTACTGCTTTGAAAATTAGTAAATCAGTAACTTCTTGAAGCCATCAGATACTACTGCTGCATGAGCCTCATAGTCCATGTGTTCAATGCAGAGACACCTGGAAAAAGCATGTATGTCTGTGCCTTTTGAAGCTGATGGAATTTGGTTTCCTTTTCTTAGTTCTGCTGTTGTAACTGTGGATCTTTGCTTTTCAGATCCGGATGATCAATTCAAATTAACAGAAGACACACGTCAGCTGGGACTCGTGGTGTGCAGAGGGACTTCTGTGGTTCTTATTTGTCCACAGGATGGAATGGAAGCTATTCCAAACCCTTTCATTCAGCAACAAGATGGTTAATGCTTTCTTTGGATTGTCTCTGAAGACTTCAAGGGTGCAAGTCATTGGAGAAAACTATCAGTGTGTGAGAAGCTTCCTGTTTTGGGGAGGCTGTCTGAATGTGTATTTGTTAGTGTGAAGAAACAGTCAGCTTTTGTTTTTGTGGCTTTCCATAAATGATGTGAGGATGGGGTATGCAAGAATTAAGTTCTGGTTTCCCCCACCAGCCCCAAATGAGTGTGTAACTACATTGTTTAGAGCTGACAGGAGAGAACAAATTGTCATGAATTGTCTGAAACCCTCTTGATCTTGTGAGTTTTGAAAAAACCCCATAAAATTAGTTAAAAATGCCCGAAATATTGGTTATATTTTTAAATACATCAAATTGTATTTAATCTAAATTAAAACCTGAATACATCAAAACACTTTTTTCTTCCTCTTAGATATCAGTACTCAGCTGGGAAGCACTGTGTTGTATTCTTCCTGCTGTTGAGTTCAGTCTCTTTAGTGCAGGGAATTACCTTCCTTGTTTAGTGCTGTGTTACCACCTTGGCAGGGGATGTGGCCAAGAAGGTCTTTTCCAGCACTTGTTCCAGATCTGGTGCACTGTGATCTGTGTGTCAGCTGGCTCACACATTCCTACAGAAGGACTGGACTAAACTGTGGGATGATTGTTGGTTGAGTAACTTGAACCTTATAGAAGTATCTGTTTGATACTTGGAATTTTAGGGGAAGAATATTTAAAATTCTGATGTTCAGTTGTAGGCAGTGCTGGAAATACTGCATATTTTTATATTGTAGCTATCCACTTATGGTTCTGCTTGTTATAACTTGATTTGTAAGTAAACATTTTTATTTCTTTTATACTGCAGAAAATGCAAGATTTGAGGAGTTTTGAGTGAATAAATACAAATGAATCTGTTTCTAAATGTCTGTTTTTCAGTCTGTAAAAGTGCACTTCAGCTGGCATTACAGTTCTCCAGCCATAAATCTAAATGACATTTGTTCAGGAGGTGCATAAACACAGCAGAATCAGGAGGGACCAGAGCAGCAGCCATGCTCCACTCAGGCAGGAAATCGATGGGAAGGGCCTGAGAGCATCTGGTCCCTCTTCTGAGGACACTTGTGCATCTCTGTCAGGCATTTTAAAGACTGCCCACTCAAGGGTTTGTGCCTGCAGGCTGTGTGTGACCTCCTGCCACCTGCTTGTCCTGAGGACCCTTTATGAGGAGGCTGTGGCAGAGTCAGTTGTTTTGGTGGCAGCAGCGGTTTTGCTCCTGAGAGGTTGTCAAGAACACGTGCCAAGGACAGGTGTCATTGACTGTTATTTTGGCCACAGCACTGCTCCCATTCAGAGCCTTTCCTGGGCCAGCTCCAAAATGGGTGGGAACCTGACATAAATTCCAGTTCAGTGAATCTGACTTTTCCAGGAGGCTCTGAAACCAGGGACCAGGTGTCGTGTGTGGCATACTGCCTGTATGAACTTGGGTTCTGCTGGTTTTTAATCTCCTGGAGGCTCATTCTTTGGCTCACAGAACTGTCTGGAGAGTAGTGCTCCTCACAACATAACTTTCTAATGCTGCAAAACTTGTTCATGCAATAGCACAGTTCAAAAGAGAGTCCTTATTTAGAGAGGTAGGATCAAAATCTGCTCTCCATCAGTGTGAGCAGGGCCTTGAACTGTCCTTCTAAGTGGGAGAGAGATTTCTGGATGTTGAAGCCAGTGACATGCACTAGCTCTGCACTGAGTGTAGCAGTAGAGACAGACCTGCTGAGGCTCTCAGGAGGGAATTCTGGGCTCTCAGGGTAGAGAGATCTGCCTGGAGTCATGGGGCAGGGGTGTAAACTGGAGAGGTGCATGTTTCCAGCATTTCCTGCTCAGTTGAGAGGTTGCTTCATTGCAAGCTGCATGGCTCTCTTTGTAGTGCAGACTTTGAGGGTATGTTTGGGAGTCAAGTACCTGCAAAGAAGAACATGAAAATGATAGGGGACAGACATTTTAGCAAGGCCTGTTGTGATAGGACAAGGGGTAATGGTTTAAGCTAAAAGGGGGGTGATGCAGACTAGAAGACATTTTTTACACATGGCAAATGCCTCCACTTACCTTTGGAAAAATTTGCTATGGCATCAGTGAGCTGTTGCTTGTCCCACCTTTGTGTTTGTTTAGTGCATTCAGATTGAGGATGGCTAAATGTGAAGCTGTCTGGGTTTGAATGGGGGCTCCTTCCCTTCCTCTCTTACTAAAGTATAAAGTTAAATACATAGCAAAAACTGCAGTCACTCTGGAATTTGACATTAAACTTCAACTGATGAAAGGTGTGGTAATCGTTGCTTTTTTCCAAATGGATTCAGTGTTTCTGTACAACTTCCTGATATTTACTCAGTGCTTAGGAAGCTTGTGGTTGTTTCTCCTGTGTTCTCCAGGTTCTTTGCTTGGCTGACAGCCCCCTGCTTCGCTATGGTCTTACCTGGTGAAGTGAGATGCCAGTCAAATCTGTGTTTTTGGGTTATACAGCTGTTCTGCTATTGCTGTTCTGAAAGCAGCAGGAAAGACTGAAGAGCAAAGCAGGAGAGTAGAAAACATTCTATTTTTAGGGGAAGATTGGCTTATCTCATATTTATTCTAGCTAGGGGGATAGTGTTTCCAGAGACCTCAGATAAGTAAGGGCCACATAAAGACTGAGTTAATTTTAACTGCCTGGCAGTCCACAAGCATGGAGTCTTCACAGGAGCCACAGGAGCTGGGACCTGGGACAGAAATGATTGCAGACACAGTTCTTGAGGTTGGAGAGAGACTGTTTCAGGTCAGCCGCAGGGTGCTTTCCGTGCACAGTCGGTACTTTGAAGCCATGTTTTTTGGAGGGGCAAGAGAGAGCTCTGAGCAGCACATAGTGATCAAAGGGATCGATGCAGTGCCTTTTCAGGCACTACTTGAGTTCACTCGCACAGCCCAAGTGCTTATAGGTCAAGAAAATGTGACCAGTTTGCTGGAAACAGCTGATTTTTTCCAGTTTGACAGGGTGAAACTGTTGTGTGAGAAATTTCTGGAGAGAGAGCTGCATGTTTCCAACTGCCTGGGCCTGATGACCTACTCACAGCAATTTGCCTTTACAGAGCTGTACGAGTCTGCTATGAATGTGGCTGTCACTCACTGGGGGGATGTGATGTGCCAGGAGGAATTTAAGGCACTACCCAAAGAAATGCTGATGCAGCTCCTAAGAAGCGATGACCTCTTCGTTTCACGAGAAGATGTGGTTTTTGACAGTGTTATGAGGTGGATAACGGAGGACCCAGCAACGAGAGAGGAAGAATTTCTGGATTTGGTGGGAGAAGTCAGGGTCGCTTTTCTGAGTTTGTCTTTCCTTGATCTCTTGGTGAAACGCAGCAAGCACCGTGGAGAGGCAGATATCTTTTCCAGACTAATAAAGAAGTTAGACAGCTGTCCTCCACCCAGCTGGCAAAATCCGAAACTCTGTCCCTATGCTGGTCGGAGCTATGACACCTTGTATGTCCTGGGAGGAAAGCATGACAAGGAACAGCAAGAATTATTTCTCTTTCAACCTAAAACAGGGACCTGGCAGGCTTGTTCTCCGCTGCAGCGCCGGAACCTCACCCAGTACGCAGTGGCAGCAGTAGGTAACTCACAGAGAGGGGAGGCTGAGCAAAGGCAAACAGCAGTTAGAGAGTCCCTGCTGCAGGGAGTGCAGCTGCTGCTGTAAAACTGCTGTGCTCAGCATTGCTGAAGCCTCATTCCTATTGGTGTTCGTATTTGCTCAAAGAATGGTTTTGTTTTCCTTAGTCCTGGGAGAATGCTAGACAAGGCTGAATATTTCTTTTCATGTAGCAGAAACTATGGAGTCTGTTGAGCTCCTTACATTGGCTTTATCTGCAGTGAGTCTAAGGACTTGACTTTAGGAGTGTTATTTTTTTGGCCCTGTCTTTTGTGGTGGTTTTGACAAATGTCAGGCAACTTCTGATTTACAGTTGCCATTAAGTTAAACTGATCCATGGATGTTAGGAAATCTCTATGCTTGGAGATGAATTCCAAGGCAGTTCAATACCATGGCTTCCTATTTTATGTTAGTGATAGTCTCATTTCAGGTGGGAGTTTGGAAATGAGATACCCAGAGGTTCTTTCCAACCAGTGTTTCCTTGATTCTGTTCAAGAGTGGGAGCAGGCTTGGAAGGAATCCCTGCATCCCATGGGCCCAGTGTATCTGTGGGGATGAGGAATCAAATACTGCAAACTGATTGATAGAGCAGTGATTTTCTCTGCTCATTTTGCACCTCACCACTACAGCCCAGGAAGAAATGAGGACCCAGCTTTCAGGAGTGATTTTTAGCTTTCATGTGACTGATGCTTTTCTCTGCTCTCTTTCCAGGGAGCTTCGTTTTTGTGACAGGAGGGTATTTCCGGGATGAGTTTGTGTGGTACAGTGTGGATTGGGTGCTCATCTACAATTGCTTGGACAACAGGTGGCTGGAAGGGCCAGCCATGAAGAAGTCCCGCAACAGCCACTGTGCAGTGGGAGCAGGGCTCTACCTGTACGTGCTTGGAGGGAGCACCGACGAGGGGATAATCCCAGCAGTGGAGCGCATGCCTTTGGTGGAATCAGAGTGGGAAAGCATGAGTCCTATGGCCCAGCCTGTGGAGAGGGGTGATGCAGTCAGTGTGGGAACCAGGATCTATGTGGTCTGTGGCCTGGATGAGAACGGACATGTATATGATGGAGTGCAAAGGCTGAACACAGAGACGGACAGCTGGGATGTCATCTCCTTCTCCCCCCTTCCAAGGTAAGAGAGAATATTCTGGGACCTGGCAGAAGAAGAAAGGTTCTAGTGTTGGTCCTGCTTCAAGAAGAGGTTGGACAGTAGAAATCCAGAAGTCCTGTCCCTGCAACACTTCTGTGATTCTCTGTTTAAATGGGACTCTTCATTTGAGGACCACGATCACACTGAATATTTCAGGGGCCAGATCTTTCTGCTGATTCTGATCAAGAGTTTCTTCCCTCCCAGGTATGACCTCTGCATCACGTCCCTGAACGGGGCTCTGTACACCATAGGAGGGGGAGCTTTTCGATTTGATGTGGAGACCGATGAATGGACCCAGGTGAACGAGGAGTGCTTGACCCAGAAGTTCTTCATGGGCTGCAGCACTGTGAATGGACGAATTTATCTCCTTGGCCAGAGGAAGGGGAACAGTGCCCTGCCCACTGTGGTCCTCTTTGACCCCTACGTCGATGTGTGCCAGGTCATTGATACCAAACTCCCTTGCCCCCTTCCTATTCGCGGCTGTGTCTCTGTGCGAAGATTCGATACGTGGGCATGAGCAATGCCACATCCACCATAATCAAAAAGTCATCTGCTTTACAGCTGAAGGGAGTTAGATTGCCTGGGAAATTTTTTAATTTTGAAAATAGATTTGTTCTTTTGTAACTTCATCATTTTTTTCTACAAATGAACTTGAAGCAAAAGCCGGTGAAAACTTCATGTCTGCACAAAGGCTGCAAGTCATTATTGAAAATGGTACATAAACTCCTCAGGGTTGTTGCTAAATAAAGGGCTGCTCTGACCTTGAACCTCTGTGGCTCTCTGTCCTTTGAACAGCGGGAAGAGACAGGAAAGTCACTGCATCAGTGTTAGAAAATATTGTAGGATTTAAATAATAAATGTGTGTTAGGGGAATCTTCAACAGGATTATGAGCTCATAGTGATTTAGGATGGAGCAAAAAAAACCCCCCAAACAACTATTGTAGTCAAACCATAGCCAATCAATATCAGTACCATTTTAGCCTGAAATAAGCAAATTTCACAGGTTATGTAATTGTGGCTAAAATTACCTTTATTCTAGGCTGGAGAGCACCACAGCAGGAGGGAGGCTATTCTGGATCTATGCATTCAGGTATGTGGTAACAAACATTTGTACATTGGGGCACTTAAGAGACTTGCTTCAGTTTGCTTAGTCCTTGTTGGATTAATTGCTGCACAGACTCAGAACAAAAATCTCCATCCCAGAGCACTGAAATGAGGGTGCAAGGAGCAGGGACCTGCATGTAGCTGTACCTAAAGACTCTGTGGGTTTGCTGGGCAGGATTATGGGCTTAGAGCAGTGTGGGATTGATCTCCAAGGGTGCTCAGGCTTCCCGAGGATGGGGAGGTTGAGACAATGATGTCACAACGTCTGTTTGGCTGACTGAGAAGGGGAGATTGCAACAGCACCGACCTGGGTGCTGCGCTGCCCCTGTTACTGCCATCTGTGCTGGCAGAGTGTTCTCAGGTGTGTTCTCTGTGCCCAGGGGTCGGCTGTGGCCTGGAGGCCGTGTAAGGCTTTTAAAAGCTTTGATTCTCGTATATCATTTGAAGCTTTAAAAGAAAGCCTTGTACTCAGTGGACAAGGTGAAATAACTCCTGGGCAAACACACCAGGGTTTCCTGCAGGGTCTCGTGCCTCCAGCAAAGTGCAGCTCTTGGGGTGAGGTGACATCCTGCTCAGGGCTGGTGCCCCACAGAATGGTGCCTGCCTGCCTTCCAGCACTGCCTGCTGCAGACCTGACCTCCAGAGTCCTTCAGGGGAAAGCTGGTTCAGCATCTCAGTTATGTGATCTTAGACCTCCAGCTAGGTTCAAAGAAGATTCTCCTACTGACATAAGTTCTGATGTTCTAAAAACCTCCTGCATCATGCAAAATATACATAAACCAAGCTTTTTGGTTTAGGTGTAATTAATTAAGGTGTAATCTTACATTAACTTTAAATTTTATGTTCTACTATAAATTCTGAAAATCAAATTAGATGCAATAAATTGCAAGGTGAAGCATCATCCAACCCCTAAACTATCCTGTTAAAATGTTAGTGTTGTAATGCTCCTATTGTCCAATTTTGGAAATGAAATCTTAACAAAATTAATACATACATATGGAAAGTTTCTATCTATTATTTATAATTATAATTTCTGGTAGAAAAATGGACATTTGGAAGAGTTTCAGTTCCTTTCAATTTCAGGAGCCTTCTTCCTGAGCAGACATTCAAGTAGCAACGTGTTTTAGGCCCACGAGCTAATTTGTATAATTCATACAGCAAACACAGCTTCTATCAGTTGTCCAGGCTTTATTTGCAGAAATGGTTTATCCCAGAGCCTGACCATTTTATGCTACAGAAGTGAAAACTTATTTACCACTTAAGCCAATGCCTTTCATGTGCAAGTCCTTTCATAAGGTGGCTGGAGACGATGCCACTGTTTGTTTTCTGAAATTGCAAATACTTTAAATCCTCCACAGTTGAAATTTGTTCCCTCATGAATTTTTGGGGAAGACTTTGAGATAAGTGCAGATAGGTGTCATAACTTCAGCAGCTCGTTCAATCCCTTTTCTCTTTTCAGACTGAGACTTTGGCTGGCAAACCCTTTCTTTTTCCAACATGAAGGATCATAGAGTAGTAGTGAAAGAATGGCCCCAACAAGAGAATTGTAGAAAATATCTCCTGAAGTGACTTAACTGCCTATAAAGATGATGAAGAAATTCACCTCCACCTAGAACAGTGGATGCTGCCTCAGGCAGACTGTGGTGAAGCCTCTGAGAGCCTGTCTGGCCTCTCCCCCAGCTTCTGTTCAGCCTTCCTGCACTCCAGAGTCTGCCTGGCTCCTGGTGGTTTGCAGCAAGCCCTGTGTTATTCTTGGTTCTTTGCTGGATCCTCTGCCTCGCTCCTGTCACTCTCTTCAGTGTCACTTCTGGCATCTTGCCTTTTCTGAAGAAAAAAAAGTCAGCTGAAATGAGCTGCAAAACTTTTATCACGGTATATATGATATACATATCTCATATATAGAGAGGTGGATAAGAGAGGACTAGTCCTGTTTTCATTCACAGCCCTGAGGGGTTAGCTTGGCAGCTAAAATGATAATAAGAGGTGTGATCATGTCCTTAAAGCCAGTGCTGCAACTGTCCCTGTGTTGGGAGATTGACTCAGGCTCCCAGAGGTTAACTTAGTTATGGTTTCACCTAACTTTTGAATGCTTTTTTTTGGTCACCTTAATAATGTTCTTGTAATGTGACCTTTTGAAAATAAGTTAGTACTTATTCTACATATAGTTATTCTGTATATTTTCCTGTGCAATTTATTACTGTTGAAGCTGGGAAAGTCAGCACATATTTGTCCAGTGAGTGTATGGACTGGGCTCCTTGTTTTGCAACTCTCTACAACCTCAATGAGCATATCCTCCATCATTTCCTCAGAAAAACTGCTTTTTAGTGTAATTTAGCTTTGATAAAGGGGTAATTCAAGGTAAACTGAAGGCATAACACCAATACTGTGGGGTTTTTTTTTGCTGGCCACAGATCCCCAAAGCTTTCATAGATCTTCTCAGATGCTCCCACGGTGTCATCTGCTTACTGCAGCAAGCCAGGCCAGGGAGCTGCCCCCTCTGATGACAACATTTCTCCCAGTGATCTCTAAACAAGCTCTGGCATGCATCAAGAGCCTGTGGAAGGCACCCAAAACTCAGAGATGCAAATACACAGAGTGCTATCTACCAGGCTTACCTGGTTGCTCCTTTCTTACTCCACTTCGGACATACCAACAGATTCTTGTTCTCCCAAACCACACACTGAGAAGCTGTTGGGCAGTCCCATTTCTCCCACTCCTTCCCTGCAGGCAGGCAGGAAACCTGGACCCCGTGGTCTCTCATGAGTGGTGGTGGCACGAAGGAGACAAAGACTTTTCATACCTCACCACGGAGGATGACAGTGAAGATCATCTGGATGATCAGATAGGACCAGAAAATGTGTAACAACTGCAGGACCACCAGGAAAGCATTTATCAGGCAGCTTACAGGGAACAATGGAAGTTTGGTCACAAAGTAATAGTATACACTGTGGGAAAGAGGGAGAAGCAAATCAGAAGACACAAGACTAAAGCAGGCCAAGTGTCTTCACACTTACAGGGGTCAAATACCTTTCTGGGAAATGACTTGGCTGGTGTGTCCCCAAGGCAGAGCTGAGCTGTGCCAGGACTGAACCACCAGGCTTCACACTCTGCCCAGCTCCCTCAAAGCACGTCCCACATCCCAGAGAACCCACAGAAGCTCACAATTAAAATCACCAGTGATGTGATAAGGCTTTGCAGATAGGCCAGTTATCAGAAACCTACAATGCTCCTCAGGTGAGAGGCAGTCCCTGCCTAGGAGAGATAGTGAGAGTGTGGGAATGGAGGGGTAAAGGCTGTGGCTCTAGATTAATTGAGGTAATTAATTAATATAATGAATTCATTAAGTTAAAGCCCTATTGGTTTTTCTTCTCTTGGGTTCCTCTGTTCCAGTTGAGTTAATCTTTGAACTTACCTATTGTTTCCCATTCTTTGCCTTTCCTCCTCTCAGCATGGAGGGTCACCTCTGTAGGAGCTCACAGCGCACAACACCCATGTTCAGAAACCAGCAAAACAGAACTTACATTAACGGGAAAACGACAAGCCGGGAGATGATGAAAACCACCGCAAAAGCCATGAAAACGACTTCACAGACCCGCTGCCATTTCAGGTAATGAAGCATCTTGGCAAGCTGTAAAGAAACATTGCTGGGTGTCCCTTGTGCCTGTGTTCTCCTCCTCAGGGCTGAGGGATTTCCCACATCCTGCAAGGGCGACCAGGCTTGTGGGGATGTGTCCCAGTCCCTTTGCATCCAGTTTATTTTCCTCAGGAGCAGAAGGTTTGGTACTTCCTAAGTGTGCTTGCACTAAATACCCGTGTCCCACTCGTGGGGCACCACATCAACATGTGAACATGTGCACAGTTCCCAGGGCTGCCCACAGACACGAGCACAGCCTTGAGACTGGGAGAGCAACTTTTTACAGGGACAACAGTTTAAATAAAAGAGGAGAGATTTAGATTAGATGAGAGGAAGAAATTCTTCACTCACAGGGTGGTGAGAGGGTGGGTTGCCCAGAGAAGGTGTGGCTGCCCCATCCCTGGGGCAGGTTGGATGGGGCTTAGAGCACCCTGGTTTAGCAGAGGTGTCCCTGCCCGTGGCAGGGGTTTGGAATGAGATGGGCTTTAAGGTCCCTTGCAACTCAAACCATTCTGTGGTTCTGTGTGAGTGTTTAACTCACCTCTAAAATATAATCGGAGGCATCATGGACCAGCATGACTATCATCCCAAACCGGATCATATTGGCACAGTAGGAGACAGAGATCAGAGTGATGGTGGTAATGTGGTGGATGATCTGTTCCTTAAAGTCCTGCCATGAGAAGGGAGATTGTCAGCCTTTGACCTGGCAGCACCTGTTCCTGCATGCTGCTTCCTCCACAAAGCATCTGTGCTCCCACTGTACTACAGCTCTGAGCAGTCTCCACTGCAGATCAAGGTGAGGGCAAGGTTGGATGCTGGGTACAGGAGGTCACCTCATCCCATGCTGCACATGCATTTACAGGACCCTCATCAGAGCAGCCCAGGCCCCTCCCATCAGCAGACACGGCCCTCTAGTGCAGGCAGCCCCTGAGAGCAGAGCTGGGAAGGGCTGTGGTGCCACATCCACACAGTGTCTGTCCTCTGGCCAGGTGTGGGGACACCCCCGTGTCAGCCCCCAGCCCCTCCCCAGCCAAAGAGGCAGGGAGGCCACACCATGCACGGGCAGGGCCCAGTGCAGTGGTGGGATCCGAGTGCTGGAGGGGCTCACGTGCTCAAGGGTCTTCCCAGCAGCACATGTGCCTTCCCCTTTGCAGCCCTGGGCAGCTGACAGCAGGAGGGGACAGACTCGTGGTTGTGGCTGTGCTGCTGTCACTCACCTTCCTCTTCACATCGAAGGGCAGGGTGGCCACGAGTGAGCAGTAGAAGGAGAGCTCCAGGAGGTAGAACCAGCCCAGCGCGGGTGGGAGAGGCTGCAAGGTAAGCAACAGGCAGCATGATGGCCCTGTCTAGCCCTGGGGGACAGGAGAGGAGAAGGGTCTTCCTGGGCAAAGCCCCTTCATTCAACCTGCATTTGGGACAGCAGGGCTTGGTCATGCCTAAATTTTCCTGTTCCCAGTGACTGAACCATTTGCTGATGCACTGACAGGCAGGCCCAAAACCAGGACCAGCCTGGCCAACCTGCAGAGGGACTGAGAGCATCTGGGGTCTCCCCTCTTCAGGGGCTCAGAAACCTCATCTCCATCCCTGCTTTGAGACATCAGATGTCCTGACCACCTGGTCCCTTTTGTGCCCACACACAGAGCCACTTCCAGTCAGGCTTGGGTGACAAAGAAACTCATGAGAAGTGGTGTCTGCTCAGGGCAGAGCTCCCCATGCTCACATGGAGCACCTGTGAGGAGCTTGTCAAGCTGTCCTGGTGTGTGATGTGAGGATGAGTGATGAGAGGGGTGTTGAAAGAGAACAGGTGGATGTAAGGAGTTATAAGGATAAAGCTTTTCACCATGAGGTTGTGCTGTCTTCATGCTTGAATGTTTTCAAAACTCAACTGGAACAAACCTGGGGTAACCTGGTGTAACCTGGTGTGATCCCACAGCTGAGAGCTGTGAGCAGGAGGTTGGGCAAGAAACCTCTTTATCCCCCTTCCAGTATGAATTAGCCTGTGATTCCATGTACTTGCTGCTCACCTGTTGTGGAAATTTCAACCAGCACGTGGTGTGGTCCCAAAACCAGGGCTTCTGTTCAGAGAGAAGGCAGCAGTAAGAAACCATAGCCTTTTAATGATGTGATGAGCACGGGAAGAAATACTGCAAGAACTCGTGCCCATGCTAAATCCAGTCTGGCTCTGAGCTTTGGAGAAAGTGGTTGGCAAAATGCATTTGTCATTAGTGAATGCACAGGATGGCACACAAAGAGTCTTGATAAGGAGTGGACAGCAGGCAGAGCCAGGGCAGGGTCTGCTCTTGTCTGAGAGGCAGGAGCTGTGTGGGGGGATGTGTGGCAAAGCACTTGCACAAGGATCTAAGACAAGGAGAGCATGGTAACACCACTGACATCACTGACACCCAGCCAGGCCCACCAAGGGAAAGGGGAACTGTTATGCTGGATCAGGATTAGGGATCGTTCTGCTCCCTGAATACCCCTGAATTTGTCCTTCTTTGTCTCTGGCCACGTAGTCATGGCCACACATTGTCTTGGGGTGGGACCATCAGCATCATTAGCAATGAACAAGGTACCCTTGCAAGGTGTCACTTCACAGCACCACCTGCTCACATACTTACATTATACAGAAGAGCCAGTCCAGAGAAGAATGAGGTAAAATAGAATGTGAATCTCCAGCTAAAACACAAAACAAGGAATTAAGACCTCCTCCAGAGTTGGAATAGCGGTCCAGGCTGTGCCCAGGATGCCCACAGGGGAACCTATGCTTGTTTGGACAGGAATTTGCAGAATCTCAGCTCCATTGGCACAGCAAGCATGTGTTGTAGGGCAACAAGGTACTCACAGCCCACCCAGGCTCTGCTGTGGTCCTCACTGTGCCCAGATTCTCTGTGCACTCCACCAGTGTTAAAGAGGACGCAGCAAGACTACCAAGCTGCCTCTCCCTGTCACCTTCTGTTGTGTGGGTGTTTGTAGATCACCTATGCTTATACACCCCAGCCTGTGGAAGGCACCTAATTTTTCCCAGTGATGGCACAGGAGTATTGGGGTTTTATCACTTTCCTCAGACATGCTGCATGTGGAGCACTGAACAAGTTCTCAGGGGGAGAATATTTTTGAAAAAGCAAAGTAACAGGATTCAAGCACTGAGTATTTTATTTTTCAGAAGGGGAAGGAGAGCAGATCTCTTACTTGATGGGGGTCTTTGTGTTCATACATCATTAAACCTCAAGGTGAGAACCAGCGATAACCTGATTCTTTTGATCAAGACACTTAGTGACTCCTCTCTCCATCCTGACTCCATGTGCTGCTGAGATAAGCAGGAAGATTTCATGTAGGAGAGCAAACAGCTTGAGGAAAAAGAATGAAGATTTTGGTGCTTTCTGGTGTTTTTCAGGTTTTGCCTCCCTCTGTTGATGGCTTGCATTGCCTACTAACTGCACTTCATGGATTTATTTTATGCCCAATGATCCATGCTGGCAATATCTTAAAATGCTAATTTTGTATCAGGATCATCTTGAAAAGAAGTGAATGCATTTTGAAAATGGCTAGAGTGCTCAAAATCCCTCCAGCACTGAGATTTCAACCTGTTCTCTATCAAGGCCACTAGACTCTGTTGAGGAAACTTTAACTTTTAAAGGTAAAGGAAGGGAAGGGAGGGGAGGGAGGGGAGGAAGGAAGGGAGGGAGGGAGGGAGGGAGGGAGGAAAGAAGGAAGGGAGGGAGGGAGGAAGGGCGAAGCTGGCAGTGCTGCAGGGAGGGGACAGAGGCTCTGCTGGCAGCCACAGCTGGCAGCAGGTTCCCCTGGGAGCATGTTTTGGGTAAGGACAGGGCAGAGGGTGGTGATGATGTGCAGACCTGTTGGAGGCCTCCATCACTCAAAGCCTCCACTGACCCACCTACCTGGCCTCACAGAACTTCTTGCTCAGCCTGGGCTGGTCCTGAGCCCGCCGGTGCCGAAACCAGGTCTGCACCTCTTTGATGGGCAGGTCACTTTGCTTGGCCAGTGAAATCAGGTCCTCCTGGAAAACAGAGCAGGGAGGCAGGACTGAGCCTTCTGGAGGCTGCTGGTCCCTGTGTGAGGGGAAGAGCTGTGCTCCCACAGGCTGCCCAGCCGCCTTTCCCCAAAGAACACCTTTCTTTGGAAAAAAATCCTATCAATTCTATTTGCGTTTGTGAACTCCCAGATGATTTGTGGCCATTTTTAACTCAATTCAGGCATATCTAAATGCAGGTTCAGAAATAAGCACAGCCTCTCCCTGGTTAAATTTTAGCAGCTCTACGCAGTGGGATACAATGTCTGGTTATAAAAGTCTAAATACGTTTTTCTCCACTTCTGATACAATTTTGACTTATGATTATCAGCTACAGATAACAAACATGAAGATAAAAAAAGTTTCAGCCTGTGATGATAAAGAAACAAGCACATAATTCATTCAATAATGTCAGCAAAACCATCCAGCTGTTGGAGAGTCTGCACAGTCACAGGCTCAAAGACATCACTTTCAACATCCTCATTTTCTACGTGAATTCCAAATAACACTACATGGACATAAGATTTATAAATTGTGATTAAAATGAATGTAAATATGAGCTCATGAGCATTTTTTAATTATTCTGGCAAAGCTTCATACAGATTTAAGTAAAAAATTATTTTTAAAATCCATGCATCAGTGTGAGTCAGGATCCAGGCTCAGAGAGTGGTGGTGAGTGGAGCTAAATCCAGCTGGGGGCTGGTGACCAGTGGTGTTCCTCAGGGCTCAGTTTTGGGCCAACCCTGTTTAATATCTTCATAGATGATCTGGAAGAGGAGATCAAGGGCACCTTCAGTCAGTTCACAGATGACACTGAGCTGGATGGGAGTGCTGATCTGCTGGAGGGCAGGAAGGCTCCAGAGAGGCAACTGGACAGGCTGGATTGATGGGCCAAGGCCAGTGGTGTGAGGGTCAACAAGGCAAAGCACTGGGTCCTACCCTGGGGTCACAAGAACCCCATGGAATGCTCCAGGTTTGGGGCAGAGTGGCTGCAAAACTGTGCAACAGAGAAGGGGCTGGGGGTGCTGGTCAGTGGAGGCTGAACATGAGCCCAGGTGTGCCCAGGTGGCCAAGGAGGTCACTGGCACCCAGCCTGTACCAGCCACAGTGTGGCCAGCAGGACCAGGGCAGTGACTGTCCCCCTGTGCTGGCACTGCTGACACCTCACCTCAAAACCTGGGGTCAGTTTTGGGGCTTCTCATGACCAGAAAGACATTGAGGGGCTGGAGCGTGTCCAGAGGAGGGAACGGAGCTGGGGAAGGGTCTGGAGCACCAGGAGTGGCTGTGGGGGCTCAGCCTGGAGAAAAGGAGGCTCAGGGGGAACTTTCTCACTTTCTACAACTCCCTGACAGGAGAGTAGAACAAGATGAAATGGCCTCAAATTGGGCCAGAGGAGGTTTAGATTGGAATTACCTCAAGCCAAGGCTGTCCAAGACAGTGGCAGAGACACCATCACTGAAGGGATTGAAAAGATGTGTAGATGCAGTACTTGGGGACATGGTGGCCTTGGCAGTGCTGGGTTAATGGTTGGACTTGATGATCTCAGCTTTTCAAACCTAAATGATTCTGTGATTCTGGAGGACTTGCAGCTCTGCTAAAAATAATCAGCCTTAATAGACTGTACCCAAAGGGGTGATGGCTCCCTCCTTGCCAGAGCCAGCAGCTCTCACAGCACCTGTGTTTGACACACAGCAGGTCAGGACATGCTGGGATTGCAGCAGTTGGACACACTGGAAGGTGCTGGAATATCTGTTCATATCTCTCCTTCCCTGGAAGGGTGGTGAGCACTAACTATCTTGCCTGTGAGGCAGGTTTGGATGGCCTGGGGTACCTGGACAGAAAGAGGGTATTGCTTGCCTGGGCTCTGGGGACAGTGGGACACTGGGGCCACTCACCTCCTTTGGGGTTCTGCCCAGCAGAACGTAGAAGCCTTCCAGCGTGGCGTTGGTCTGGACTTTGGGCCTCCGCTTGTCCCTCACACCCAACCCCCTGCCCAAGGGCAGAGCCACAGTTCTGCAAGAGGAGAGTTCAGGCAGAAAAGCACCTGTGTGCCCCCACTGGGAGCCAGGGTCAGCCAGCAGCAAGGTGCTGCTGTTCTGTGCATGGATGTACTGCCCCAGGGCCAGCACTGCCCCAGAGCTCACACAGCCAGCTCTGCACACACAGCCCTGGGGACCCAGCACTGCCCCAGAGCACATGCACAGCCCAGTGCCTCTGTCAGGTCAGTGCTCGTTCTTCAGACAGACACAGTGGCACCAAAACAAAGGTGAGGGATGCTGACTGTGCAGTGGAGACAACAGTGACCACTGCTAAGTAAGCAATAACTCATTCTGCCGAGGCCCCCAGACACAGAGCATGTCTCTGTGTTGTGTGCATGCTGGTCCCCTTTACAGCATTCCAGAGCAGTCCAGACTATGCCACAAAGCCAGTCTGCAAGTGCCCCTGAGTGTCCCACGTGCTCTGTGCCCAGGGTACCTGCCCACTGCCTGCAGGAGCCAAGGACACAACATGTGGGGATATGCTGGTTCCTGCAGGAGAGATCTGCTGGGAGGCACTGCTTTCTAAATCACCTTGTTTCTAGGAAGTCAGGCAAGTGCAACAGGCCTTTGCTTCTTTGAGGGAAGACCTGATGACACTGGAATTAATTCTGGCTCTTCCTACAGCTGGTGTCTGCCACATCTTCTCACACAGCTGCACACTGCAGGCAGGAGCCAGCGCTCGGGGGAGATGTGCTGAGACAGCTTCCTGGCATGAGCCATGTGGACCTGCCTCATTTCCACACATGAATTCTGGGGAGATGCCAGCTGACCCTCAGACTCCCCTGGGGTGGAGTGCCCACAGTGGGACACTGAAGGGCATCACCTCTGGTGGAACTGGGGTCCTCTGGTGCTGGGAGGAAGAAGCAGAGCAGAGCTGGGCAAGGAGTGGTGTGAGCAAAGTGGTCCCACAGCGAGTTCTAGGAGCCATGGTCACCCCCTGCTCCAGCCTCTGTTCTGGGGTGGGGGTCTCACACAGCACCCTCTAGGATCAGGTTGAACCCTGGCTCAGCTGGGGGCTCCCAACACCAGTAAATCCCTTATCTGTGTTGCAAGCTTCCACTTGTCTCTCTCCAGGGGGACTCTCCACCCACAGCTCAGGTGTGACTGAGTGATGGACTTGTCTTTTCACATCTGCTGGTACAGGTTATAGCACAGGTACAGGAGAGTGAGGGCAGGCCAAAGGGCTGCCACACAAATACCATATGCCATGAAAACAGAGGTTCAGCATTCCTGGGGAAAAGCCCCTGTACACTTTGTACTGTAGTGGCTGGGAGGCAGGTAAGGATTATCCTGGAGCAACCCTGCAAGACACTGGACAGTGTCTTGAACAGCACAGGAGAAACCAGAGGTGCTGCACTCACCTTTCAAAGAGGCATCGGACAAAGATCAACAGCAGAGCACCAGGGATGCAGAGCAGGAGGTCCTGAGGCTGTGGGTAGTGGATGTCTGCAGACTCCTTCAAGTCCTCCCAGGTGGCTCCAGGTGGCAGCCAGAATTCATGGTGCCAGAACCCCTCCGACACCCCCATCCTGGTCAAGATGTTGGGCACAGAAAGCAGAGGCTGCCTGCAGCAAGCAGGTAGCAGCAAGGCATAAAGCTCACAGCTAAATCAGGATTCCCAGCTCAACAGCTCGTCCCCCTCTGTCCCCACCTCCTACTCAATTCCACGGGTATGACAGACTAGGGTGAAACAGCATCACTTGTTCTGACCTGCCTGTGAGCCTGGAGGTGGGGTAAGATGTCCTAGTACAAGACAGTAGTTTAGTGGGTGTCGAGGAGGTGGCTGATTTCAATCACCACACTGCTGCGTGGATGACTAAAGTCCCCACCTGGTGACAGTGTCAGCAGGGACATCTCTCTTGCCCCCTCTTTCTATCAGGCTTTTCCTTCTAAGCCTACAGAGCCCTCCTTTGTTAATCAGCTCTGACACCTGACAAAGGGTGTGGATGGGGGTCCTGGGGGAGACTGTCCAGAGCCACTGAGATCTTCTGGCACCTTCAAGGCCCCAGTAGTCTCAGTTTTGGTTTCTCCATCCTGCCCAGCAACATTCCCCATCCCAGGAGACAAACCAGGCAGCTCCAGTTCTCTACTGGCACAGCCCAGTGTGGCTGTCCTGGGTATGCAACATCCTCCCCTTGGCAGTGGCACCCACACGTGTCTCCCTCATCACATGTGCACCTGTAAGGTGCAGCCAGCCAGGTCACCTCCTGGTAGTTAAAGAAGTAGAAAAGAGCACAGACAATCAAGCCTTTTAAAAGTTATTTATAAAGAATGTTTACATTCAGTAGTACAAAATGATATATATCCATCCCTCCTGAGCACACCACCTGCAGAGGGGCAAGGTCACCCAGTTCACAGCATACAGAATGTGTGCCTCCAACTTCAGTTAGCTCCAGGTTTCAGAGACAAACTATCCTCAACAAATATGGATTTCAATGACAATGCAGGAGCAGATGCTCTCCTCTCACACCATGTTACTGCCCTGGAATTACCCATACTGGAACTACTTTTCCCCCTCCGAAATGATCCAATTCCAGTTTAGAAATCCAATCATCCAAATGAGTTTTGACTGAAACCAAAGATGAGCACAACAAGCTCATCAGATCAAATCTTTTTCAGTCACATCTCAGGTGGTCTGAGTGGATTGATGAAAACCCTCTTGTCTTTCCATGCTGTCACTTGCCTTTAATTTAAACATGTGTACCACCTCCTCAAATAAGGCACCTTCTTGGTCCATGTCCTATTCCCCCCAATGAACATTGGGCACATAGAGGGAAGTGTCTGCATGGCCTTGGCAGTCGAAGTCCCTGCACTCATTACAGTGAACCTGTTAATACTTTGGTTTCATAGATTAATTGACCTATAAAACAGAAATTCATGTAACACTAATTTAACTGTTTTAAGGGACTGCAGAATCCAAAATCTAAGACTACACAGAATATAAGATATGGCATCTAAACTAACTGAATCAGCACTGCATCATGACTTCATGGATCACTGCTTTACACTTCCTGCTCTTGATACACTTGGCAAAGGCCCTAGAGTTAGAAGCTGGGTTAAAGCATTATTCCATAAGGTTCAGCTGATTTTCTCTGGATCCTTTTTGCTCTGAGGACAGGGGAAACATATTCCCTTCTTGCCACAAGCTGAGTGTGTAAACATTTCCCACGGTGCCAGTCACACTAGGTGAAAACATGAGCACTTTCATCAGTGTTGTCTTCTAGATTATATAGTTCCTTGTCACCTCCCTTCTCCTGACTGTTTCCTTCTGACAAAAGTTTAAAGGATTACCTGACAGTTGAGAAACAGCTGTCTGGATTTTCCAGCTCTTCCAACTGTGATTTGGGTGGGTGCCCCTCTGGCCTGGGCTTTAGAGTTCCCACCTCTGAGGCAATAATGCTGACCCCAAACAGGGACTGAGATCCACACCATTACAGAACTGGTCGCTGGCACACAGAGTACTTCCTTGGAGAAGAACATGTTTCCTCCTATGTCTTTCCAGAGCTTTCATTTCATTATGCTCAGTTTTAATTTTCCAAGTGTCACAGGGTACCTGTCTTTTCCAAAGAAGTGTCCCAGAGTTAAGATATGAAGTCTCACACTTGTTGGGCATAATCATTACTGGTGATGGGCCAGGGCCCCAGAGGCTGATCCAGGCTAAGCAGGTTCCTATCAAACAACATAAGGTGGGTAAAACTTGACAGGGTTTATCCACCTTTTAAAATTATTTTTCAAGATTAAAACATTTGACAACTATGGTACAGTCTAATACAAGTCAAACCACTTTGATCCCTTTCTATCTTTTCCAAGGCTATAACCTACAGTAAGTTTTGCAGAAGGAAGACCAAAAACTTCTTTCAAGCATCACTGCCTATAAACAGTTCTGTTTACAGGGAAGCAGAAATTCAGCTACGATACTGCAATTGCACTCCATTTTATCTACACAGTGAGCAAAACTCTTTCTACAGATGGTGGCCTGTGTTCCCCGAAGGCCAGACCAGCAGCACATGCACCTCAGCTATCTCTCCTTGACGTGGCCATTGGCGAGGTGAGCTCTGCTGCTCGGGGGCTCAGAGCCGTTCCTCTGGATGTACCCATTGCTGCTCACGCTGCTGAAGTATGTGGTCCCGTTCTTCTCCTTTTCCCTAATTTTATCTCTTTCTTCATCCTTGTCGCTCTCTTCTGTGTCGCTCCTCATGTCCTTTTCCATCTACAAGAAGAGGTAAGTGAGAAGCAAGACAAACACAGCACAAGCAGCACCTTCTCAGGTGTTTCTACTCTGCCATACAAGATGGCAAAATTGGGGACAAATTCATGGCATCACATTCCTTACTGGAAAGAGGGAAAACTGCAAACTCCTTCTGTGACCTGAGCTCTGGAAACTGCTCCAGGGCACATCTGGTGCTGCACAGACATTTAGTCTCCATTTCCTCTGTCTGTTCTTTTTGGAATCTCTCAAATCACACTGAGAAGTCTATTTGGTCTGATGTTCTCTCCAGATCACTACAGCTAGAGGCAGACAGGATTTGTAAGAATCTAAACTTGCAGTGAATTCAAACTGCCTCCAAGGAGATGTTATCTGCTGTGAACAACCTGTACCTCAGGTCCCTCCAGAACTGACAGTTCAGGAAAAATGCAGGAGTCTGGATCTGCAGCATAAGGACAAATAATAGTCAGTATTTCCAAGTTTATCCATTCATGGCCAGAGAATGTGGCTGAGACCTTACACCTGGCAAGACTCCCAAAGGAACTGTACAGCTGCTCCCTCTGTGAGGGAGTGAAACTCGTACTTCAGGATCTGAGTTCGAATTACCAGGATTAGGGAACATCATGTGAGAAGGTGGTGATGATAATCCTGTAACCAGAGAGGAAAACTAGAGACGAGAAAGGCCCATGAGAAGAATGTGAACTTCTGGCTGGATCAAGAGTTTCATGCCTCTAAAATGTTCTGTATTCTTGCTGATATTGCTTTAGGGCACTAAATATCATTGAGACAGATCTGTTTAGGAGGATTTATTTTAGCTGTTCACTGCTCAGTGAGGAAAGTTCTCAAATATATTTTTACATCAAAACTGGCAGATTGGTTTTTAGATAAATCAGGAAAAATTCTGGATATGCTTCAATATTTTCCTCCCTGATGGTTCATTTCCTTCTAATAAGGCTACTTATTGCGTCATCATTTTACACAACAATAACTGCAATGGTAATTCAGCCCACACTAGAATTAGGAAAACAATAAAAGGCCATCTTCGGTTGCATCTCCATTTTCTGCCCTGTGAAGTTTCTGTTTCCTGAATTGCAAGTAATTTGCTCTGTGCTACTTAAGGTAGCAGATAAAGGGAAAGCAGACAAAGAAAATAGGGACAATATGCACGAAGATGAGCCTTTAATGCTTGTTCTCAGTTCCCATAAGACAGAATTCCTCAGCTGGGTACTAATAAAACAAGTCATCCTGGGCTCTGAGGTCATTCCCACGAGGCGCTGACTGCTCACCCCTGGACTGCGTCCTTGGCACGTGGCCAATCTAATGCCATTAGGTCATGGCTTTGATTTTGGGAAGAATTTCATGCTGAGCAGCAGTTTGGTCTCACAGCAAATAGACAGGCCAGAAAGAGTGGGATGTGGAATGCATTTCACGTCAGTTTATACAGCTGCAGCTCAGAAATTCATCTCTGGTCGCTCTGTGCCTGATGAACAGCACTGCCAGCTGCAGTATGGAATGGACCACGCTTTGGGCATGCCTGTTTCCCTCTGCTGCTGCAAGAAGAGCCCAGGCAGCTGGGTTAGACAGAAACACCTACTTTGTAGACATCTTCAGCACTGTAACACAATCCATACAAGAAGTGTTTTAATGACCTGCATGATGGGGCAAAGTGTACTCTCAATAAGTTTGCTGAAGACACAGAACTGGGAGGAGCAGCTGATGCACTAGAGAACGGTGTTGCCATTCCAAGGGACCTGGAAGGCTGGAGAAATGAGCTGACAGGAGCCTTGTGAAGTTCAGCAAGGGCAAGAGTGAAGTCCTGCACCTTCAGGGAGAGGAACAACCTCAGACACCAGAACGCGCTGGGTGCTGATCAGCTTCCCTAAGAAACACCTGGAGGTTCCAGCAGATGCTGAGTTGAACCCGAGCCATTGCTGTGCCCCTGCCCTTCCTGGCCTGTTAGGTCAGGGGTGGGATCCTCCCCTCAGCTCTGGGGAGGCCACAGCCTGTGTGCTGTGTCCCAGGGTGGGCTCCCTACTACAAGAGACATGGACACACCGGAGAGAGTCCAGTGAGGGACTGCAGAGATGATGGAGAGACTGGGGCACCTCCCCTGAGGAAAGGCTGGGAGACCTGGGACTGCTCAGCCTGCAGAAAGGAAGGCTGGGGGGGGATTTTGTCACTGTAGATCAGTGCCTGAAGGGGAGGGGTGAAGATGGAGCCAGGCTCTTCTCAGCAGTGCCCGGAGACGGGACAAGAGGCAATGGGCACAAACTGAAACACGGGAGGCTCTCCCTGAACATCAGGAAACACTTTTTTACTGAGAGGGTGTTGGAGCACTGGCACAGGGTGACCAGAGAGGTTATGGAGTCTCCATCTTGGCAGATACTCAAAAGCCATCTGGACATTGTCCTGGGCAACCTGCTCTAGGTGACCTTGCTTGAGTCAGAAAATACGGACAAGGCTTCCAGAGGTACCTTCTAACCCCAACCACTCTCTGATTCTGTGATCTCAGTAACACTGTAATCAAAAATCCTGTACAATAAGGGAAGAACTTTTGCACTGGCCTTACCAATCATGACAGCTTCCCTTGCCTTCAGTTCTTGGTTTTGTTACATAAGCAAATCATACTGCACCAAGTGCTGGGATCTTTACTCAGATGTCACTGGCTTTGTTCATGGAAGTATCTCCAGGAGTCCAATCCACATTTTCACTGAATACAAGCATCAGAAGTGGACCCAATGTTGTAGGGACTCACAAAGATTTTTTGGGTCAACTTTCCCTAATAATACCGAGTTTCCTTTCACCTTCCACGTGTTTGGAATGTACACGTGTACTTTCACTAGGGCAAGAAGGAATCCATCCCAGATGGAGCCCTGTGCTCCCAAGCAGTCTAGGTGGACCCTCTCTCCCCATGTGGTGTAAAGGGTACTACAGAATGATGCATACCGTGCCCTGGAGGATGAACTTGTAGACCATGTGAATAATTAGGCAGGACCAGAAGACATGGAGCAGCTGCAGAATTATCAGGAGAGTATTCACAAAGTAGTATCCAAAGAAGGGTTGGAATATCTCCATGGAGTAATAGTAGGTGTTATACAGCACTCTGCAGAAGAGAGGGAATTGCAGTGGAGGGAAAACGTGTTGTTAGCAGGGCCATAATTAAACCCCAGAAAGTTCTGATCACAGAGGAAGTTTTGGATCAGCCACTTCCATCTTTATCTATAACACATGAGAAAAAACTCTCAGTTCCCCAACCCAAATATGCAGGGTAGAGCCTCAGGTCCAAGACTCCTCCTCTGCAGGACCCTTCAGGGCTTCAAGACTACCCTATAAACTCCAAGGCAGGTGCAACAGCCATGTGGCACTGAGCCTGTGCAAACAGCAGGGACACACGCTCCAGGACCCAGAAGCACAGGCTGCAGCACCCAACTAATCCTCCTGTCTGTCAGGACAGCTTTGCCATGCATGTCCCCTGACTGCAGCACTCACGTGTAAGGGTAAATGACCAGGCGGCTGATCAGGAAAACAGCTGAGAAGATCATAAAGAGGCTGTCACAAGTTTTTTTCCACTTCATGTAATTGAATATCTTAGTTGGCTGGAAGGAGAAAGAATGATAAAACAGCATCTGCACATACTCCAGGAGGGTAATGACACAGCACAACACAACCTGCACGCAGGGAATCACAGCCCTGCCCAGCTCTCTGCAGGGCACCCTCGGCTGGGCCAGCAGATCAGCACAAGGGATCTGTGGAACACCCCAGTGCTTGGCCCATGTTGTGCTGGATTGAGGGACACCCTCAGGCTGGAGGGCATTGCTAAATGGGCTTTGCCTGGCAGGGAAGCTGTGGAGCTCACCTCTAGGAAGCAATCCGAGGCATCATGAATCACCATCACCAGCGTCCCGATGCGGATGTAATTGGCACAGTATGAGAAGCTGATCAGGAAGATGGTTGCAGCATGATGGACTATCTGCTCCTTGAAATCCTGATGATAAAGGGAACAGCAGAGAATAAATTTCATAATGCACCTCCTGCCCTGGTCCAAGCATGCCTCCTACAGGGAGCAATGATATCTCTATACCCCATGACTAAGAAACCTCCCACGACAAGCTCTTACCCATGTAATTCTTTTACCAAACATTCTAGAACTGTAGGCAACCAAGAGATCCAGGAATGAAGAGTTTATGGTGTAAACTGAGGATCTTGCAACAAAGAACATTCTCTCCCTCCACCAGCAATGGTCTGATGCTGTGCCCTACAGTCTGTTGGGGCACTGGCACCTGGAACACATGAAGCTAAACTGGCAGAGAACCACCTCTTTTTCTGTCTCTATGATCAGTGCAGCCTAGAAGAGTCACGTAAGCCTAATTTTTACATTTGGATTTTAAGTTTGGATTGAGAACTCTGCAGTAGTTTGCACCTTTCTATGTCAGGATTTGTGTTCTACACCACCCAGAGGAGCAGGAAGACAGTGACTGGGAATGGAAACCCTTGTCAGTGAGCAAGGACAGAGTCACACAAAACCTCAGACTAGCACTATACACAGTGTGCAGATGCTCTTGGAGATCACTCTCCTGAGCATTCAGGTTGTGTCCTGTTTGATCTTGATTCTCCCCTGAGACTGCCACTCACCTTCCTCTTCACGTCGAAGGGCAGGGTGAAGACCAGCGACCAGTAGAAGGAGAGCTCCAGCATGTAGTACCAGAACAGGGAGGGCTGGAGAGGCTGTGGGAGAGGGAGAGACAGGGAAGTATCCATCAGATACAGCAGGGCAAGGACTGGAAGTGAAAACTCCTTTAGAGGCAAAAGATTCAGACAACCAAACCAACAAAGCTGGTTCTTGCAGCTACAGGGAGAAATACTTACACTGAACCACATGGTCACTCACTAAATGTCATCTGTGCCAATGTGACATCAAATAGCAGAGGAAACTCCACTTTACCACACCATGTTGAACATTTAGGGAAACACCAGGAAGATCCTGAATACTTTTAGGATTCCTTCAGCACTATTCGGATTCCCTGTTCCTGCTAATACACAGGTTTGTCTTTGTTCTTTGCCAGTGGGACATGACCAGCTCTGCTTCTGGTCTTTTCTGTTTGTTACAGATGTTGGAAAGTGTGTGTGGTTTATGTGGCAAGGTTTTGGTAGTGGAATGAGGGCAGAAGTGGCTTCTGTAGAAGATGCCAGAAGCTGCCCCGTGTCCAAGAGAGCCAGTTCCAGACAGATCCAAGATGGATCCGCTGCTGGCCAAGGCTGAGCCCATCAGTGATGGTGGCAGCACCTCAGGCATACAGTGTTTAAGAAGGGGAAAAACTGCTGGACGAGTGGTGTGGAGAGAGGAATGGGAACATTTGAGAGAAACAACCCTGCAGACCCCCAGGTCAGTGCAGGAGGAGGAGGAGCTCCAGGTGCCAGAGTTGAGATTCCCCAGCAGCCTGTGGTGACACAGGCTGTGCCCTGCAGCCCGTGGAGGTCCAGGGAGGAGCAGAGATCCACCTGCAGCCCCTGGAGGACCCCCACTGGAGCAGGGGGATGTGCCTGGGGAGGCTCTGACCCTGTGGAGAGCTGTGCTGGGGCAGGCTGCTGGCAGCAGCTGTGGACTGGGGGGGACTCACACTGGAACAGTCCCTTCCTGAGGGACTGCACTCTGTGGAAAGGACCCACAGTGGAGAGGGTCATGGAGGGCTGAACCCCACAGTAGAAATGCCATGCTGCAGCAGGGGAAGAGTGTGAGGAGGAAGGAGCAGCTGAAACAAGGTGTGATGAAGTGATGGTCACCAGGGAGTGCTCTTGACCACAAGCCTTTTGCTGTATTTTCTCCCCACTTTTCAGTTAAGGAGAGGGGGCACAGACTGACTTGGTGGGCACACTGTGGCCAGCCAGGGCCAGCCCACCAGAGTGTGCCACTGTGAAGACTCAGGTTGCTTTTGGCAAGACTGCAAGTGTACAGAGCAGGAGACACAGGGACCCGAGGGATCCTTTCAGTCTTACCTTCCTATTCAAGCACCACTTGTTTGTATAGTTTTGACTTTTACTCAGAACTACAGATTTGTTCCTAAAATTTCTGGCTTTGAGCAACAGTGGATTGTTTGTAGACTCAGCTTGAAAGACACTGCCTCACTCTTCACTCACTCTCATGTTTCCTGTGGCTCACGCTGTTACAATTGGGCATTACTTTTCCCTTTATGGGTTTGCAACCTCCACAAACAGTCATGGGGTCTTGCTCTAACTTTGCTGTCAGATAAAAAACCCTGGAACATAAGAAGTCTTCACTTTGTCTTGGTAATGACAGCCTCCTCTTCAATTAATGAAAACTTTTATTTCATACCCAGGACATTTTAGTACTGTAAAATCCCGTGCATGGGACTTCCTTGCATGCTACTAAGGAGGCAGTATCCTACTAGAAACACTTATCAGCTGCTCTCACAGGACAGAGGAACCTTTGCCGAATTTGGAATCAGATTTTTCACTTTAATGAAATTTAGTTCCCTTTACTGTGTCTGCTCTGGTATCCACAGTGATGGGATACAGGAAGGCTCCTGTTACAGAATTCAGAGCACATAAAAATCTAAAGGCAAAGGCAGAGGAGGCAACGGCTCCTGTTCCAACTCTATCAGCTTCATGATAATAGGAGTAGGAATAGCAAGGGAGGCAGCTGGACATAAAAGGATCTGACTTTTGGTCGCTATCTTTGCTCCTTGTGCTGATGAACAAGGAGCAGATTTTCAGCCTAGCTGGCACTTTGCAGAACACCCAGAGGGTGTTTTGGTCTGGGTTGGTAAGAGATATAACACTTCCCAACTTGCTGGACACCTTCCTGAAGTGCTGTGGTCAAAAAAAATATATGCATTGTCAAACTGTAAGAGAGCATCCTGTGACCTCAGTGGGAATGATGTTGCATTGCTCCCGGCCACTCTGCCAGTTCCACTGGGACACAAACTCTCCCTTTATTTCTGCAGCCTCCTGCTCTGCTGACTCATCCTCTCTTGCGTTTAGATGACAACAGGTACAAAGATGTTGTCTCTAGATGAGCTTTGAATTCTTCGGGCTTGTAAGTTTGAATTTAATTCAGTGTCCTTTTTTTGTCACTAATATAACCTGATTTTCCAAAGATACTGACAAACAGTACAAGATTTATAACAGCAATTTTCCCTCCTGTGACTCACCTGTTGTGGATATCCTGTCCAGCACTCTCTGTGGTCCCAAAGCCAAGGCTTCTGCAACGAAAATGTAACATGAATGTGAAAATATCAGAGAAATTCTTTTCTTATCAACTGTCTAACTCCTTTAGTTTGTTACTACTACAGACTTTGTTGTGTTTTATTACAGGTAGAGCTGGTCACACTGTCTGGAATTCAGTTGCCAAGAGGGTTTTAATGTAATCATTTTGGTACAATTTAGGTGACAGAATAACATGCTATTTGCTACAGGATCTAGAGATGCTGTCTGTAGCATAGATTTCTTTTTCTGTGAAAGCTGGAAAATGCGTACTGAATAAGGACAAGAGTTTCACAAAAAGTGAAAAGTGTATTTCATCCACAGAAAGGTCAGATGCCATGCAGAAGAACGTGGTTCTGCCCCTTGTTGCCACAGGGCTCTCGTACAGTGCCAAGCAGGTCATCCACACCAGACTTCAACACTCGCCTCAAAGAACAGCCTTCTGGAATTCAGACACCCTTCAGCTCATCCTATAACCCTCATACTCCTCGAGCACCCTCAATCCTGACTCAGCAGTCCCTGTAAGTTCAGAACTCCTTCACTTGTTACAATAATGGGGTTACAGGGACAGTTTGTGCCTGCTGTCTTGAGACCTCCCGTTTTCCATCATTTAACCCCTCAGATTGTACCAGAAGACTTTGGAAAGCTCACCTAGGGAACCAGATTCAGCAAAAGAGTCAGGGGAACCTTTAAAATACGGGCAGAGGATGGCCAGTGCCCCCAGTCCCAGCTCAGTGCCTACAACTTGGGGGTCAGAGCATACCCATGGCTTCTGTTACCTCTTCTGCCTAGTGAGGCAGTTCTATTTGCATCAAGAGAACTCATTATTTGTCAAATCAGAGAAAAAGCAGAGGCATGAACTTGAACCAATCACACCTTGGCTAAGGAAAAGAAAATTAACAAATAAAATTAATAAACTGCAGCCCATGGTCCAAAGGAAGCCTGAGTTTTTTACCTTAAACAGGTATTGGATACAACACATAAACTGGCTCTGCAGTTCCCATGAAGTGTTCCATCTCCCACCCCACAGAAACATACTTTTACACAATCCCAGTTTTCTTCTGTTTTGACATCTTGGTTCTGAGTTGGAGTTCCTAAAATAAGCATGCTCCAGTACATCTGTGGTCTCCTAAGTGTGCTATGCAGGGGACAGACACTGGCCTGGGTGGAAAACCTCTAGAAGGTCTGAAAAGACATGTTTGACAACAAACTCTGCCATTCTTGCAGGCACTGGCTGGGTAGAACAGCAGGTGAGGTGGCTGCTTGTGTACTCACATCGTACAGGACAGCAAGTCCGGTGAAGAAAGAAATGATGTAAAATGTGAACCTCCAGCTACAAACAAACAAAACACAGTGTGTTAGAATCCCAGTCATTAACCCTCGAGCTGCAAGTCTGTGCATCCTCACACTCATTCAAAGAATGACATTATTAAGACAAAGACACACATTAACATGTTCAGAACAGGAGCAGCTCTTTGCATGTCACCAGCACGTTCCACAGACTTCACAATTACTCTCCTTACTTTAGAGGTGTCAGAAGACACAAGAATCTCACTGACTGAAACACTCAGAGAACAGTCCCAAAGCTTCCCAGCTCTAGCAGATGCATTTGTAAAAGTCAAACAATGCCAATCTCTCTCCTAGGCCTCTGGAGATCAGGCATGCTAAATTCATTATCACGTAAAGGAACTCATTATTGTCATATTGGGCCTCGGTCGGGAGCTGGTAAAGATTTACACCATGAAATCCCCACAGAAAAACACATGAACTGTTTGCCAAGGTCAGTGCACAGAGGCAGGTCACTCTGAATGTACACACATGTAGTAAGGAATGACAGGAATTTCACCCTAACAGAATAAACAACTCATTAATAAACTAAACACAGGAAATATTCAAAGGAATAAAACTGTCTAAACCAGTCCTGTAATTTCCAAAAATCTCCATAACAATTCAGACATAATTGCATTTTGACAGAGAGACTCCTCCTGTCAGTGAAACCCCCAGGAGCTCCAATACAAAAATAATCTCTACAAAGCTCCTGTCACATCAGAGACACATTCTGTCTACAGACTGCACATGGTGACAGAGGGCAGGTGGAAGGACACCAGCCTCAGTGAGCTGAGGCAGAAGAGGATTTACTGTTTACTATTTACTGTTACTATTTACTGAAAGTTATCCAGCGCAGGGAGAGCTGAGATTTCATCTGGATGGAGGCAGAATAAGCATCCTTGCTTTACTACTCCTTGTCCACAGTTTCTGTAAATATTTCTAACTGGAAGTATCTGTAATATTATAAATAAATAATACACGTCCTTTTTCTTTATTTCAATTAGGTTTTTTAGGCAAGGGTTTTGAATTAGGTGGAGTGCTAAATGGAGCACGAGGTGATGAGCTCAAAGTTGTATCCCTATGGATACACACTTTTAGATGAAAACCACTCCAGGTATTTACTGACTTATTTCATCTTTGTGGCTTTCCTGGGAGATCCCACTTCCTCACACAAATAGCAGAGCAGCCACTTATAAGTAAGGCATTCCAACCAGGCCGAGAAGAATTCTCCTTTCCTGTGGAAAGCTTGGCCAGGACAGACATCCACAGATCTAGCTGATGGGAGATTTATTTTGTGCCTCCACACAACAAGGAGGGTTTCTACACAGCTGTTTCCAAGGCAACTTTTGCTCTTTGCAAAACACAAGCTTTCACACTGGCCCCTTTTTCTGCCCCTGGGGAAGGGTGTTGGTTTGTGACTTTCAGGATGCTGAAATCAAGTGACAGCAGAATCCAATCAAACCCTCTGCCAGTGGGTTTTGAAAGCAACAGTGTGCAAAAGTTGCAGAAAAGATGCAGCAGAAGGAATGAGCTCGCAGAGAGGCAAAGGGAAGCCATGGAAAAGGCAAAAGAAAGGCTGAAGTCTTTGTAGGTACTGAAACAGCAGCAGATGCAAACACAAGAGAGTTTTTCAGGTACAACTGTGTTTCAGAGCAGAATGCCAGTCGTCAGAAACAGGGGCCTGGTAAGGAATAAAAGTGAGACAGCAGTAAAAGGAGACTTGGGACTGAAAATAATGAGGAAAAGCAAGAAATGTTTCAGTAACAGAGAAGCAGCAGAGAGCTGCAGAAGAGCCAAGTGGGTCGGGGAAGACGCAGGATGCTCTCTGCATAGGGATGGAGAGCAGCAGTGAGCTGGGATCTCTGCAGAGGGATGGAGAGCAGCAGTGAGCTGGGATCTCTGCACAGGGATGGAGGGCAGGATGGGAGGCAGTGAGCTGCCTGAGCTGTCAGAGCTCAGGTCTGGTGAAAACCTGCTGCTCGTGGCTCGTGCTCCTGCTCACCAGGCCTCGCAGAACTTCTTCGACAGGCTGGGCCGGTCCATGTTCCTCCGGCGCCGGAACCACCTCTCCACCTTCCTCACTGGCAGGTCACACTGCTTGGACAAACTGATCAGCTCACCCTGGAAAACACGGCCAGATCCAGGTTCAAAGGTCAGGTGGGGCAATATCTCATCTGATCCACCACAGAGCCCAGCTGGGGGTTCCCGGCAAGCCCAAATCTGTTCAGGGTAAGGCATCTTTTTGAAAGCTGTCTGTTCCTAGTGTAAAAACCTCAGACAGTAGAAAATCCTTCTGCTCCCCTCTAAGCAATTGGTTATTAATGCTAAATGTTGAAACTTGTCATTTTTTTATGTGAACTTCCCCAGTTTCAACCTTCAAACTGGTCTTGTCTCCTCACGTGAGTTTGTTGTCAAATGGCTTCCTCACCTTGACTTCAAGGATCTTAAATCTGTCACTCCAAGAAAGATTCACTGCAGTTTAGATAATATTTTAAAGTTCTGCATCAAATCTTGCCATGCCTCTCAGTATTCTGATGCAGTATCAGCCTGATGGATGCCAGGAGCAGAAGCAATGCCATTTTTCCTACCAGATATTCTCCTGTTGTGGTAAATCTGTTAGGGATAATTTTTCCATAAATTACCCACAGAAATCCTGCAATTACCTTTCTATTTGTTCTGGGGTTCTTAAGAGTTTGGCACGTGACATGAAAAAAGTTTGTCATGTTTTATATTCCTACTTGCAAGTGTCATCATGGGTAACCTTATTCGTTAAGTAAAGCAATAGTTTTTCATGGAATGCCTTTACATTAATGGTATCATGTGAGAGTGACATACAGTGTGAGCATGTTGTACAAAATTACGTTCATTACAAATTTTCAGATGTTCTGCTTTTGATTCTCACTTAGTGACTTGTGTTCTGGTGGTGGAGACAAATGGAGATGCTAATTTATATTCTCCAGCCACTCCATCATGTGGAATTCCTCCCAAGGAAAGGCAGGCGAGAACTGCAAAATCTCAGAAGTAAAATCTGCCTCTAAGCAAGTGTTTGAGAGCTCATGGGAGAGGGAGGAAGCCAGCAGACTGGCTGAGGTGTACCTGGTGAGCAGAGAGCAGCACTAGTCCTGCTCCACCTCTCACTGCTGTCAGAGTCTCATGGTGAGGATATGTTCCAGTGTCACAGATTTTCTGGGATAAAAGTACAGCCTCAGTGCAATGTGGGTGCTGGGAGTGCTGTGGGGAAAACCTGCTGGCAAAGCCAGGCCTTTCCCTGCCACAGGGGGCTTCACTGACAAGATTAAATCCTAATGATGCCTGAAAATTCACAATCCTGCCAGTGTTTTTCCCCTCAGCAGCAGGCATTATAACTCTGGATTATCTTGCCAGTTTCTTCAAGTCCACTCTTCTTAGCCCTCAGGGGAGAACTACCCACTAGTTGTGTTTGCAGGTTTCTGATGCTCCTCACAACCTCTGAGGTGATGACCAAGACAGTGGCTTCCTGAAAAGGCCAATCTCAAACTCATGGATTGAACAGCAACAGGATGATCCAGCCTAGGACGAGGAGATCAAACAACACACACCTGCTGGGCTGCAGGGACTAGCAATGTGGGAGTGAGCTCAAGGCAGCTGATATGACTAATTATTGATAGGATTTTCTAATACATGAAAAGAAGCCATCACGGAATGGCTGGGGTTGAGAGGGATCATGGAGGCCAGCCAGTCCAATGGGTCCTGCTCAAATAGAAGCAGGTTCCCAGGACCATGTCCAGACAGCTTTGAGTTTTCCAAAGGATAGAAACTGCACAACCTCTTCTGGGGAACCTGTTCTGATGCCTGGTCACCCCTCAGAGCAAGAAAGGTCACTGATATTCAGGCAGAGCCCCCTGCGTGACAGTCTGTGCTGTGTATAAGGTAACGAGAGAGAACTGGAGTTGTCATTTTCTCCTCTGGGAGAAGAGTTTCCTCCCAGGTGTTCAGAAACAGAACTGGGAACTGATGGCACAGCAGAAGGAAAGCTGCTCTCAGCTACCCAGTGCTGCTTCACTGAGCTTCCAAATATGAATGGCATTACCAAACTCCAGGATGCCAAATGGGATTGTATTTGGCTAAAGACACTGAAACTACAGGAAAGCAAATGAAGAAGGGACTCACCTCTTGAGGGTTCTTGCAGTGCATGCTATAGAATGTTTCCAGCACGGGGTTGGGCTGAGCTTTTGGTCTCTGCTTGTCTCTCACGCCCAGTTTGGTACTGAGGGGCAGGGCTATGGCTCTGCAAAAGAAAAGATAAAGGTTCAGCCAAAAATAGAACAGTGATTTCTGATATTGCAGCACTGTTAAAACAAGAGGCAGCACATAACAGCTGCCTCCAACATGTGGATCTAAACATGAGCATCATGTCAAGCAGGTAAAAAGGCAAACTTACAGCAGAAACAGTAGGACTTTTATCCTTGTGCTCTGAGCTCTGTACAGTAATACCCAAAATTACACAAGGTCAGCACATGCTGTATCCTGCTTCATCACGTTCTGAATGCCCCATCGTGGGTCTCTGGCTTTCCTGCAGCTGATGAGGAGCACCACACTGAGGGGAAGGCCTAAATGTTGGTCCCTGCTTGGTCTAGAACATGCACCATACATGGCACCCACCTGAACTAAGGGCTTGGCTCAGGATCAAGGGGGGCTCTATCAGAGGTGTAGCATCAATGCAGAGGAAATGTCCTACTGAAACAGGAGGCCACTTGGTCTTTAGTGGAGTAACCTCCATGTTCCCTAATGTAAGTCAAACACAGCTGCAAAACAAGGACATGGCAACTAGAAAGCTATTCACATGGAATGGATGTTTGTACCAGCTGTGCATCTTCAGCCTTCCATGGCAAAACAATGCAAAGAAAAAAACCTGCATTAATAGAATAAGGTTACCCGGGGTAACAGAGCTGATCACAGAATTGCTGTGCCAAAAATTCAACTCCTCCACTACCAACACTCTTGTCTGCCTCAGCAGCAAGAAACAGTGTACAATGAGATCCTGCATGGATACTGCACAAACAAGAAACTTGGCAAACAACATTTAAAAAAAGACTCAAATTAACTGCATTTTACTTGAATTTCCGGAGAATTAGCTGTTCTTATTAACTGCTCCCTTTTACACACTGCCACTGGCATGCAGTTGGTCTCCTCGGGAGGAAGAGCAGACAGGCTGCCCAGGATCACTTCTCAGCTCTGTTGCTAAACATGCAAAATCTCTGGAAAGCCTTATCTCTGTATTTTGGAGTTCAGCTTTTTTGCTCAAGGTGTAGCTGCTTCCCTGAAGGGTTACTGGGTCGTTGACTGCAAACTGGTGCTGAGGGTGGCTCAAGCTGACGAGCCTCGTGCAGAGGCAGCGAGTGCTGAGCCCACAGCAGCTCTGCCTGCTCACTCCTGCTGTCCAGGCAAGTCCTCTGCTCAGTTATCCCCAATGACTTGCACGTAGAACACCATTTCTTTTTTTATTCTTTTTTTTTTACTTTGCATAAAGAAAGCTGTGGAGGTGTTTAAAGGTGTTCTACTTAAAAAAAGTATGGGATGTATTTATGGCTGTGACCTCTGCTAGCCATACAGCTTACACTCCATACACACGTGCTTAGGGACTACTGCAGGTCCAGCATCCTTCTGAAGGGTCTTTCGGAAGTTTTCTTTTCAAGAACTCATTTCTTAGTTTAATTAACAGGTATTAAAAGTAATTTTATAAACAGACCCCCTACCTCTGGTTACACATTTTGCTCAACTTGTGTAACAGCTCATTTCCAGCTTTCTTTAGAACACCCAGCCATCCACCTGTGTATCAGCTGCTCTTTGTCATTGTCTCTGGGAAATTCCTTTGGCATCACTGGCTACAGGAACATTCAGAGACCAATGAAAATTATATGTTTCTACCACGAGAGGGGCCAGGGCTAAGCATGCTTGCTGGCAACAAGTCACATAGATAGTTATGACAAAAACTAAGTGTAAGCGTTGAGTAGTTTCAGTAAAATTTAGCAGCACCCTGGCACTGCTGCTGGATGGCAGAGGAATTGCCATTGCTGGGAATCCTGGGGTTTTAGCTCTGCTTGCTCTCAAAAAATGTTTTAATTGCATCTTATGATTTGTTTAGTATCAAGTGACAGGTTTAATAACAGCGATACTGGACCAGCAGGTCCCGTGCTAAGAACAATGACACAGTATTTCAGTGATATCCACAACTATGCTGAAATTGGGAAAACATTTACATTAAGCTCTGCACTATGTCATGGTTCTTGTATTAAGCAGTTCCTTGAAGTGGGCCTGATCTTTCTGTTTCAGAGGTCAGGCATTCGATACAAGTGCCTCTGAAGAGGAAGATGAAATCAGGTTCTGTTCTTGAAAATATTCCAGCTTATTCCTTATTGCAGCTTCTTATCAGGCCACATTGGGAACTGAAAGGTCTGAAATTTCCAGACACATTAAAGTAGAGAACGTTTCTGTCAGGTGTAAAGACAGCCTGACAACAAGTTTATTTTACTGAAAAACTACTTAAAGTATCCTGACCAATTTCTTAATTTTGTTTAATCTCTGACTTCTATTTCCTGCTGGTTTCTTATGGTCGTGGTGTAAAACCTCACTTATAGAACCGAGCCAGTTGAAGTTGATAAAGACAGGGTGTAACCAAAATTACAATTACTTTGTTGTTGAGGTTTTGAGTTTAACCATGAATTATGGGACCAATCCTACTTTTATGAACATCATTGGGAAATCAAGGCCTGAAATTCTTCCTAAGGGACGTCTGCACATGTTGGCTGCATGCTCTGACTCAGTTTTCAGTTAAGTCTTGTTCCAAGCACACTTGTTCCAAGCACAACCCTAAGATGATGATGCTTGTACTGATTTCAACATCACAGATACATCATCTCAGTGGCAGGGATGGTCTCATCATGGCAGTTTATCAGATAGAAGGAGAAAGCCTGAGGACTAAACTGTACTCCTCTCCAGAGCCAGACACAGCCAGTGAGATGATTCTCACTGCCAGCCCACTTCTCCAACAGTGAGCATCTCACTCCATGCTTTACATGGCAAAGTTCTCACCAAGTCATTTTATTCAGTAATCACAGACCCAACTGTGTAAAACCTGTTGAAGTTGAAACTAAATGGATTTATCGTGAAGGAGCACAAACTGCTACTCCCCCACCTTGCAAAAGCAGACTACAGTCCTGCAGAGGCTTTCAGAGTTAGAAGAAATAATGTAACTTTGGAGGGTTTTGGGGTGTTTGTTTGTTTGTTTTAAATTTATTTGTAAGGGCACCAATCTGCAAATACCTTCTAGTATTACTAAATGCAGAACTAGTGACAGCAGCAACCAGAACTTCTATTCTTTAAACTGCACAATTTCTTTCAGCCTCCTGTTTTCCTTTGGCAGGGGACTATCCCTGTGCTCCTGGAGTAGTCTCTTCCTTCTCTTGCTTACAATGAGAATGCTTCAATCAGTTAAACTGATTGTTCTGTTGGATACAAGATCTGAGTCATTACAGTGCTACTGTCCAAACTGAGACAGGTCAGTTTTCAATTAAATCCTACAATGTGTCCCCTCATCTTTGCACAAAGCTCTGCCTGTAAGACCTACCAGGAAGCTGTTTGCAGATCCCTCCAGATTACTGACCAACAACAAAAGTCTCTGGGCAAAATGAATTTCAGAAAGATACATTTCTAAATAAAATACTTGAAAATGGTGCACTTTCTTTCTTCTGGTTCAAAGTATCTGTTCCTGGCAGATCAACAGTGTCCCCTTCTTTGAAGGTATACAACATGGCCCACATACCATCACTGCCTGCCTAGAGGAGAAGCAGCCATCCCTCCTTTCATGTGTGTGTCCAGGGAAAAGGTCTGCTAAGGTATACAGGTGCTTAAAATCAAGCTCCAAGTTACTGGTGCAGCACATATCGCCTATTCATAATCAGAGTCTGGAAACATCAATGGAATAGGGGAGGTTCCCAAGTTCTAGGTCCTCTCTTTTCTCAGGACGTCATTACCTGCCTCCCCCAGCCCCTGCCTCGGTGCTGTGGCACAGCCCAGCACTGCAGCTGTAATGAGCTTTCTGCTCTCCAGCTCTGAATCCACCTTTTCCCACTTTCCAAACTGGATCACAGAGGAGTTGCTTCACGACCCGTGAGCTGTTTCTCCTCCCCCCGGGGCTGCACCCACAACCTCCTCAGCTCTCCCAGGCCACACCCAGCCACCGCAGGTCCTCTTCCCACAGCCACCACCGAATCCACAGCACAACTGGCTCTTACAGGATGCTGCTGTCTCAGTGTTCTCCAGTTCAACCAGCCAGTTCCAAGGGAGGGAAAAGCCAGCCAGTGCCAAGGAGAGGAAGATCTATGCTCGAGGAAACAGGTTCTTTCCCAGGTTTAATGCCCAAACAAAGAGGATGAAACCATTGGTCCCAGCACAGTGACTGATGCAGTCGCTGGATGAAGGATTGCAGAAAATCCTCCGGACTTCTCCTGCCTCTCAGTATTTTCCTGGAGTTCTGACAGTTAAGTGATGTGAACACATCACAACATTTCCAAAATCCCAAAGCAGGCACCACCAGGAGCTATCCAGAAATATTTGGCACCCAGTGCACTGTTGCAAGTGATAGCTGAGGGTTGAATAAATTGCCAGAGGCCAAGCTACAGCCACCAAATCCAAACTTGTCCAGTAGTTACATCCACTCATTTTGAACCCCAGTGCAGAAGTGCAACCATACACAGTCAAGGGTATCTACAGAGAGAATGAGAAATAACATACACGTCCTTTCCTTCTGCGATTCTCAAAGTGGGTGTAAATTATTTTTAACAGGGCTAGTGCCACTGTACAGATAAGGTAACAGAGCAACCCAGGGCTGGATTCACACCTTGTCTTCCCAGAAGCAGCTTTCTTCTCCCAGATGAACTGGACATGAAAGAGCAACGATTGAGAATGAGAACAAGTCATGTTGAAATAAACGACTGCAGAGCTAGGACAAACAAGAATACAGCTCAGAACACTGGCTTGTAATTTGCATAGGTAAAACAGTTCTATGATTATAGGTTCCCTGGAACTGTAAAATGGGCTTGTGATATTATCTTTTTCTAAGGGTGTGACATGAAGCTTTTATTTAATGAAGTTTGTGAATCAAAACAGCTTCAAAATTAATGAGTAGGACCAGGCCTGTGGAAACACTCCCAGCTGAGGCAGCACTTGGATGAGAAAGGAAAAAATCTTTACACCTGGCCATCAGCATCTCAAAGCAGATGGAAAAGATATCTGGATTGACTGGGAGTGGTGTGGCAGGAGGAAGGCAAATAAAGGGACAGACTCACAGAAGCACAGTACGGATGCTGAAAGGGGCCTCTGGAGATCACCCAGCCCAACTCTGCTGCTCGAGCAGGGCCAGCTCCAGCAGGCTGAGGAGGGCTGTGTCCATCTGGGTGTCGTGAATCTCCATAGATGGACACTCCATTTCCCCTCTGGGGAACCTGTTCCAACATTCGCCCACAGTAAGAAGTTTTTGTATGTTCAGGTGGAGCATCATCATGTGTCTCCATTCGTGCCCGTTGCCTCGTGTCCTGCCATGAGCCACCAGGGGAAGAGTTTGGCTCCTCCTTCTTCCTGGCCCTGTCTTGTACTAGGGAGCCATGGACTGGCCAAGTGCCAGTTAGTGCAGGCCATGGGCCCAATCTCCAGCTCCACTGTGCTGACTGACATCCTGGGGTACGGAATCCAGCCTCGGATTACACATCAGCAAGGAGAGAAATGGGAGTCACTCTTCTTGCAATGGTTACCTAGAACACCTTGGTTCCCACATCAGTAGTGGTAACCATGCCTGTGTCCCCAGGAGAGTGCAGGACAACATCCCTGGAACACACACTAAATATACTGTTTACAAAGAAGAGATTTGGATTCCAATTTCGTGTCTTCCTAAAATGATTACTTAAAGAATTATTCACACATTTGGTTTTAATAAAACACTCCAGATTACAGCCAGTATTTTTACGTAAAAGCATTCTCACAGGACAGCTCTGAATCACTTCAACTTCTATGAACTTTTCCAAGCTGCCCTTATGTCACAGAGAATCTGTAGATTCTTTCACAAACACCTTTCTAGCCCACAGAAAAGTCCATTTCCATTTTCTTATGCAGCCACTTTTCAAAAAAGAATGACAGAAATATTTTTTTAATTGTTGTTTTCCCCCTCTTTCTAAACTTAAAACCACTGTAGATCTTGACTAAACTATTTCAAAAGATTACCTCTTCAGAGAGCAGCTAACAATACTGGTTCTTGAATAAACTGAAAACTACTTTAAAGTGTATTCAAAATCACAAAAGCAGTCTTGCTCTGCAGTCTTGACAACGGTTAATACTGTAGTAAATCTCATATATCTACCAGGAAATCATGCTGTGTCACAGATCACGTTAACTACTGACCAAACTGCATAAAGCAATGGCTTTAAAGCACCAGCTCAGGACCTTTATGAAACTCAGCGATCCCTGCAGGATTTCTTGCTACACCTATGTCATAACCCCCGAATTTTCCACCCTGAAGTGTAATGTGTAGAGCACTCAAATAGCTCTGGCCAGAAAGATCCTCCAGTCAGAGTAACTTCTTGTGCTGATCCTCGAAGACATCACAGGTTTTGCGAAAAGCAGCCCCAAAAGCAGGTCTGGTAGCAGAAGGAGATAAGGATGAGAAATCCTGGCAGGCCAGCACTAAAGGGTCAAGCCAGAGGAAGCAGCAACAAATGTCTCTCCATGGCAGTGGAGAGCACTGGGACTGCTGAGCCTGGAGCAGTGGCCAGTGCCACACAGACACCCCTGTGGCTACACAGGGCTGATGCTGCAGGCAGAGCCCAGCCTGATACATCTTATTCAGGCCTGTCTGCCAGGTGTGATACCCCAGATCCCCATTACCCAAGATAAGGGAGACTTAACTGTTTGATGTATTTAAACTTGATTTCTGCGGCTCTCGACCCAGCAACAGCAAGTGCTGTGCAACACACCCAGACCAGCGTGTCTGCCTTCAAAAACACATGCACAGACCTCATCTAGGCTGACCTGTTCTAAGTGTAGGAAGTCACATTGCTTGTAATTAGACCTTAAGGGTAGGGTTTGTGCTGTATATTCAACACATTTCTTTATGCAGTACACAGGGCTGAAAAGAAGGAGCTGAAAAATGTACCTCAGCAGACCCTGTGACCTGGAATTTCTGCGGACCTCTTCAGTCACACATTGGCACAGACAATAAAACCAGCTTTTGGACCCAAACTGCTACCATTTTCCCTAAGAAACCCCTAACAGTACTAAGCAACTTACCTTTCAAAGGCACATCGGATGACAACCAAGATTAAAGCAAAAGGGATACTGAGCAGGAGATCACGAGGCTGAGGGTAATGAACGTCTTCAGACTCCTGCATGTCCTCCCAGGTGATTCCTGGGGGCAGCCAGAACTCATGCTGCCACAGCCACTCATACAGAGAGCGAGCCATCCTGGAAGGAAGAGAGACCAGAATAAAATGAGGGCAGCCTCGCACACAGTAAAACCTGTCAGCACAAGCTGGGGAAGCCAAGGAGGGATTACACCCTCGCTGAGGTTGCACCTGGCTGCCAAAGCAGAAGAGCTGTGGGATGCAGCGCTGCCCAAGGAACTGATAACCTGCTCACAGATCCTTATCGGGCGCTTGGTGAATGCTGACTCTTGGCACACAACCAAAAAAGAGCTGAAATGTAGGTAAGTGCCACAGAATTCAACAGAACATTAGTTCAAGCTTCTCAGGTTCCTAGGTTCCTTTCCACAGCTTGGCATTGTGAGGATGAAGCAAGTCTGCTCCAGGGCTGGCTGGCTGCTCTCCTTCTCAATGTATATATCCTTATTTTTTAGGTTATAATCTTGTGTGTTTATTTGTTTCTATTTACACATTGTAATTCCACCGTAGGCATGTGTGTGTACGTATGCTTTATAATTAATATTATTCTGAGATTTCACTTTATTTTAAAAAAAAAAAATCTATCTTTTGCTTTGAATTATTAAAGAAAGTGTTTCCAGATAAGAATTTTTGTGCCAGGTGATAAGTTCGATTCTTAATATAATTTTAAATACCATGCCTGAAGACGTGGATTTACATACATGATCAGCAAATTTAAGCAGCATAAAGGACAGTGGAATGGGTGTGATGAAGCATTCAACAGGCAAATACTGTTGCTAGATAACCACCCCATGCACAAACATGAGCTGCACCTCCCTCCAATGCAGGCAGCTCCTCTTAGCTGGTAACAACAAACACAACAAACACCCCAAACACGAGTTCTGGAGGGAAACAGCCTGAGCTGGCACAGAAGAAGGAAATGGGTATGAGATGCCCACTGAGATCACTGGAACAGCACATGGGAAATGCCATCTTAGGAAACCAAGCGTAAAAGCACACAGTTTAAGGGTCTGACCCAAGGATCATAAAGCTTCTCTCCAAGCAAAGTGCCAAGACCTGGCCCATCTTATGCAAGAAAGACTGCCTAACAAATCGAAAATGAATCGGTCATTTGATTCTGAAGGTATCCCTAATTCAGATGCTGTTTCTCTGTTAAAACTAGGATCTGCCTTAGTCCAGAATTTTGCAGAGTCTGAGGGAAAATTTCTGAATTATAACCACAGAATCACAGAATGGTTTGGGTTGGAAGGGACCTTGAAGCTCATCTCATTCGACCCCCTTACCCTGGGCAGGGATACCTTCCACTAGCCCAGGTGGCTCCAAGTGCTGCTCAACCTGGCCTTGGACACTTCCAGGGATCCAGGGGCAGCCACAGCTGCTCTGGGCAACCTGAAGCAGTAAGGCTTCACTAGCACTGAAAAGAACATTCAGGTCTTTTACCAGAGTTCAGTTTGAAAAAGCACGGTATTTCCTTTGTGGTGTAACTTTAGGCCTACAGAAAGTGCTGCTTTGCTCCCACTCCCAGGCTGCTCTCCATCCCTTCTGCTAGCCCTCCTTTCAGCAATGCACAGGCAAGAATCACAGGTACATAAAATGAAGATAAACAGAGTTTACAAACTCTTCAAATCCTGTTTTAAGAGCCTGACAATCAGGCTCTTAAAAAAAACTGCAACAGTTTTTGAACTGCCTGTCAGTGGGCCCATTTCTTTCTCAGAAGTTCTTTATGCTTCACAGAGTTTCTGTCCTGTGCTGTTGGTTGTAGCTTTGTGACAGTACACAGATAAACCCTTCAGCTCTGAATACAGGTGTAACAGAGAAGACACCCCCTCACACAGAGTTTAGCAAGAGCAGAGGAAAAGAACAACAGTGGGACACACTGATCAGATCAACATAAGGACTTCACAAACAGCAAACAAAATGGTAAATGCTGGAAGAACCGCATTAAGTTGGTTGTAGAATATGCATGTAAGGATGGAATCAAGAACAGAGAAGTATCACAGATATGCCATGGGGACAGGGAGGACAAGGCTTCAGTGCTGACCGAGCCCACAGTGCACCACAGGGAGGCAGAACGTGGAACCCACAGACCTCCTCTGAGGTGAGACAGCCAGGAGGTCTTGAAGCAACTGCACACTGTGCAGCCCAGCAGCTCCATCCACTGTATTTACTTTGTTAAATCCTGCCTTTCCTGATATTGGTCTGTTTGGGGTTTTGTTTGTTTGGTTTGGTTTTTGTTTGTTTGTTTGGTTTTGTTTGTTTTTTGTTGTTGTTGGTTTTTTTGGGGGGGGTTGTTTGTTTTTTGTTTTGTTTTGTTTTTTAAAACTTGGTGGTTTTATCTGAACCCCCAGTGTTAAAACTATCTCTGCTGTGCAGCTCCCCGAGGTGCTCCAAGGAGAGCAGGAATTGCTGCTCCTGCAGTTCCTGCAGCAGAGGCACTGCAGGGCTGCCCCCACCCCGAGCCACAGAACACCACTACACTTAACCCCTCAGGGCCAGGTTTATATTTGGTTTCGCTTTGGAAGCAGAACTGTTTGAGGAAGCACAGCATCAGCTAAAGGGATTACTCCTTGTCTCCCAGGTAAAATGGCTAAGCAGGTTTACCCAGAAAACGTTAACTGCTGCTTACATCTTCAAAGAGTTATTCTGCTGCTTCACTTGCAGACTCCATTCCCAAGCTAAACATTCATATGTAGGAACACAAATACGTAAATTTACATATGTGAATATAGCAGGAAAGGGTGGGAACAAAATAGAAAAACAGCTTACACATCTTAGAAAGAACTGGCTACAAAGGCCTTCGAGTGCTTAATGACAGCAGACATGGTCCATTGTCTGCAGGAGATTATACAGGTTTGTGGGTGAACCATGGCACAGGCACAAACATCCCCACAGTGGCTCTGGGCCAAGCCATTTAGGTCTGCCAGGTCTTATTAACTTAAGTGCAGCATCATGTTAACGACCTCACTGCCAGCCCAGCACAGGGATTCCTGCAGCAGTCCTCCTGGTACAGCCAGTTTTCCCAGGATGTAATGAGCCACCAGCAGCACAGGACTGCCACAGGGGAATTACTAGATAATGGGGAAGCACACCACCACCAGGATGCAGTTATGCTGCTTCTTGAGTCAAGTTCCTTTATTTTTCCATGGGGCTAAGGCTAATTAAAACCAAAAAAGCCTCTTCAATCTTGATATCCCGGAGACCAAAATGGAGAGGCTTGTCCTATCTTCCTGAGAAGCAGCTGGGGTCAAGAAACAGAGTCCTCTGTGTAGTTATAAAGGTTCCTATTATTTCAAATTGGAAGAGCCCTTGTGTTCCAGTCCTGCTCTGCTCCACACTGCCTGAATTTGGGTTTCCACTGCCTATTATGAATTTGAACCTTTAGCTTATTTTGCTATGAAATCAATTAGTCAATAACTCCATGGGTAGATTCTCTCCTGATAAGCAATTTCTTACCTATTTGATAATTTCCATAATCCTGGTGTCGTCAGCTACAACTAAAACTACCTGTTACATGTAGCCAAGAGACATTACCAGTTCAGACATGAAGCTTACTGCACCTCTTTAATGCAGAAATAAATAGATTTAACCAATAAAGCTCTGATTAACATGGCACAGGATATCTTTTGAACACCCATGTTATATTTAATCTCTTAATCTCCAGAAGCTTTTTTTTTTTTTTTTTTTTGGTAAAACCTTCACATTAAACATCACAATACCAGGATTACAGTTGCTGGGATAATTTTTTCTTAATTTTTTCTTTTTTCTTTTTTTCTCCCTTTTTTTTAAACTTTCATACATTTTTTCTAATATGTATCAAGTATTGTCACTAAAGAGTTGGTAACAATTTTAGATTAAAAAAAAATCCTTGCTCCAAAATCCTTAATTACATTTACCATTACTTTCAGCACGGCGAGACAGTGATGAGTTAGTTAAAGTCTCCTGCCTGAAGGGAATACATTAAGCTTTTCAAATTTCACTCTGGCTTTGATATGTTCATTTCCATTTCCTCATCTCTGTTAGCCATCCTGGCGTCACCAACTTATCTGTAACACTTCCCTTGCCCGAGATCCCTCTCTTTCCCTGTCCCTCTCTTGGGTCTTCACCATTTTCAGGCTTTTCTTCTCTTGCAAATTTAACCATGGAGGGACAGTGTCCAAGGGACTCGGCTAAAGTTTATCAAATAAGAAAAATACCTCTCTAAGAATGTCCTCCCATGGGAATAAAAAAATATTTAAACTTTTCCTTATACTTCCAGTCCATGGAACTATGGACTGAGCTCCAATCTATGGACCCTAACTCTCCTGACACATCCTCACCCTCTCAAAGTAACATTCCTACAAAACCCATCACCCTCTACACCCCCATTTATTTGAACTTCCTTTGCAGATGATTACAAACCTGCTTGCTCTGGCTGTAACTGATGCAGAATCTCTAATCACATGGACAGATTTTGCTATTAATCTCTTTTTACCTGCAGCTAATTCTGCTTTATTTCTCCTCTGCTCCCCACCTTTCTCAGCTCTTTCTCTTGTGACTCTACATGCCCTTTTCCTTAAAACCACAGCATCTGGCAGAATCTCCATTTGTTTTTGCATGAAATAAGACTGTCTTTCAACTCTGACTAGTAGTGAAAGAAACCAACCCACCATCTCCTTCCCTTCATAATCACCAATATCATGTTCTCCAGGCTCACCCTCCTCACCCAGAGTTTGTTCTCTTCTTTGGAAGCTAGCTGAAAATTTGAAATGATTTGTGCAGCCTTGTTTCTCCAAACCTGCCAGTTCATCTGAACTTCTTGACTTTCAGATGTTCTCCTCACTTAGATCTCCCAGCTGAGATTTTCTACCAAAGTATTTCAGCTCTGCTGTCCACCCAAGAATAAATTCATTTTGCTGATCAGGCATTGCTCTCTTCAGAGGCAACAATTTTCATGTACACCACCTTTCAGGATAGCTCTGTTCAAGAAAACCATAAACTGCCCAAACAAACACTAGAAACTGCAAATAAAAGTTCAGTGAGCAAACTGTTTGCTCAGATCTAGAAAGAGTATCTTCCTCACCCAGCATAAATTACAATCTAACTCCCATACCTTGTGCTCCACTTGCCAGCTCCTTCCTTGCTGGGCTGCTCTGCCTGCCGAGTACCTGGCTCCTGAGCAGACTGCCAGGTATGACCCACAGCACAGGCTCCAGCTGATGTCACTCACCCACAAGGGAATGCAAATCACACAGCTCTTCTCACTCGATCATCCCTCACTGAGAGATGAGTACGACTCCCTGGTTTTGCTCAGTGAGAACAAGCATTGGTTTATCCAGCTGAGAACAAGGCCAGGAAAGGCACTGAGTGCCTTCTTCACCCTGTCTGTGGTTGGGGGGTACTCAGAGCAGTGAACCCAAATTTTTCTTAGCCTCCCTCTTGCTGTCAGTGTACTTTCAGAAGCCCCTCTATACTTTCAGCTGAACTCCAGCTGAGCTTTGGCTTTCCTATCTGCATCATTCCATGCCCAGTCAACACTCCTATATTCCTCTTGGCCATCCATCCTGCTTCCACCTTTCTGATGCTTCCTTTTCGTGTTTAAGCTCAAACAACAGTTCTGTGTTCATCCCTGCTGGCCTCCTACCATTTTTGTTTGCCTTCTTGCATGTTGGGATGGACTACACAAGCTTGGAGGAGGCTGTCCTGGAAGACAAGCCACCTTTGCCTGCCAGGAGAGCCTCCAGTGAGATCCTGCCAAAGAGATCCCCAAACAAACCAAGATCTTCTCTCCTGAAATTTAAGAAAGCCCCAGGAACTCACATTCACACTTTGAAATGCCATGCCTGTTTCTTCCATATTCCTCCTCTAGGAACCTGGAGATGCTTCCCTGCTAAGGGGGAAGAAACCTGGGCTGAACTGCAGCACCCATTAAACTCGTCTCAAAAATAAAGTGCCATATTAAGTTACCAGGATAAAAGCAACAGAGACAAAAGCTGAAGGCCTTTGCTGTCTGGCTGGCACTTAGTCTGTGGCTGTGTTGTTAAAAGAAGTAACATTCCTGTGTTACTTCCAGGGTAGGATGAGGTAACATAAACCTCCTTGTTCTGACACTTGGGAACAATCAGTATCCTGCTACCAAACACTAACTGTACAAACAAAAAAAAAAATTCAACAAAACCCCACTGGAGACCACATGCTGATTGTTTTGGTAAGGCCCAAGAACACCATGTTCTGCCATCACTGTATAAAAAGCTACAGACCATACTACAGCTCAGTGAGGACACCAGACACCACTGGTGTCCAAGTAAGGCAACCGAGGCCCCCAAAGCACCAGCTACAACACCTCCACAAAACACAAAGACACGGGTGCTCTCAAGAGTATAAATGTAAAATGTAAGAAGGAGGCACCTATAAAACACAAATGAACTACTCAGCAACTTCTTTGCATTTTTTCCTTCATTTTTTCTCCCAATGCCTGCTATTTCCTCCAGTCTCACTGTAGAAACAGTCACTGTCTGACATCATGTGATAGAACTGAGGAAGTAAATCAAGTTATTGGCCTCAGGCCATGGCAAGTTAAGAATTCAGGCTGCAAGATCACTCAAAGAATCAAGAGGGAGATAGACCACTTCTCCCAGAACTGCTCACCTCCTCTTTCTCTGAATTCATTGGTACCAAACACAGCAATCTGGGTGAGACCACGTCCTTCAATCTGAGTTAAGGGACAGTAAAACTGCCAAAAAGCCTTTAAACAGAAATGCTATTTATTCCCCAAAGAATGTACCAACAAAGAGTTCAAACACCAATAGAAGTCTTTTCACAGATTGTGGAAGGAGAAAGATACAAAAGGAAATCCCACACTCTGAGAATACACACCAACTTTGGCTCAAAACTTTGAGCCTGGGCAGCAATAACTGTGCAAGAAGCTCTTCCAAAGGCAAGTTCTGGCCTTACAACCCAGTTGTGTACATGGAGGTTCAGGTGTTGGAGAAACAGAAAATATTTGCCCAGATCTTTTAAGGCAATACAAACCCCAGCCATTTCTTTCACTGCCAACTGAAATTACTCAACTGATTACCACTAACTGTTACTCCACAATCACATATCAGGCCTCAAAAAGTTTAATACTAACTTAAAAACTGGGAATAATAAAAAGTAGTAGGTTCAAGCTTCCAAGCCATATCCACGTCACGTTAAAATACCACACAGCTTCTTTCTCCAAGCCCATGGGACAGTGCAATGCTTGTTCAATGCACTACCTGATTCTCCAGCCTTTTGAAGCATAAATGTTCCTAAATAGTCGTGCTGTTCTGGTCTGATGGCCTTCTCCTAACTTGTCCTCTAAGAATCACCCTTGGCAAGCCTTTCTGGTCTTCCAGGAGAGCTCTTCCTTTTCTCTCCTGCCATATGCTTGGTTCTGCAGTTTCCAGCAGCCCTCAGAAGCTCCATCCCTAGTTTCACCCAAAATTCCTATCTCCCTGCAGTCCAAAGCTTCACCACTGCTCCTTATTTGTGCAGTCAAGCCCTATAGTGAGTCAAGCACTCTTAGCCCGTTTTCTCCCACAAACAGGCCATTCCCCCAAAGATAATCAGTTGAGGGAGGCATCCCATATTACAATGCAGTACACCTACACATGCAGAGAATGACTTTTCACACAATCCTCACTCTCCTCCCTCTTGCAGGAAACACAGAGGCCTTAATTACTTCATATGAGCTGGCTTTAAATTTCAATATCAACAGTTCCATCAGTTTCCCAGGTATTTGTTCCCACAAACTCCCCAGGCTGTTCCAAAGCTTAGGAAAAAAAAAATTAATTAGTCTAAAATGAGAATTCTTTTAAATGATATTTCCACCTCTAAAAGTAGTACATGCTTTCATGATTTTTTCATTTCAAAACACAAAACTTAAAACCTTATCTCAGAACAACATCTGCATTCTCAACATTACTGCAAAAGCAAAATAGGTTAAAAATATTGAGAAAGAGACAGCAACAGATAGAAAGATTTCTTCTCCAAGATTAAAAGAACTGAAACTCACTTTTCACAAGCATTACTGCTTAATGAGTAATGCAATCTATCATATGATGATAGTAATTTAAAAACAAATCTGAATATGAATTATTCTTCATTAGCACAGATAACTTAACAGCCCTATAATATGGGCAGCTTAAAAAGCAGAAATGTAAAACTACAGCTCTTTGTACAGGCACTGTCCTCTGTTCTTTGCTGGAGTAGTGCCTGACAACGAAGAGAACCTGCCTCCAATGGAGCTTTACCTATTGCATAACCAAACCATTACAGGATGGTGGATTCCTTGTCAAGATTTGAAGGCTGCAACCACACGGTGCAATTTATGCAGCAATTCTGGCACTGCGGGATGGCTGAACCGAACCGGCAACGAGACCATTTTAATGAGCGATCCCACATTTATTCGGATTGCTTAGCCCAGGTTTTCTTGGTCTTCTCCTGACAACCACAGTCACTCCTTAAGCTGGGTTCCTCCTCCTGCTCTGCTGCTGAGGAGTCCCTGTGTTTGCTGCGGGAATGAGCAGATCTAAGAGACAACTTGACCCTACATTTATTCCTCACTGGGCCAATCTCTCTGCAGCACAGACACCAATCTACCTCCAGTGCAGGCAGCAGTTCTGCTCTGCCTGAGCCCACACCACCCTGCCCACGCTGGCTGCAGAGGGGGCAGGCACAGCCCCAAGCACAACCAGTGCCAGCCCCAGCCATTTGGATCCCCCAGCACACCGTCAGCACCTCTGGCTCCTGCAGCACAGCCCTGATTCATGCTGCCTGAGCTCAGGGTTTATTTTTAAAACACAGATACTAAGGGTCACTCTCTCCTTGCTTCAATTCACCACAAATAACTTTACAAGAAAAGTCACACAGAAATGATTATTTTGGGAATTCTGCTTTCATGCTTTTACTTCAGTATCATCTCTAAACAGAAAAATTCCTCTGATATTTTCTTTAAAAACATTAACCACAAACTCTGACAAATCATCTTTCAAAGCCTGCAGAAGGATCTTCCACACATGTATGAAGACAGGCAGATGAGCAATAAGGAAGCTGTTAGCCCAAAAGCTCTTATAGTACCCCAGGAGTAAAAATAACACTGCTTATTAAAAAAAAAAAAATCTGAACACAGCCAGTAGTTTACCTCTTTCACAATTTATTTTTCCTTATCTGATTTGATTGAAAGCCTTGGCACTTGTTGGGTTGGAAGGCATATGCCATACCTGTGGCCACCAGTGCAGCAACCTCACAAAGCAAAATATTCAAAGAATTTTTGGAACTGACTTTTGAAACAAAGAAACTAATTGTTATCAGAAACAGTTTTGGTAAAAGCTGAATCAATCTCGAAGTTAATGAAATTATTACAGTTGGTCCTCTTTGAATGTATTTCCTATTTTTTCCACATGAAAGCTATTCCTGAATTAATTAAAACTAAAGCATATTGGAAAAGGAGCAGGGAACATGCACTGCATTCTTGACATTGCTGTGTAATTCTGGACAAACATGCTGAGGTGTACTCCTCAGTAAAGGAGTAAATTATGACCAACAGAAGAGTCTTCAGTTCCTTTTCACAACTTGGAAAGCAATGACATTTGTTTCCTTTTTATTTGAGAATAGCCTGCCATGGAATGGCAGTAGACTTAAATATGAAACCTTCAATACAGATTGAACATGAATACACACAGACAGGGGAGACCCACAATAAAAGGCAAACCTTTGTTTCAATGAGGAGGTTGCTCGAGGCCATGGAACACGGACTTGCAGACATCAAGTTAAGGGGGAAATCAGCCCACAGCTACAAGGTCAGTGTGTTAGGCCAGGACCACTGAGTCAGGCCCAGAGAGGAGCTCTGCCTGCTCCTCTGATGGCCTGGGTGCAGCACTCAGCCCTTCATGGCAGCTCTGCACCAGAGCCCAGTCTGGGCTGGGCATCAGCTCCTGGCACTGAGCCCCCGACAGAACGGAACACGCTGCTGGGCAGGGGGCAGTGCCCAGCCCCTGGCAGAGCTTCCTGGGTGCCTCCTATCAGGTTTAGTCCAGGTCTTGGGACTCTGTAAACTGGAGCTTTTACCACACAACCTGCAGTGTGTGGCAGGTTGAAACGTTGCTATAAATTCTAAACCTGTGACACATTCCACTGAAGTGTTCAATTACTCCGTAAATATTTACCAGAATGAGGATAATTAATTTAATAGTAGGAAATAATTACAAGATTTCCACTTTCTAAAGGGCTATCTATTTTTAAGCAAGCTCTTGTATCAGATAGAGACTTCTGGCTTCCCCTTTTCCTTTAGGTGAAAGCATGGTTTTTCTCCTACAGGGAAAAAACCTGGAACAGACATTAGAAATACAAGCAGGAGATAAAACACAGATAAGCAATCCTGACTCTGGAAATCTTACGACACTTCTGTTCTTATCAACAGGCTCTAAATTCACAGCTGAAGTGGAGTCAGTTCAAAAATGCACACCCCTCTTTACACTGGATTTTAGTGTGTACTTGCTATGTCTTATAATGTTTGGATACATCCAGTGAGTCTAAATTTAAACAAATGTGATTTTCCAGACAGTGCTACGAGATAAAGACTCAATTTTCAGCATTTCATAGAACAGGTACACGTTACTAAGAACACACAGTACAGAAGACCAAGATGGGACTATTTGTTTTGACTTGTGCATGTTAGTCCTTTGAGATTCTATAATCCCTTTTCTTCTAAACTTGCTTTCACATGAACAAAGCCCAGGACTGGAGCACAGGCAACCTCAGAGGGGAAAGAAACGGACATGTTTCCTTTAAGATTACATCAATGGGTGGAGAGATCCACTACGATCCTTAGAATGGAACTGCTGCTCTTTCCAGCATGAAGATTCCCCTGCTGAGACAGGTTCCTTGTAACTTAGAGCCAGTGTAAACCAACAGTGTCATCAAAGACTGGACCCTGGCCTCCGCCCATTCCTGACCATTTCTCCTCCTTCACTGCCACCACCTCTCTGTGCTCAACACAAGAATCGGCGAGGCTGCATAGAGAACCAGGCTGAGAAAAACACTTGGGTTCAAACAACCCTTTTCCCTTTTCCACTTAGGGGTGATTTTACCCCACATCAGTTCCTCACTGCAATTCACTGCCTGGCTTCAAAATCATCTGTGCAGGCTCAAGATACAAGAGAAAATCACAAGTGGCCTGGGGGCAGGCAAGGGTGGCACAGCTCAAGTTCAAGCTGATCAAACTGTACCTCCACTGAGGTCCAAATGCCCAGCTGCTACATCATACCTGTAAATATCTGGATTCATGTCATCCAGTCCTTACTGGCCTCTGCAAAAGGAACCTGAAAAAAAAAAGAACAGAAAATTAAGCCTAAATAGATGATACATGCAGCCCAAAGCAATTCCTGAGTGTACATACACAGCTAACTCACAGGGACCCTCTGCATCATATGACATCAAACTCTGGGCCTCTGTTTCTGCCCTGTTTCTCTCAGGGGTGAGCAGCAACCTTACACAACTTTGCCCTACTCATGTTAGACCTGAAAAAGTAGTGTCTGGTAACATTCCAGCTGCCTATGCACTGGGATCTGAAGGTTCCCTGAGGGGTCCTTCATTCACATCAACTGCTTGCAAAGTCTGGACAAATCATCCTCCCCTTGACAGGTCGTGAGCCTGGATCTGCTGCAAAGCTCTGCTCACAAACCCAGCATGTTTGTACTAGTTCTGTGTGCAGTGCTCTCCAGAAAGGGAAGTCCCATGAACTTCTACCTTGGAACTGCCCTGGAAGAACGTGAGGCAAAGCTCAGGCCTGTGCCCAGATGGCTGGAGCCTTGTCCTCTGCAGCTGTATTGACTAAACACTCCTTTGCCATAATCACCATTCACAAACAGAAATAGCTGGCTTCCAGTTTGATTTTTGCATATTGAGCCCAAATAAGCTGCTTCCTAGAATCAGAGAATGCTAAAATGAGCGATCTAGGGAGGCTTTTGCTTCCTTCCCTGGCTTATGAAGTATTGTTCTCTGCTGTAAACATGTCAGAAAAGAAAAATTTGGCTAAATCTATGAACCTGAGTGCAATTTTTCCCAAAAACCTCTGGAGGGAAGAGTTTAGGACATTACAGAGGCTAGAGCTATAACACAGAATAAAAATTTAGAAAAACAGTATTAGCTTTCTTGACATATATCTCTAAGAACAGAAAGCAATCAGATTTTCCTGACCATTTCTTGCTTCTTGAGCCCTCCTTGGCTCATGAATATAATCAAAGATCCTCATCAGCTGCATTTCAGAAAAATTCTGAATTGCAGGAATGCCTGATACAGTTGTTTTTGTGTTTATTGGATGCTGCCAGGTTTGTAAAAGATTGGCTGCTGCCAATCCAGACCTCGTGCTCTCCTTCAGACCAGGTACCATTTAAGTTCTGCATTCAAAAGGAAGCCAGAAAACTGTAAGCAGTGTCCAAAACCCCCAAAAATGCCCTCCATCAATCTGGTGACCTCATGAAGAGGAGAAAAGGAACTCCATCAAGTGGAAAAGTTTTACAAAGAAGCCTTCTTTAGCTCTATTTCCACCCAAAAAGTGCATTCCAGAAAACTGAACTTTGAAGCCTGTTCTGACACACGAGTACACAACCTGGGGGCTTGGGAGTTCAGATGGATCAGTGTCCCCAGGCAGGGTCGGGAGGCAAGAGTAGATAGTTTGGACATCCCAAAGCACCACCAGTCTCTCTCTTGGCAAAGCAGGGTCTCCCCAGCTGCTGTGCAACAACACAGGAAAAGGGCAACAACCCAGAAGAGTTTTTATTTTGATTAGAGCTGAAATACAGAGTTAGTTCCTCAAGTACAGCCTGTAGGGTTGGCAGCAGGAATCTAATCCTTGCCACATGCGAACAGAGAAGCAAAGTCTCTCCAAGTTACCAATGTGATGCACAGCAAAAATAAACTCATTTATGTGAATTTTGGTGGACTATAACAAAAGGACAAGGCAATAATAATTTTTCCTTCCAGGTGTTTGCTCTCCTTCCAGCCTGGAAGTAGTTATCAAACTGAGAAGACTCTATCTCATTAACATAACTCTGACATGAGATGGGAATTAGATTAAGAAAATTAATATTAAGTATGAATTTCACCAGATTGTAACAGCTAATAACCCAGATCAGGTAATTCCTCACTCAGCAGCTTTGATTCTCAATAAAAAGCACTTTTGGCTCAACATAAGATGCACTTTTCAATTTTGACAGCTCCTTTGCTGCTCTGAATACAAGCATCTCCCAAAGTCCATTCTCTTCCCACATACAATCTCCAGGTTAATGAGAGCTTTCCTTTTTTTGCCCTTTTTTTTTTTTTAACTCTCTTGATAAACCTGAGCTTGTAGATGCATCGGTGACCAGTTCAGTCTCAAGTCTCACCCCAGTTCTCCCTGTTGGACGAAGAAGAGGTTGGCTCTTTCAGAGGACAAACTTCACCACGTGTGTCCTCTCACACACACCTTCCACCTAACTTCTGCAAAACTCATCTCGCAAAACTCCACATTACATTTGCAAAACAAGGAATTACCTTTAGATGCTGATGAATGATGCAGATAAAGAGGCATTTTGCAATCTGGCAACCTAAGATTTAGCTGACTGCAAATTAACAGCGGTCTGTTCCAGAAACCCTCAACCCTGACACCTGACTTCACTCTTACCCGTCTGCCAGTGCCTCCTAAAACCTACCAGCCAGTCTGGCTTTAAACGATTCCAGAAGTGGAATTTGATGTCAAGCATCTGATTTGAGCTTTTTGGCAACTCCACCCTAATTTTTTTTTTTCCCCTTTATCCTACTTGATTCTTGCTCATTACACAAACTTTTACAAAACCAAATCACAAACGAACTCTTCTCAGCCTCCCCCTGGGCCAGCTCTGCCGCCCGGTTCTTCGGGAACACTTTTCACTGCCGGCAGGAAAACCTTTCCTTCAATTCCATCGTTTTTCACGGCAAGGGGAGGGTAAAAGCGGCACCGCCGCCCTGGCCGCGGGCGGAGCGGAGTCCGCGCCCCTCCGACCCCCGCCCCGGCCCCGCCGCCCGCCGGGCTCCATCCCTGCGCTCCCCCTCGGGCTCCATCCCTGAGCTGCCCCCGGGCTCCATCCCTGAGCTGTCCCCGGGCTCCATCCCTGCGCTCCCCCCGGGCTCCATCCCTGCGCTCTCCCCGCTCACCTCGGGCCTCCCACGCCGGGCGGTGCCGGGCGGGCCCCGCCGAGCCCCCCGTGCGGCCCCTGCGTGCCCCGGGCGGAGCGAGGCGGCTGCGGGGCGGGCCCGGGCGCTGCTCTGCTCTGTTCTGCTCTGCTCTGCTCTGCTCCGCCCCGACCCCACCAGCCCTGCCCTGCCCTGCTCTGCCCGGCCGGGCCCTGGCTCAGGGCAGCCACGCGGGGAGTTCTCGGCACGGTGGTCCCTGAGCTCCTTCAGCAAGCTGGTCTTGACGTGGAAAAACAGTGGTTAAAGTACTGCGTGTTATTTCAGTCAAAACAAGGAGAAAAGGGCTACCACCGTGGCTTTGCAATCACCGCCGTACAGCTGTGGAGATTTTAAAGCCAGAAAAAAAAAAAACAAACAACAAAACAACAAAACCAAACGTTCTTAAGATGATCAGTTCTGTCCTACGCAGGCCAAAAAAAAAAAAAAAAAAATCCACCCTGCCATTTTTGCTCTCAAGCCTGGGGAGCACAGATCCTGTGTGCTGTTACTGTGCTATAATGCATTCTTGGAGCACTTAGGGCTGCTGCGGCCCTTTAGCTCTTGCTTGCCAGACTTTTCTAAAGCTGTAGTCAGCACAGTTATGATGAGCGTGGTTATAAATACCTGTGCAGACAGAAATGTGGACAATTTTAAAACAAATACTGTGACTTATTAATAGTTTTCTTGTTTACACATTTGAGTCCACCTGCTCCGTTCCCATCAAGCAGGGCACCATGCAGCTCATAGCAAACTGATGGCTTGTAGGCAGTTTCTGCTACAGTAGCCAGGTTGCCACAGATCAGTGAGTGGATAAATGTATCAGGGAATATATTTACACTAAGTTGTGGGGCCCTGGGGTTACAACCCTGGCAGGAAGCTCTGGCCGTGTCACAGCCTCAGGGACCCCAGTGCTCCTTCAAGTAGGTGGTTGTCTAGTACATCATGGCATCACTGAAAACAATTTAAAACTGTGCTTGGTCTGCAGCGTCTGTATTTATAAAGCCAGCTTTTCTGGGGCTGATCCAGAGCCCACTGACATCAATGAAAACTCCCACTGACTTCCAAAAGATTGAGATTGGGCTTTCCGGGAGCAGAAGCCTGCTGATTTCAGCACGTGCAATAGGTGAAACAAAACCATCTAAGACTTCTGGAGCAAAGGAAGGCGCTCAGCGTGTTGTTTGCCTTTTGTTTGCCTTTTGTTCTCTGTGACTCCCTCAGTTACAGAGGTGTGACCCAAGTCCTGCCTCTCAGGAGGAACTGTCTCTGTGTGTTCGCCAGAGGGTGCCCAGCACACAGACCTGCAGCAGCACCACAGCCCAGCACGAACCTGCCAGGCTCCACACAGCAAAGCAGCTCAGAACACAGAGCCTTGGTGAGAAGTCCTAGCCCTGCGTGCCTCAGCAGTCCTATAAATCACGGTGAGTTGGGAACTCTGAGTGCTCAATGCTGCCACTCAATCCCTCTGCAGAGTGCTCCCTTGAAGCCATAAAAGGCACCAGTCTTTCTGGGATCTGTACCTTGAGACGTCCAAAGGGATCTGAAATGCAAAGGTGGACACACCGTCTCTATCAGGCTTCTTCAATAGTTTCATAAAATAATTAGGATATGAGGTACTGTTCAGTGAGTCCAGATGAAGCTCTGGGTGAGCCTGATGGCCTGTTTGGCTGTGCACTGGAAAACCTGAAGGGTGACCTCTGTTGGTAAGAAGAGCACTCTCAAGTGGGAAAATGGAGTCCCCCACACCCTGCAGGACCTGGTGTAAACAAACTCAGTTTCTCCTGGAGAAGAGAAGGCTCCAGGGAGAACTTAGAACCCTTTCCAGTGCCTAAAGGGGATCCAAGAGAGCTGGAAAGGAACTTTGGACAAGGGCCTGGAGTGACAGGACAAAGAGGAATAGCTTCAAAGTGACAGAGGGTTAGATGCGATATTGGGAAGAAATTTTTTGTTCAGAGGGTGGTGAGGCCCTGGCACAGTTTGCCCAGAAAAGCTGTGTCTGCCCTGGAAGAGTTCAAGGCCAGGTTGGATGGAGCTTGGAGCAACTTGGTCTAGTGGAAGGTGTCCCTGCTCATGGCAGGGCACTGGAAAGAGCTTTAAGAGCTTTAAGGTTCCTTCCAATCCAAGGCATTCTGTGATTCTATGGAATTAGTAGACATGGAGGTTTATCAGATCTTAAGAGAGGATACAGTGGGACAGTGTCGAACTGGAACTGCACAAGAGATTCAGTTACTATTGATCCCACTATTTCCTAGGAAGATAATGAGCAGCTCACAGTTACCATCATTGTATACATATTTTGGTTTATCTGCTTTGCTTTTCCCCACTTAGATCCTCCTGAACTCTTTATGCCATTCAGTTTCTTCATTTGTTTCAAGCCTGATGCAGAATTTTTTATCTGGGGACATTGGTTCCCTCTCCCTTATCTGTCTCTCAGCAGCTGTCTGCTACCTGGAAACTGCCCTAAATCCTGCAGTGACCGATGATGCCCACTGACACAGCCCCACTTCCTCTCTTTCCAACTGCCACCCCCCCTCCAATCTTTGGTCACCAGTGTCTGCCCTTACTGTGTCTTTTGGTTTCTCAACTCTAATGTTTAGGATGACAGAGGGCAGAGACAGCACATCTTGGTGCTTGCTGCAGTCCACTTACCCACTCCTGCTGCCGGCACCTGCTGCACTGCCTCACTCACGCATTTTTCCTGCCGTGCATCAGCCCGAGTTGGTTGTCCTTGGGTATCCTTAAAACCTTGGGTATGCGGAGAAGGTGGCTTATTGCCTGGTGCCAAAGTTCAGTATCCTGAGCCAAAGTTACAACTTTGTGAGTATAGTAGGAAAAAGAGAGCTGCAGACCCCGTGGGCACTCTCAGATGCCGAGTAACTCCCTCCCCCCGGCTCTGTGGGGAGGCACACGGGAGCAGCTTTGTTCCTATTTTAAGTACAGAGCAAAGTAGCCAAGAGCCATTTGTCCTCCCTGTACAGCCTGGCAGGATTTGGGTTACAAGCCTCAAAGGCCTGCTATTGAGTGTGCTGCTCCAGGGGATTACAGACAGGAAAGCTATCCTAAGATCCCTGCCCTTCTTGAAAGGACTCCTAAAGTATACGACCTGTGGCTAATATTAGACACTGCAACTTCAGTAAGCAATCCAGTGCCCTTTTTGTACTGCTTGGCTCTGCCCACTCCTGCTGGGATCTCATCCTGCAGCACCATTTGCAGGGTGAATGTCGGGACCCCAAGACTCATGTCACCAGACACTTAGGGGTCCCTTGATGACATTCCTGTTGAAGAGAGGGAAGTGTCCTGAGAGAGCCCAGCAGAGTGTCAGAAATCTTCCCCTCCCCTTGCACAGCCAGTCCAGCAAACCTCAGGGCGATGTACTGAAGAGCTGATTTTGTTGTAAACAAAACTGATTTCACTCCCGTTCATTCTCTCTTGAATTTCATTCATGGGTTCTGGGACACTCATGTAGAAGTGCTGCAAAAGGCTCGGCCAGGGTCACTTGAGGTAACACTGAGAACAGGCAGCAGTGGCTGCTGAGTCCTCATCACGTCTTTCAGCTCTTTATGAGCTGGGGCCATGTGTGTATTTTGCACACACCTTTCATACCCCTCACAAGGCTCTTCCTCCAGACAGTGCCAGGGTTTCACTGGGCTTTGCCATCACACAGGGGGGACCCTGCAGCCCTCCAGCCAGTGCCAGGACCTGAAGAGACGAGAGTGTTTCAGTTGGAAGGGACCTACAGTGATCATCTCATCCAACTGCCTGACCTCTTCAGTGCTGACCAGAAGTTAAAACTTGTTATTAAGGCATTGTCCTAATTCTTCTTCAAACTGACAGGCCTGGGGCATTGACTGCCTCTCGAGGAGGCCTGTCCCAGGGTTTGCCCAGTCTCTTGGTAAAGAAATGCTCCCCCATGTCCAGTCAGAACCTCTTCTGGAGCAGCTTTGAACCATTCCCAGGTGTCCCGTCCCTGGATCCCAGGGAGAAGAGCTCAGCACCTCCCTCTCCATGTCCTCTCCTCAGGAAGCTGCAAAGCAACAAAGTCACCCCTCAGCCTCCTTTTCTCTGGAGGGGACAAGCCCAGAGCCCTCAGCTGCTCCTCACAGGACATCCCTTCCAGCCCTGCACCAGCTTGGTTCCCCTCCCCTGGATGTGTTCAAGGACCTTCACATCCTTTTTAAATTGTGGGGCCCAATTTATGGGATTGCATTCATGTTGTGTTTGGAAACACAGTGTGAGAATGCAGTTAGTACAGCTGTAGTCAGTTGTTTCAGGGTGTGCTGAATTTTGCATCCCCTTTGCAGGGAGAGGAAAAGATTGTCCTAAAATGCACTGGCTACCAACTTGTTTTCCAGTGTAACTCAAAACATAAGTTTTAGCTCATAAATCCCATGTCATTTGCAAGCCTTGATACTTAAAGAGTGGGGGCGCTCATGGCAAGGAAGTTCTTCTCTAGCCTCACTCTGCCTGCTGATTTATCAGACTCACCTTTGGACACATGCAAGGGTCTGTGTTGTGACGCTGAGCCTCTGTCATGATTAAACCCAGCTGGCAACTAAGGCAGCATCTCATCACTTGCCTCCATCCTGACCCTCATGGGAAGCAGAATTGGAAAGAAAAGATAAGCCTTATGGGTTGAGATACAAATAATTTGACAATCAAAACACAAAAAACCAAACAAAATCCAAACAAAAAAACAAACCCCAAAAAACTCCCAAACCAAAAAACAAACCCCACGCCCAGAGCTCCCACCGATAATAATAATAATAATAATAATAATAATAATAATACCAATACTAATAATTTCAGTGAAAAGGAGACAGAGGGATAAACCCCCAGAGGAGCAAGTGATGCTCAATACAGTTGGTTCACTACACACTGCCCCATGCCCAGCCCATCCTTGAGCAGTGATCAACCACTCCTGGGCAGCTCCCCCAGTTTATATACTGGGCATAGCATTTTATGACATGGAACATCCCTCTGGCCAGTTTAGATCAGCTGTCCCAGCTGTGCTCTCCCCCAGCTTCTTGTGCAGCTCCTCACTGGCAGGGCATGAGACACCGAAAAGTGGGATGACTTGGAATGAGCACAATTGAGCAACAACCAAAACATCAGTGGCTGATCAACATTGTTCTCATCCTGAATCAAAAAAACACAGCACTGTACCAGCCACCTGGAAGAAAATGAACTCTACAAGCCACTGTGCAGCTGAAAAACCATAACACAGTCACCATCATGAAAACATGGTGGGATAACACTGAAGTGCTGAAATGGGTGGCTGTAAACTTTTCAGAAGGCACAGGTAAGGAAAGGGAGGTGTTAGGGTAACTCTGTGTGTGAGGGAGTGTTTTGACTGCCTAGAGCTTAATGATGGTAAAAATAAGTTTGAATGGTTATGGATAAGGAGCAGAGGGAAGGTCAATGAAGCAGATATCCTGGTGGGAGTTGGTTACAGAGTGCCCAACCAGGACGAAGAGGCAGATGAAATATTGAACATTTGAGAGAAGCCCCATGATCACTGGCCCTTGTTCTTGTCTGAGACTTCAACTTACCAGACATTTGCTGGAAATGCAACACAATGGAAACAGTCTAGGAGGTTCCTGGATTGTGTGGAAGAGACCTGCCTGACACAGTTGATGAGACAACCAGGGAAGTTGGACCTGCTGTTTGTGAGCAGGGAAGTGATGGGTGATGTGACCGTTGAGGCCTTCTTGGGCTGGAGTTGAGAATTGGAGGCACAAAAGGTAAAGATCATCACCTGATCTAAGAACAATTTACTGGAAACAGAAATAAGGAACGAACAGTATCAACAACAATATTCATAACAAAAGTATTCAGAAGAGAGAGAGGGTGATTCATTCACCGAGGAGCCCGACCCGACCCCACCACAGCCACAACACCCTGACTGCTCCCTCTGGCTGTGAACCGGCGCTACGCTATCGCTCCCTCCACACTCACTCCTTCTCCCCAGAACAGAGTGCCTTTCCTCTGTCCCCAGCAATGACGTGAACTGGTACAGAATAACCACCTCATCCTGGCCATGCCCCCTCCCGGCTACTGCAAAAATTAACTCTGTTCTGGCCAGAAGGAAGACAAGAGGATACCTGGAATGACCTGTCACATCACCTTTCCAGGGGTGGAGGTGAAGCTGATTCTTCTGTAGTTTCCTGGGTCCTTTTTGCCCTTTTTAAAGACTGGAGTGACACTGGTTTTCCTCCAGCTCTCAGGCACCTCAGGTTCTCCATGACTTTTAGAAATGATGGAGAGTGGCACAGCAATAACATCTGCCATCTCCCTCAGCACTTGTCGTGGTTTTGCCCACCAGCCCATCCCTGGGGCTGAAGATGGTTTTGTCCAGGTGATTTCCGGACAAAAAGCCAATCAAAAAGTTCAGTGACACCTTTGCTAATTACATCTTTAAGACAATGGAAGAGAAGGTTGGTTGCGCAGTTGAAATTAGGAGCAGCAGCCATGTAGGAGAGACGCGGTGGGCCCGAGGAGGGCCAAGGCCCCCTCCTCCCCCGGCTTGGGCCGGGGGGGGCAGGTGTAGCACTGAAGCCTCCCTTCTCTCTTGTGAGAGAGTGAAGGAAAAAAAAGTTTAAAAGATGAACTGCTTAGACGAGAAACCGCTGCAGAAGAATTCCAGCCATGAGATAAGAGAACTTCCAAGGTCAAAGCTGCAGTCGCAGGAGAAAGAAGAAAAGTTCGAAGGGGGGAGAGCTGCTTTTTCTCCCTTTCGCTCTCTCTCCCTTCAGCAGGGTAAAGACTGAAAAATAAAACCCTGCCACCTGTAGAAGTTTGTTGGGGTGAAGAGACCCCCCATGCGGCTCACAGAGGAGCTTGTGGATGCACCAGAGATTTGTGACTTTAACAGAGAGAAAGCCTTATGCTGGAGTAAAAGCGGCTCAGATGAGGCAGAGTCCTGTTAAAGACTTTGTGACCCTCGAAGGGATCGATGCTTATGCTGGAGCGAGACGACTCAGATAAGCTTGGGATCTCAGTGAGAGATCCATGCTGCTGCTGTTGAAGATTTATGACCCTGACGGGTATTAGAACCTACGCTGGAACAGAAAATGGTTCGGGTAGGATATTGAGATCCAAGTAAGGGATCCAGACTAGACCCATGCCGAGAAGTCAATCAAGGACTGTTCTCCCATGGGGAGGGACCTCCATAGGGAAACAGGGGTGAACTCTTAAACCGTTATCCCCTGTAACCCTGTGGAAGAAGATCCATAGTGAGCAAGTGTCGCCTTGCAAGCCTATGGAAGGAGACCCTTCAGGACCTGGGTAACCCTCAGCCTTCGGTTTTAACCCAGGAGGGGGGTAGGCCCAGCTCTGGAGGCCAACACAGAATGAAAGAGAGATAAAGAAGTTCCAGCTGCGACGAAAGTGCTACAGAGTTACTGGAGAGAGAGAGAGCTGGAATTCTGAGAACAGAAAAGGACTGCTTCTCCTCCTTGGACTGATATAAAGGGAGGTGGGGGGAGAAGTATCTTCTGTAAATACATAATACCTTTTACTTAAGTAGAATTGTTGTAAATATAATTCTTTAGTGTTAGCTTGTTAATAATAAATACTCATACTTTTTTCAATTCAGTCTCTTTTTGTCTGCATAAACCTTCTCTCAACTAATAGTAATTGTATGGGAGTATAAAAGTAAATTGAGCCAGGGCAAAACCACGACAGCACTCATGTGTGCAACCCATTGGGGCCCATGGATTTGAGGGTGTCAGATTTGTCTAAATGATCTCTAACCTGATCCTCCATGCCCAATGGAGTCTTCTTTTCACCAGACTTTCCCTCTTGCATACTGAGTCTGGGAATCCAGAGGGCTGCCCTTAGCAGTACAGACTGAAACAAAGAAGGCAGGCAGGAACTTCACCTTCTCTGTATCCTCTGTCACCAAACACCCACCTCCTTCAGCAGTGGGCCCACATTTTTCCTAATCTTTCTTTTGCTACCAATTTATTTGAAGAATTATTTATTTGTTATCCTTGACATCCCTTGCCAGATTTAGTTCAAAGTGGACCATAGCCTTTCTCCACATCCCTGTGTAATAAGCAGTAATAGTAAAATTTACTCATCAAATTAGTAATAATAGTAATTTACTCATTAAATTGTAGTGCATGTTATATTCTTATATATATGTTATTATAATCACTGTTCTGTTACGGTTAGGAGACTGTAAGTTGTAGAATGGTTCATTAATCTATCAGCATTGTAAGCTGATAAGCATGTAGTTTGCATTTCTTAAGCTAGAAAGACAAACTATTGTGCCTTGTTAAGTAAATTCTTTTGTATCTTACTTTTATAAAAAGCTTATTGTCTCATAGCAAGCATAAAGTAACAGAGGGAAGGACAAGAATCAAAGAGTCAGGAGCGAGAATGATGCAGAGTATCCAAGATGGACATCTGGAGATGCCTGGGCACTGGGCTGCACCCTGGGCCTCAAGGACTAGATACTGATTGAAACTATGGGCAGGAAAGCACCTGGCAACTAAAACGGGCTTGCAAACAAACCAACCAGAACCAGACCTGCAAACTTGGATCCAATAGGGGAACAACAAGTGACAATGGGAGGGGAACTGATAAGGAAATAAAAGTTACTGGTTTTGCCTACTGCGCTTGCACGCCGTGAGTGGAACAGGAGACTCCCTGACCGCCCAGCATGCTGGTTTGCTTATTTGCATTTTTCATAAATCTTCAATAAATTTTATTACTATATTTCAACTCAGTTTCATTTTACTTATAACACCTGCAAACTCTGGCAATGTTTCTATATACCTCACAAGTGGCCTGTCCCTTTCCACATTCTGTAAACTTCCTTCTTCCCTTTCGTTTTTCCAGCAGCTCCTTGCTCATCCATGCAAGTCTCCTGCCCCCTTTGCTTCATTTCTTACTCATAGGCATGCACTGATGCTGAGGTTGGAGGAAGCGAAGCCTGAATATTAACAAGCCCTCTTAGACCTCCCCCCCCACCTCCTAGTGCCCTAACATATGGGATTCCTGCAAGTGGTCCTTGAAGAGGCCAAAGTTAGTTCTCAAAAAGCCCAGGGCTGGAATCCTACTCAAGGCCCGGCTTCCTCCATGCAGGATCCTGAATTCCACTCTGCATGGTCACTGCAGCCAAGGCTGTCCCCAGCCTTCACACCCCACCCAGTGCTTCTGTGCCTGTTAGTACAAGGACCTTGGGAACTCCTCCACCCCCCGTGTCACAGAGTGATCACCTCACTCTGCAGGGACCTCCTGTGCTGTCCTTCCAGCAAATATCAGGCAGGTTGAGGTCCCCCATGAGAAGGAGTGCCTGTGACCTGAGGCACCTTTCTGTAAAAGGCCTCAGTGACTTCCTGATCAGGTGGCTGGTAGAAAACAACCACAGCAGTGTTATACATAGAATCATTTAGGTTGAAAAAGCCCTCTAAGATCATCAAGTCTAAGCACCAACCCAGCAATGCCAAGCCCACCACTACTCATGTCCCCAAGAGCCAAATCCACACAGCCTTTAAATCCCTGCAGGGTTGGTGACTCCACCACTGCTCTGAGCAGCTGTGCCAGGGCTGAACAACCCTTTCCGGGAGGAAGTTTTCCCTAATATCCAGCTTAAACCTCTCCTGGTGCAATTTGAGGCTGCTTCCTCTTGTCCTGTCCCTTGTTCCCTAGGAGCAGAGACTGACCCCACCTGGTTCCACCCTCCTGTCGGTGAGTGGTGGAGAGCAAGAAGGTTCCCCCTGAGCCTCTTTTCCTCCAGGCTGAGCCCTCCCAGCTCTTACAGCTGCTCCTGGTGCTCCAGACCCTTTCCCAGCTCCGTTCCCTTCTCTGGACACTCTCCAGCCCTCAATGTCTTTCTTTGAGGTGGGGTCTCACCAGAGCCCAGCACAGGGGGATCATCACAACCCAAGTCCTGCTGGCCATGTCTGGCCTCAGAGAAAGCACTTACTGCCCTCCTCCACTTGCAGGGGCAGCTTCCCCTATAGCAGAATCATCTGGAGTTGCCCATCTCGCAGTCTGGGCATCCCCAGAGCACAGGTGAGCTCATCCCTGGGGTTTGTGCTGCTGGCAGGTGGGGGACAAGCACGGCCATGGACCAGCCCCGCTGACTTCCTGGTCTCCTGCAGGATGCAGTGAACCCTTTTCTCCAAAGTGCTTGTGACTCCCACAGGCTACAGGGAGGTGGGGATGTCCCTCTGGGACAGCCTTGGTACTGACACACATACAGACAAATCCCACCAAAGGAACTTTATTGTGTGCATTTCAAAAGGGATCCCTGTTGCAGGGACACCTTTTCAGTGTAATTGGTGTTCAACAGGGAGAGAGAGAGGATGAGACACAACAACCACGGGTCCTGATTGGAGGAATTCTGACCACCCAGAAAGGGTTGGTTTTCACCCTTGAGAGAGATGCAGTGTTGGACAGAGGTCCAGAGAGGTAATGAGACCTCTGCCCTTGGAGACCCTGCAACATTCAGCTGAACAAGGTCCAAGGACACTAAAGGCAGCCCCAAGGTTACCCCTGCTCTGAGCAGCTGGTTGCCACAGAAACCACCACAGGTTCCTTCCAACCTCAATCTTTCTGTAAGACTGAACTCCCAGGTCCTCTAAAAAAGACTTGTCTTACTCCTTCCTCTTCATCAGGGCCATATTTTCAGACATGTTCCAGGATCCACCCAGATCCAAGGGTAGACTTTTTTCCCCCCAAATGATGCCTGTGAAAATGTGAAGATGGGGGTCTCGTCATCAACACTGAAAAATGACACCCGTCCCTCTTCATAATCCAGAGAGACCCGGATCCGCCTGGGAGCCTTGATTTCAGGAGATTCAGTGGGAGCAGGGAAGGTGAAAGTTTTCAAGTATAGTCCCTGTTTCCCCACTGCCCATATGCCTTCCTCTGCTATAAACCTAAACCAACCCTTCCTTTGCCCATCTTCTCTAGAGACCCCCACACCCCATCTTCCTGCATCCTTCTCCACCTCCACCTCCCAGTAGTGTCTCCCTGAGGAGAAGCCGTCACGGCCCAGAACGCAGGTCCGCAGGTTAAATCTCTTGGGGGTGTCAGGGACGTCCTGTGGTGTGTCGCCGTGTTTCACACTTTTGCCACTGTCAGACACGACAAGCTCACAGTGGGCTGTGTCTGGATCCAGAACCACGTTCTCTGCAGGAGAGATGGAATCAGCACATCAGGGCAGAGCTCGCCCCAGGACAGATCTTTGCTGGGGCTGCCTAAAGAAGAGGCAGGGTGTGAGTGAGAGCTGGCAGATTGTGGCATGGGAAGGTGCACAAGGTAACAACACGAGTGCAAGGAAGAGAACATGAAGCAGAGAGAACAGAGTGAGCAGAGAGGGAAGAGGATCATCAGCAGACCTCCAGGATGAAGAATTGCACACAGCTCCCTGAGGACAGCGATTCTCCAGATTTGCCTGAAGCTAGGACATGCACCAAATTCAAGGGAGGATCAGCAGAAGCATGCCTGCTCCCAGCAGCATCACTTGCAGGAGGGGAAGTGCCAGGAAGGGCGATCAAAGCAGGGAAGATGATTCAGCACCATGAAAGACCAAACTTAGTTACCTTCTTCTATCGGCACTGCGTGTCTCCTCCATGCTTTAAAAAAAACACAAAAACCTACAGGTCAGAGGCAATGGTTAGCTCAGGGCAATGATATGTCAGTGTAGGTGCACATTTTCTGCACTGATGTTCTCTTTGTGAAAGTCATCTCACAGCGAGTTGCTTCAAAACTTCAGTGTCTGACTACATGGAAGGGCTGCACCCATTTTCCACAAATGCCATCACACTGCCTGTCCTGATTGGGACATGCATTGATTGGTCAGTTTGTACTTTGAGAACTGACAGAATTTTCTTCTTAGTACAGAACTAAGGTTACAGGCAAGAGCCTAAAACCACACAGAGACCAATGGAAAATCATCTTTCTGAAACAAGTTCTGGATTTGTTCTGTGCTCAAAATGAGGGCACACATGAGAAACACAGGACAGAAAAGTTGCCCAACTGAGAAGACTCCCATGAAGAGAAGAGAATGATACTCACCGAGTTCCTGGGCTTGTTCCTCTGAAAAGGAAGACAAAGCATCACAAATGGGTTGTGGGCCATGGATTTATTTGGACATGGCCTGTCTGCCCTCTCCTGTAACTGCCTGCAGGTGCTGCAGGGTGGGTTTGTGCCCAGACTGAGCAGTGCAAAGCCCTGTGCCACCCCCAGCCTGGAGCTCTGCTCCCCTGGCCATGCTGCAGCTTGTCCTGCTCCAAGTGGGGACAGGAAATGAACTCGAGGAGCTCCCTCATCTCCAAGGGGACGAGGGCACTCCCACCCTTCCAGTTCTACTGCTGCCACCACCCCTTCCCATCCCCAGGCACCATCATCAGAGACCTTGAATTTTGAGTCTCAAATTCAGTCTGTCTGTCCAGCCATCACCAAGTGAACCACTTTTTGGTTCACACTTTAAAAGTGAAAGAAAAAACCCAAATGAACCCACCACCCCCTAGAGACTATAAAAAATCCTGTTCCAGGATAGACTTGTTGGGGTAGGGAGGAGGCTGGAATTGCTGCCAAGGGCAAAGCTGCAGCCCAGGAGCTCCTCAGGGCCTGTCTTGCCAAGACGTTGGGGGTGTCGCCCACCCTGCCTGAGCCCGCTGTGGGCAGAGATCAGCACGTGCTGCTGGAGACCTGAGCAGGGGCTGCAGCTCCAGGGCAGCGGGGAAGGGGCAGCTTTGCACCCACAAGGGAGGAGCAGGGGCTGAAATGTCACCTGCAGTGCTACCTAAGGGCCTGTGCCTGTGCTCTGCAGTGCTCAGAAAAGCTGAGGCCCCTGCACAATGGAATGTGCTACCCAAAAGCTTCCTCCATCTTTAGAAGGAAAGGAGGCCCTGCCAGGCCCCCCAAACTGCCAGGGTTTCTCTGCAGCTCAAGGCAAATTATTGTTCCATTGCTGTGCTGGGGCAGAGGAGCAGCTGATGCTGCTTTAAGGCCAACTTGCTTCCTTGCCTTCTTGTTGGGGAAGAAAGCTTTCTTTCCTTGACAGCAGTTAAGGCCCTGGGTTTTTAAGTTTCTTGGCACCAAACAGGTGCCTGAGACACCAGGCCAAGTCTCTGAGTCCATCCCAGTGTTTCTCATCTCCCTCATCCATCAGGATTAGAGGAGGCTGAGTAGAATGGCTGCCCAGCCCCTTCCCCAGTTCCCAAGCCCCAGATGGTACCTTTAATTTTACACAGATAAACTGTGAGAGTAAGTAGAGCGAACACAGCAACCGAGATCAGGACCAGGGGAATCACCCAAGGATACACGCTTCGGAGAAAGGGAACTGAAAAATTAAATCCCCAAAGGGGAGGTTACTTTGTGAGTAGCAACGGGAGGGAAATGATTTCTATTTCAAACAAGGTCATTCCACTTGACTCCCACTGACGGTGAGAAGCAGCTCTTGACTGTGCTCCACAAACTGACAAAAAATTACATTAAAAAAACCACCGAAATTTTTGCAATGTCACACTTGTCTGAGACTGATAGAGTGACGTGCATCAAGAGCAGCACTCCAGTGCAGAGCAGCATCACCGGGAGAAAGGTAAGGCATCTGCAGGGAACCAAAGTTTCCAGGACTTGTTCATTCCCAAAGAAGCAGCAGAACAAGAGTTCAAAAACAAGTGCTGCTGTTGTGAAGCAATATTAGAACACTTTTGAAGGAGGAAGCACCTTATGAGCTCCTTATGGCTGCTCAGTGGGCAGTTCTAACTCCATGAAACATTCCTGGTATTTTCAACAGTGGGACTTAATAACACCCTATTTCCAAAGCAACCCCCTGAAACTGTTTCTGGGCACAAGGACAGGGAACAAGAGCACTGACCATGAGCAAGTAAATCAGAGGTACCAGGGACACAAACTACAGACCTGTCACCTTGAGCTCCACCTGAGCCTCGTCATAATCTGAGCCACGGCGAACAAAGCAGGTGAAAGTCCCTGTGTCAGAGAGTTGGACACGGAAAATCTTCAAGTCTGCGCTGCCCTTGGCAAGGCCGTCCTTCCGCAGCTCAGTGCGCCCTTGGTACTGAAGCATCTGCTCCCCATACTGGTCCTGGCCCTCCTTGAAGCGATGCACAAAGGGCGAGAACTGCTCCCGAAACCAGATCACCTCCGTGTCCTGTGCATCCTGCTCTGGGGAGAAGCCGCAGGGCAGCACCACGTTCTCACCCTTGGCCACGGTGATGGGGTCGGAGGGTCCAGTGACTTGGAATGGATCTGGGAGAGACCCCCGGAGGAGGAAGAGAGAACTGTGAGTTTGCTGAGGCACCTGAGCTCGGGCACAGCAGCGGCTGCTCCGCGTGGTTCGGGTGCTGCCGGGTCAGGCCATGGCGCTGGCAGCGTCCCTGTGCCGGGGCACACGAGGGGCTGAGGGGAGCTGGGACGGGGACCCTGCCCTGCAGCACCACCTGAACACCGAACAGGAAAGAAAAGGGCCTGACCCTGCTCTGTGCTCTGCTGTTCACAGGGAACTGCTGCACTGGCAGCCAGGAAGATATTCAGGCTGGAAGCTGTGCCACAGCGTTCAGCAAGAACAGGGGGATTCTTACCTGAGTGCCCCTGATGACCTTGGAAAACTAAACTGTAAATGACAAAAGCCAGCAGAGAGCAGTGGATGGGGGAACCGCAGAGCATCCTCCTCTCAGGAGCACAACCTGGAGATGGGCAAGGAGAGGGAAAGGGCAAAAGGGAAGAGAAACAAGGGAATTTAAAATTTATTTTAAATATATATATTTATTTTAAATATATAAAAATATATTTAATTATTATTAATTTTATTATTATTAAATATATAAATATAAATATATATTTTACATAAATATAAAATTTATTTTAAAATAAATTTAAAACCCACCAGGATGAATTCACTTTTCAAGGGGTTCATTGCTGGTTTCAGCCCTTTCTGTAATGTCTAGGGAAGAAGCTTCCATGGCCAAGGTTGAACTCGATTTTCCATCATCAGACTGACTTTGGTTAGTGCTTTATATGCAAAGTACCTGACTGGTCTAAAAAGTTGTGGGAATTTCCCCTGGGAAAGCAAAGGACAAGCTGCAACATCTGCTCCAGTTGCACCAGAAAGGGGCAGTTGTTTTCATGTGGAGCCCTGGCTTTTCTGACCCAGCCTTAAGAAAGAGACGGATGGGGCAGGACAAGAAGGACAAACCCTGACCGAGTCTGGACTCACTGCCTGCCCCTCACTGAGAGTGGGAGAAGGCTTTGCACCAAGGGAAGCAAAATAGTCAAAACACTGATCCAAGGCCCAGCCAAGACAGGACCTGGCTCTGCTCTGCTCTGCTCTCCCACCCACCCCCTTTTTGCTCACTGACTTGGTTCTACTTTGCTAACAGGACATGGAAACCACAGCTGTTTCAGGCAAATGGCAGAGGACAATTCCATCCCATCTTTCCCAAAAGAAGCCACGTACCTGGAGACCCTGAGCTCTTTCCTGGTCTCTGGGCTGGAGCTGGAGCTACTTGGCTGTCCCCAAGAGTGTTGGAGGGGTCCACTGATCCCAGCTGAGCTGTCTGACAACCAAAAAAGTTATCACCCTGTCCCAGCCTGCCACCTGTTTTCTCTTGCACTCTCTCCTCCCAAAAGTGAAAGGTCTTGAGTAATTTGGGGAGTTCCTAATCTGGACATGCCCTTCTGGCAGCATGCCCAGGCACAGCCCTACTGCAGGGGCTCTCCAGGGCTGCTCCTTGGACTCGGGAGGGGACAGATGTGGCAGGACTTTGCACATCCCTGGGATGAGCCCAGAGGCAGTGGGGAGGAGGGAGGTGATGGAGCCAGGATTCTCACCCAGAGGCAGTGGGTGGGAGTAAAGCCCAGCAGCTTCTTAAATCTTGCTTAAAAGCCATTGCCAGCCCAGAGGCAAGGCCATCGAGGTGGTTGGTTCAGGCAAAGCTGCTGCCCTGAGAGAGGCAAAGGCAGTGCCCGTGGGGGCTCAGCCCTGTCGGTCCCGGCACCCTCCCACCCCCATCAGGCCTGGGGGCACCTGCTGGGGCAAAGGGACCTGATCAGGGACCTGGCCAAAAGGGTGGAAAAGGGACTGGTAAAACAGAGCCTGGACCTGAGCTTGGCTGGCCAGGGAGTTGGAGAGCCCAGGTCCAGGCAGGGGTATCAGTCAGGCAAAGGGTCCCTGCTGGTGTCAGGGGTCCCAGAAGTGTGGCGTGCCTGAGGGATGTGTGTGGGAGGGCTGTGGGTCTGCAGAGACCATCAAGCTGGATGTGTGGGGTCAGAGGGCCCGGGGGTGGGACAGGGGCACCCCTTGGGCAGACAGGCCATGTCATTGCTCAAGGTGTCTGCAGATGTGCACAGGAAGCCAGAGAGTGTGGCCTGTGTCACCTGCACCAGTGATCCCCTGCCAGCCCTGCAGGAGGAGTGGACTTGGCTGCCTGTGCTGGGGATGATGTGGGTGCCACAGGGGACCTGTGCCTGGGCATGTCTGTGTGTGTGTGTGTGTGTGTGTGTGTGTGTGTGTCTGTGTCTGTGTCTGTGTGTCTGTGTGTGTCTGTGTGTCTGTGTGTCTGTGTGTCTGTCTGTGTCTGTGTCTGTGTCTTTGCCTCTTTTCTGGTTCCTTCCAAGCCAGCCTGTCCCAATCCTGCTTTCCCAGACCATCTCCCAGCACCAGGCAGCAGAGCCACCTGGCAACAGCTGCCCTCTCACCCTTCTTGATATGGTGGCTTTCAGAGGGATGTGACAAAGCAGAGTGGAATGCTCTGAGTACTTTATGAGTGGGGATGAGGCCATCACCCCCAGGGAGCATCAACCACTGCCTGGAGAATACAGAGTTGTGGTGCAAAGCCCAGCAAGTGCTGTCCCCCCTTGACCAGCTGAGCCATCGAGGCGGCACATGCCCTGCAAGCATCTCCACCATGAACCCACTGGCAGCATCAGAAACCTGGGCAAAGAGCCAGGGCAGGAGCCAGCCCTCTCCCTCAGCCCAGTGTGCAGCCTGGACCCCCAGAGCAGGGCCACTGCTGTCCCCAAGTGCCATCCCACGGGGCTGGAGGTGCCTGTGGTGCTGCTGACCCGGGAGGGCTCTGAGCATCCTGCACAGGGAGATCCAGGCCCCTGCAGCGCTCAGGGGCTCTTATCACCCCCCTGCAGATGGCAGGAGGGAGGGGCCGTGTGGCAGAGCCTGTGCTGCACACGGGGCTGGGCACTGCAGGAGCAGGAAGAACAGCCAAGTGCAAGTGTTAGATGAGGTCACACGTGGGCTGGAAGGTTCAGGGCAGGGGAGGCCATCGCCCAGAGGAGGGGAGGAGAAGCTCCATGGGGTGGTCCCCCAGACAGACTCCCAGTCCCAGCTGTGCTCTCCAGGCCATCCAGCCCCTCTGGACTGTGCTCTGCTCACTCAAACAAGTGCTGGGCAAGCTGAGTCCAGCCACGAGCTGAGGAGGAGATCAGGGGAGTGGGGAGCAGACTGAAGAGCTTTCCAAGTTATCCCAAACCTCCCTTCCTGCAGCCAACCTGCAGGTGAGTGCTGACTGTCTAAAAAGTGCCTGAATAATGTGACTATTCCATCATTGCTTCTCTGCTTTGTCATCTTCAGGCAGTCTCGGAGTCCTGCCACTGGCACTTCCAACAGGGGATGCTTCCTCCCCTGCTGTTGATTTTCTGTACATATGCTGGCATCCAGGATGGAGAGAGAAGAGAGTGAGACCTTAGTCAATGAGGTGGAGGAGATGAGTGGAAGAGGTGAGTTCCAGGAGGGAAGAAGGAAGGGAACTGTCCTCTCTTGAGGAGAAAGAAATGAATCTTTGCTTTGGAGGAACTATTTAGGTTCAAAGCACCTGGAGCTTGTCCCAGCCTGGGCTTGTCATGGGTTGGGACTTGGTGGCTGCAACACCCCCAGCTGAAGTTCTTGTGCTGATCTGCAGAGCCCCCAGCAGCACCAAAGACACCTGAGGTGACATCCTCAGCCCCTTCCTTTGCATGTAGAGAGAAACAGGAATTTGGGGCCACAGGTTATGGGTCATGGGGTAACACCTCTCACAGTCTGCACTGGTTTGTGCCCAGACCTGCCTGTTCTGCTCCTGCAGCAGCAGAGACTGCCAGGCTCAGGTCCAGGTGTCTGCACTGCAGATGTGCAGCCACCCACTGATGTGCATCCTCCTCCAGGAGACAGGGGTCTTATTGGTCAGGGTGAATGCAAGGTCCTGGGGAGGGACAGGATTGGGGCAGCACCAAGGGCGGTACCCAAAACTGGGGCTACTGAAGAACATCACAACAACGGACAGGTGGATCAGATTGCTGAGATTAAAGTGTCTCAGGTGGATGTGGACTGGCAAGATAAGGGTGAACTGTTTCTGGCTTGATGGGCCCATGACTCCTCAGGTCATCAGGGAGGAGATGCAACATACAGATGGGCTCATGATCAAGGGGAATAAATCATCTCCCAGGTTATCCATAACTGGGAATCAGGGGCTGCAATCAAGCAGGGCCAAGCAGATAAAGCCTCTGTGGTGTGGGGGGTGATGGTTGAAATAAAAATCTGGGGAGGCCTGGCAGAGTGATCACAGCACAGCACATCGCACTCCCCAAACCCTCCAAGGGAAGTGCTGCATGCTGACCGTGGTGCAAACAGTCCCTGGGGTCTGGAGACACATCCTGTGCCTCACGGCCCTGCCTGGAACACCATCCTGGGCCGGGAAAAGCAAGTCCTGGGGTGACGTGGCCCCCAGCAGGAACTGAATCAGACAATGGGGCTCATTTCAAAAAGAGCCTCACAGACACCTGGGCAGAGAGCTCAGGATGCAGTGGGTGGATCATATTCCCTGTCATGCAGCAGCCCCTGGGAAAGTGCAATGGCACAATGGACTGTTAAAAACCACATTGAAAGCAATGGGTGGTGGGGCCTTCAAACATGGGGATGCACATTTAGAGAAAGCCACCTGGTTAGTTAACACCCCAGCCTCCACCAACCCAGCTGGCCCTGCCTGATCAGAACCCCCATGAAGCACAGAAGGGGATAAAGTGCCTGTGGTGCACAAGAGAAAGGTGTTGGAGAAGACAGTTTGGATTAGTCCTGCCTCAAGCAAAGGCAAAGCCATCTGTGGGATTGGTTTTGCTGAGTGACTGGGTGAGTGATGCAAGGGATGAGGAAATAAAACTTGTACCTCAAGGGGATTTGAATTTTGGGTGAGAACAGCCTGTAATGTTGAATTGCATATGTACTACTGGTTGCTGAATGCCACTGCCACTGTACCCTGTAAATGCCATGGACAATGAGTATGGATCTAGTGGGGTTTTTCCCCTCAACTATCAAACAGGGTTGGCTTGAGAGAGCTTAATGTTCCCACTGGGCTTTAAAACAACCACAGCTGAACAACCCTTTTGAGGAGGTAGTTTTCCCTAATATCCAACCTAAACCTCTCCTGGTGCAATTTGAGGCCGTTTCCTCTAGTCCTGTCCCTTGTTGCCTGGGACAGAGCCTGAGTCCCACCTGGCTGCACCCTTCTGTCACAGAGTTGTAGAAAGCAAGAAGGTCCCCCCTGAGCCTCCTTTTCTCCAGGCTGAACCTCCCCAGCTCTCTCAGTTGCTCCCGGTGCTCCAGACCCTTCTCCAGCATTGTTCCCTTCTCTGGACACTCTCCAGCCCAGCCCCTCAATGCCTTTCTTGTTGTGAGAGGACCAAAAGTGATCCCAGAATTTGAGGTGGGGCCTCACTAGTGCTGAGCACAGGAGGAAGGTCAGTGCCCGAATCCTGCTGGTCGTATTAGCCACTCCCTTAATGCTTCACACATCTGCTCTTGCCTTCATCCACCCCTGGGCAGAGTTTGATCCGTCCCAGTTACTCTCTCACAGAAAGAGAAGCTCCACCGCCTCACCTTGCTGACTTATCATTCCTAAAAGGTACGTAGCCATCCACGACAGTGTCCCAGTGTCCCAGTTTAAATGAGAAACAAGGGGTTTGCTGAGGATGAGTTATGAGAAAAGACCCAAACTCCTCCCTCTAAGCAATTATAAATCCGAAATTAAGAGGCTCCGATTGAAGGAAAACAAATTATTGAAATGGAAAAATAACAGCCCTTTTTAAAGAGGTATATGTATATTGGCAAAAACAATGAAAAGAAACAAGTGAAACAACCAAACAATACTTCTATACCCACAGATGATCCCCTTCAGAACAGACCAGTAAACAAGCAAAGGAAAAAAAAAGCAAACATTTCAGTTTGTGCCCTTTGGTGCAATTCCAACCACAGTCACCAGGGGGCGATGTTGTGTCACTGGAGATGTAGAGCCTGCAGTTCTTTATGCCGTCCAGCAGGGGGCACCATAGAATCACTGGTCGTAGCCACGGGGGGGTAACACCCTCCAGGGTGTGATGGAGAAACCAAAAAAAAAAATGGTTTTCCTTTCCCCCCACACACACTGGGAAAGGGGAGAGAGGGGGGGAAGGGAAATAACAACAAAGAGAAATTCCTCCCAATGAAAAAATTAAACTCACTCTGTTTGGCTGGTCAACTTGTACAGTACAGTCCTTTCTCTCCCCCTGATGTGCACAGGGACCACTGGCAGGAAAAAAAAAAAACCAACAGGAACAGGGAAAGGAAAAAAACTCCCAGAAAACACAGTTTCCTCTCTGATGAAAACAAATAATCCAAACAGGGTCCAGAAGCTGACAAGGGGCTGAGGGCAGAGAGATCCACCGAGCTTCCACTCCGACCTGTGTTCCAGACACAGCCAGCACAAAAACTCCTCCCTGCGTTTCCCAGGAGACCAGAGAAAAAACTAAAGAGGAGCCCCCCATCTCCCCTGTTTCCTAGGAGACTAAGTTCTGAGCAATTAACCAGAGAACCAGTTCTTTTGAGTGTCTTAAGTGCTCACTCAATAGCTCTGCATGCAGTGGGCAGGGGAAGGGAAAAATTCCTACTTAGTTTCTAGGAACCAGTAAAACCATGACACCCTGTCTCTGTAACTGCAATGAGACCGTGGCCCTGTGACTGCACACAGATCTCTAATCCTCCCCCAAGCTCATTCCCCAAGCTCTGTGTGTTGTTCTGCAGGCAGTTCAGGGCTAATGGAGCAGGCAGGTTTCCCAGGAGGGGTGCAAGAGGATGCCACACAGCCATACACATCCCTGAGGGGCTTGGCCTTCTGTTCTCATCTTGGGAGACCTGTAGGGAACATTTGTCACTGCTCTGGGTGTCCTGGGTTATTCCCAGCTGGATGCAAAAGAGGAAGCAAGGTCCCTTTGGATCCTGAGCCCCCAAGTCCTTCCATTTAAAGCCCAGCTCTCCAAGTTGGTGATCCTGCTGCCAAAGGTCCCATGCCTCCCTAACAGATTGTAGTCATCCAAGAGTGTCCGGTTGTCATAAAAATCCAAACCCTCCTGACAGCACCAGCCACAAAGCCAGAGGTTGATTTGCTTTTTACATCTATTTCTGGCTGGCCCCTTTCTTCAAACAGTTAAAATGGAGGAAAAGATAACTTGGACATCGATATTGTTCACTTGCACCACCAGGGCTTTGTAATCTCCCTTGAATCTGCCCAGGTTCTGGCTTGTGTGTCATTTGTGCCACATGGAAAAGCAGCAGTGGAGAGCAGTCTGTGCTCTTGACAGCTTGTGGCACCCGCTCAGCAACATCTCAGACCTGAGCTGCCAGAAGGGGGGATAGCTCTGGTGACTCCCTGCAGGGCTGGCAGATGAGTGCCTCAGTGTCCCTTCTCAGAGTCCCCCACTACGAGCACTCATTGTTTCTTTTATGGTGTCTGCTGTGTTGTGCTGCTGCAGTTTCTGCTGGTAGACCTTGCTCATGGGTGTCTGCAGCTGTTCGGGTGTTGATTCTGGGTTTGGTGGTGATGCTGAAGGGTGGAGACTGAAGCAGAGTTCTGCTTTTGTGGGTCACCAGATCTGAGGCGTCTTGTTCTCAGTGGTGACGGTCCCAGGAACATGGTTCTAAATCCACCTCCCTGCATCCCCCTCAGCTCCTCTAATACTGCACAGCCTTTAACTATTCCCTGCTCCTGACAGAACAGGTCATCAACCTGTGCACACCTTTTCTGCAGGAGGAGGGTCTGGGCACTTGTTGCAACGTGATATTGGGGTTTAGAGATGTAACAAGAACTAATAGTTTTTGCAGCAGAAGTGACTCAGTTTAAAAAGTGAGACACAGGTTTTGCAAGGAGGAGTTATGAGGAAGACCCAAACTCCTCCCTCTAAGCAATTGTAAATCCAATATTAAGAGGTTCTGACTGAGGGGAAAAAAATTGTGGAAAAAAGGAAAAATAACAGCCCTTTATTGAAAGATATATGTGTATTGGCAGAAACAACGAAAGAAAACAAGTAAAACAACCAAACAATACTCCAATACCCACAAATAATCCCCTTCAAACCAAACCAAGAAACGCAGAAAGGGAAAAAAAGTAGTTCAGTTTGAGCCCTTTGGTACAATTCTAACCACAGTCACCAGGGGGCGCTGTTGGGTCACTGGAGATGCAGAGCCTGCCGTTCTCTTTGCCGTCCAGCAGGGGGCGCTGTGGGATCACTGGTCGTTGACACCAGGGGTAACACCCTCCAGGGTGCGTTGGAGGAACCAAAGAAAAAATGGGTTCCCCTTCCCCCACACACACTGGGAAAAGGGGAGAGAGAGGAGGGGGAGAAACAACAACAACAACAAAGTGGGAAAAATCTCACTCTGTTTGGCTGGTCGAATCGTGTGATATAGTTTTCCTTCTCCCTTTGATGTGCACAAGAACCAGTGCTAAGGAAGAAACAAATGGGAACAGGGAAGGGGAAAAGGAAAAAAAAAAAAAAACAAAAGAACTCCCAAACACTTTCTCTTTGATGAAAAAATCTGAGCAAGATCCACAGCTGGCAACCAGGCTGAGAACAAAACCCCACCAAGCTCCCACCCCGACCTTGTTCCAGACTCAGCAGCAAGCCCCAACTCCTCCCACCATTTCCAAGGAAAAAAAAGAAAAACAAAAATAAAAAGGAGCTCCTCACCCCCCATTTCCCAGGAGATGAGATTCTGAGCCATTAACCAGAAAGCAGCTTCATTTGTGCTCCTTAAGTGCCCACCTAACAGCCCTGCACACCATAGGCAGGGGGAAGGGAAAAGTTCCTGCCCCGTTCCCAAGAACCAGCAAAACCATGACAAGAAGGTACCATAGAAAATTAGGGTGCTTTGAATTAAAGAAACCAGCTAATAAGTGTTCAGAAATGTCATGAAAATGTAACAGGAATGTGGGGGAGAAAAAAATGAATAATCCTGTAATGCTGCCATGTCAGCTGTAGTGAGGATAACTCTGTGTGCACTTTGGGAACTGATTCCCAGGGCACCCGACATGCTGAAGTCATTCCAGTGTGCTGGAATAAAAGAATTCTTGGCTTCTAAAACAAATTTGGTCTTAGAGGTTTCTTTAAAGAGCTGATTTCAGGCAATAAACCCACCACCTGTACTGAAGTTTCCCTCCTTACCAGTTCTGTTTGGGTGAAGCCTTCCTTTGGAAGGTCCATGTCTGCTGGATCTCAATTGAATGGGGGATCTGGTGTGAAAGCATGTGTCATGTTTTAGGAATGGTACTCCCCAGTTAAGAGCTCCTACCCAGACTCTCCCAAAGCAGATGCTGCTCAACCTCTGGTTGAAAGCACAAAAGGCAAAGATCGTGGGTTGAGAAAAGAACAATTCACTGGAAACAGCAATGATATCATAAGGAACAGAAACAGCAACAATACTGATAAGAAGAGTGTACAAAGAGAGGGTGATTTACATGCCAAATGCTCACAGAGCCTGAGACAATGGAACAATGGTTCCAACCTCCATGCTTAAGGAACCCTTGCCCTCAGAAGCAAGAGAGAAAGTCCCTTTTCCACACACCTGGAAATGATGTGGGATGGTATCATCTTGGCCATGGCCTCTCCCACTGATCTGCACTGGAACCAGAACAGCCTGTCTGGCCTCAGAGAAAGATCTTAGAGAGATGCAGCATGGAAGAGAGGTCCAGAGAGGTAACGAGATCTCTGCCCTTGGAAATCCTTCTCTTACTGCCTCCTCTTCATCAGGGCCATATTTTCAGACATGTCTCAGGACCCACCCAGAACCAAGGGTAGACTTTTTTGCCCCCAAATGATGCCAGTGGAAATGTGTAGATGAGAATGCCCTCATCAACATTGAAAAATGACACCCGTCCCCCTTCATAATCCAGAGAGACCCGGATCCGCCTGGGAGCCTTGATTTCAGGAAACAGAGTATGACGAGGGGAGGTGAAAGTTTTCAAGAGTAGTCCCTCTATCCCCACTGCCCATATGCCTTCCTCTGGTTTAAACCTAAAATCACCCTTCCTTTGCCCATCTTCTCTAGAGACCCCTACACCCCATCTTCCTGCATCCTTCTCTGCCTCCACCTCCCAGTAGTGTCTCCCTGAGGAGAAGCCATCATGACCCAGAACGCAGGTCCGCAGGTTAAATCTCTTGGGGATGTCAGGGATGTCCTGTCGTGGGTCACCGTCGTTTCACACTTTTGCCACTGTCAGACACGACAAGCTCACAGTGGGCTGTGTCTGGATCCAGAACCACGTTCTCTGCAGGAGAGATGGAATCAGCACATCAGGGCAGAGCTCGCCCCAGGACAGATCTTTGCTGGGGCTGCCTAAGGAAGAGGCAGGGTGTGAGTGAGAGCTGGCAGATTGTGGCATGGGAAGGTGCACAAGGTAACAACACGAGTGCAAGGAAGAGAACATGAAGCAGAGAGAACAGAGTGAGCAGAGAGGGAAGAGGATCATCAGCAGACCTCCAGGATGAAGAATTGCACACAGCTCCCTGAGGACAAGGATTCTCCAGATTTGCCTGAAGCTAGGACATGCACCAAATTCAAGGGAGGGTCAGCAGAAGCATGCCTGCTCCCAGCAGCATCACTTGCAGGAGGGGAAGTGCCAGGAAGGGCGATCAAAGCAGGGAACATGATTCAGCACCATGAAAGATCAAACTTAGTTACCTTTTTCTATCGGCACTGCGTGTCTCCTCCATGCTTTAAAAAAACCACAAAAACTACAGGTCAGAGGCAATGGAAGACATTGGTGCTGGGTTAGCTCAGGGCAATGATATGGCAGTGTAGGTGCACATTTTCTGCACTGATGTTCTCTTTGTGAAAGTCATCTCACAGCGAGTTGCTTCAAAACTTCAGTGTCTGACTACATGGAAGGGCTGCACCCATTTTCCACAAATGCCATCACACTGCCTGTCCTGATTGGGACATGTATTGATTGGTCAGTTTGTACTTTGAGAACTGACAGAATTTTCTTCTTAGTACAGAACTAAGGTTACAGGCAAGAGCCTAAAACCACACAGAGACCAATGGAAAATCATCTTTCTGAAACAATTTCTGGATTTGTTCTGTGCTCAAAATGAGGGCACACATGAGAAACACAGGACAGAAAAGTTGCCCAACTGAGAAGACTCCCACAACAAGAAGAGAATGATACTCTCTGAGTTCCTGGGTCTGTTCCTCTGAAAAGGAAGACAAAGCATCACAAATGGGATGTGGGCAATGGATTTATTTGGACATGGCCTGTCTGCCCTCTCCTGTAACTGCCTGCAGGTGCTGCAGGGTGGGTTTGTGCCCAGACTGAGCAGTGCAAAGCCCTGTGCCACCCCCAGCCTGGAGCTCTGCTCCCCCGGCCATGCTGCAGCTTGTCCTGCTTCAAGTGGGGACAGGAAATGAACTCGAGGAGCTCCCTCATCTCCAAGGGGACCAGGGTACTCCCACCCTGCCAGTTCTACTGCTGCCACCACCCCTTCCCATCCCCAGGCACCATCATCAGAGACCTTGAATTTTTGATTCTCACATTCACTCTCTCCTTCCCCAAGCCTCAAACACTTTTTGGTTCACTTCACACCTTAAGACTGAAAAAACGTCAGAGAACCCCCCTACCCTACACAGACTCTGTAAATAATTCTTTGTAAGGAAGAGTAAGAGACTCACCGATTTCTGCCTCGTGGTGCCCTGATGAACAAACACAAACACACACGAGTTATTATGTGGCACAGTCCCTTCCCTGGACCCCCCCCTCTCAGCTGAAGGAGCACCCAGGTCAGGAAAGAACAAGATGGAAAGGGGAGATGCTCTGGTTCTGCTCTGATTGCACGGACAGCTGACCTGTATTTAGTTTCTCCATCATTTTTACCCCTTCAGTGGCACCGTTTTTGCATGAGGTTATGTTTAATAGCCAAAGGACTATTTATTGGCAATTCTACAAGCAACAAACAAACAAGCCAACAAAAAAACAAGACCACTTCAAGCAAGCTTGATTTTTAAAGAATTTTAGAAATCAAGGAATTGACATTTTTATGAGCAGGTTTCTGCTACAGCTCAGGTTTCTGTACTTTGCCCCTAAAGAACAAGAACTGTTCAGAATTCTTGCACTACTTCCATTGACAGGAGTGTCAGGAAGCATCGACAGCCACTCAGGAGAAAAATCCTAAGGAGTGTTCAGGGTGAATTTTCATATGATTATGGGGTGAGGGGAGGAGGAAGGAAAATCTCTGCCCAGAAAAACCATTTGGACAGACTGAGAGAATGAATGAAAAGGTCTGGAAGTTTTGAGAGAGGATTTCCCCGAGGAGACGGGCAGTGAGACTTACGCAGTGCTTCCTTTTGCCTCTCTGGAAAACAAAAGCAGATCAGAGCGTCAGCACCAAAGTTGGGGCCGTTTCTCTGATACACTTGTTGGGGTAGGGAGGAGGCTGGAATTGCTGCCAAGGGCAAAGCTGCAGCCCAGGAGCTCCTCAGGGCCTGTCTTGCCAAGACGTTGGGGGTGTCGCCCACCCTGCCTGAGCCCGCTGTGGGCAGAGATCAGCACGTGCTGCTGGAGACCTGAGCAGGGGCTGCAGCTCCAGGGCAGCAGGGAAGGGGCAGCTTTGCACCCACAAAGGGAGGAGCAGGGGCTGAAATGTCACCTGCAGTGCTACCTAAGGGCCTGTGCCTGTGCTCTGCAGTGCTCAGAAAAGCTGAGGCCCCTGCACAATGGAATGTGCTACCCGAAAGCTTCCTCCAGACTTGGGAAGAACCTCAAGAGCGCTTTGAAAAGCCAAGTTCACCGTTGGTACAACATCTCTTCACACTTTCTTTAGTTCTGCAGTCAACGTCCTGAATATGGCAACAGCATTTAATAAATTAATTTCCCATGGGATGTAGCCACGAACCAAACCATTTCCCTGCCTCCTGTCCTCCAGAAACCCGTCCCATGAATTCTTCCACTGGAAGAGTTCTCCAATTTCTGGACAATGGAAAGTAAAGCTTACCTATTTCTTTCTGGTGCTTTCCTGTGAAGAAAAGTAAGAAATGCAAATCATTTAAAACTCCTCCCTCCACCGAGTACTGATGAAGCCCCAGCAGGAGTTCCAGCCGCCCGCACGGCAGAAGGGCCGTGGAGCCTGGACGTGCCCGCACGACCCACCGGCCCCATCTCCTCCCAGGGAGACAGAGAGGATTTCAGTTTCCTTCATTCCTCTGTATCATCTCCCATCTGAGGGATCTTGAGAAGGAAAGGAGGCCCTGCCAGGCCCCCAAACTGCCAGGGATTCTCTGCAGCTCAAGGCAAATTATTGCTCCATTGCTGTGCTGGGGCAGAGGAGCAGCTGATGCTGCTTTAAGGCCAACTTCAGTTCCATCTGGGTTTTTCTCAGCCCCCTCACCCATCAGGATTCGAGGTGGCTGAGTAGGATGACTGCCCATTCCCTTTCCCAGCCCCAAACTCAGGATAGTACCTTTAATTCTAAATAGATAAACAGTGATAATAAGGAGAGCAACCCCAGCAACCAGGACCACGCCCAGGGCAATCCTCCAAGGATGGGCATCTTGGAAAAAGGAATCTGAAAAATTAAATCCCCAAAGGGGAGGTTACTGTGCATGTAGCAATTGAAAGGGGATTATGTCTGCTTCATACAAGGTCATTCCATCTGAATCCCACTGAGGATGAAAACCATATTGTACTATGAAAAAGGGCAAAAAAGGACATTTAAAAACATCCATCTTGGCAATTTCACACTTGTATGAGGTTGATGACATTTTGTCTGCATTGTGGAGGATTTCTAAAGGGAAGATGGATTTCTAAGCAAGTTCTTTTTGATTAAATCATGTTTTGTTCTCCTTTGGGAAAAACTAAATCTTGCATTTCATTAAGCAACATGGGATCAGAAATAGGGTGATATGTGCATCAAGAACAACACTCCAGTGCAGAACAGCATCACCAGGAGAAAGGTAATGGTTCCCCAGGGAAATAAAGTCTCCTGGACTTGTTAATTTCTGAACTACAAGAGGAGCAGGGTGGAGTTGGAAAGCACGTGTTGCTGCTGTGTCATTTGGTGTATGGTTAATGCAGTTCATCATTGCATCTCTGCTCTGATATATTCCCAGCCCCAAACCAATCATCCAGTGAAAAAGGAGCTTTCCTATGAGACAAGGAAATATTAGGATTGCATTTTATACTTGCAGGTGCTAAAATGAGACACAAGGATTTATTCCTCATACTAAACCTGTAGGACAGGATTTCACGGTAGCAGGAATAAGGGCATGGGTTTGCTTCTTTTTCTTCATTTAACTCCAGTGTTATGAATGTGCTTATTTCAGCCAGGTGTCTGTATAAACTCTGCCACAATGAGGGTTGTACCTTCCCCCCTAACCGGCACCTGCAGACGGAACCGGTGGGTTTTGGCAGCACTCCTGCACCGAGGCTGCTGAAAGCCGTGGCTGTTTGCACAGGTGGGATGAAATGGCCTTGACACGCTGAGCACGTGCCCTGCCAGAGGCCCTGGGGGTGCCGTGCCCAGCACAGCTCCGGGGACACGTTGGCAGGGCCATACCCCATCCTCAACTCACCTGACACGTAAAGGGCTGATTCCTGCTCTGGTCTGTGCGGGATGTGCTGCACCGAGCAGGAGAGTTCCTGGTTCACACCCCTGGTGAGGATGATGCTGCTCTCAGCTGCGAAGAGCCCATTCTTGTCCTGGGTAGTGTTTTCCGAGAGGGACGGGAGATGCCGCCCGTGGGGATCGTGCCACAGCACCTGGGGCCGTGGGTACCAGCCGGCTGAGCGACAGGCCACGCGGATCCCCCCGTGCTCGTAGCGCTCCAGCGTGATGAGCGGGGCAGAGCCTCTGGCTGTGGGAAAAGGGAGAGACCCCAGGTGACCCTGTGGGGCTCTGGATGTCAGGGGGATAACCTGGTTTGGCTGTTTCTCTCCCTGACGTGGATAAACTGACAGACAAATCCCAGATGGTTTTTCAGACTGATGTCACCTGGAGCCAGGACATTTCTTGCAGTCTCTTTCATGTAACTGAGAGATTTGCTCTGGAGGCCACTGCTGCAGCAAAATAATCCACTGATCTGGATATTAAAATGTAAAAGCACCTCAATATTCTTCTGTTATTACCCAATGCCAGATTTTTTCTTATGCCTGCTTTTATGAAGAAAACAATATGAAGAAAAAATTCTGAAGGAGGAAGTATTTCATGAGCTTCCTATGACAATTTTACCTCTCTGAGACATTCTTGATATTTTACACCAAGGGACTTAATAACACCCTATTTCCAAAGCAACCCCCTGAAACTGTTTCTAGGCACGAGGACAGGGAACAAGAGCACTGACCATGAGCAAGTAAATCAGAGGTACCAGGGACACAAACTACAGACCTGTCACCTTGAGCTCCACCTGAGCCTCGTCATAATCTGAGCCACGGCGAACAAAGCAGGTGAAAGTCCCTGTGTCAGAGAGTTGGACACGGAAAATCTTCAAGTCTGCGCTGCCCTTGGCAAGGCCGTCCTTCCGCAGCTCAGTGCGCCCTTGGTACTGAAGCATCTGCTCCCCATACTGGTCCTGGCCCTCCTTGAAGCGATGCACAAAGGGCGAGAACTGCTCCCGAAACCAGATCACCTCCGTGTCCTGTGCATCCTGCTCTGGGGAGAAGCTGCAGGGCAGCACCACGTTCTCACCCTTGGCCACGGTGATGGGGTCGGGGGGTCCAGTGACTTGGAATGGATCTGGGAGAGACCCCCGGAGGAGGAAGAGAGAACTGTGAGTTTGCTGAGGCACCTGAGCTCGGGCACAGCAGCGGCTGCTCCACGTGGTTCGGGTGCTGCCGGGCCGGGCCATGGCGCTGGCAGCGTCCCTGTGCCGGGGCACACGAGGGGCTGAGGGGAGCTGGGACGGGAACCCTGCCCTGCAGCACAGGCAGTGGGCTGGGGCCAGGCCACTCTGGGGCCGTCCCTCTGCTTCCCTGTCCTGCACTGCCAGCAAAGGTCTTCAAACCCCTTGTTCTCAAGGGCACAGGTGCTGCCCGTGGGGCTCAGGGCAGGCAGAAAGGGGGACAAGGAATGATGGAGGTGGCTGGAAGGTTTCTGGGTGGTTGGCTGGAGCAAGTGACAACTTAGGGACAAAGAAAGCTCAAATAGCCTTCACTGTTCTCACCTCTCAAATTGCAAAAATCTATTATAAAAGTAAAAATGTCTCAGGTGCTCTTGGTATCTTTAGAAAATTACAAGATATAGGCTTATAACAATCAGTTCACTCAGCTCACAGAGGAAGTGGTTCAGGTTGAAGGAAAACAAAAGCAAATGACCTTTTTTTGACAAGATGCTTTTGCAGTCAACTGCCAGGACTGCCTTTAAGAAGCTGCTTCAGGTCAGCAATCTAAGAGAACTCAGAGTAACTTGTAAAAGTTCATTGTTGTTGTTGTTTTTGTGAGCTGGTTCTTCAAAGGGTCCAGCAGAGCCCTGACACAGCCCAGGAAAGCAATGACGTATTGCAAATGTGCAGGAGACAGGGAAAGCAGGGAGGGAAATGGCAGCAAACTATAATCAACTCATTGGCATCATCTAATCCTCACCCCAGTTCAGAGGGGTTGTACCCATGCCTGTTTTCCCATGGCCAGAGGGATAAAGGAGGATCCAGAGGAATAAAGCAGGATCCAGAGGAATGCTGGCACTCTCAGAAGTGGAGAAGGTGTATGGAGAGGGCCTGACCCTGCCCTGTGCTCTGCTGTTCACAGGGAGCTGCTGCACTGGTAGTCAGGAAGATATTCAGGCTGGAAGCTGTGCCACAGCGTTCAGCAAGAAGAGGGGGAACAGCTGGAAGGCTGGAGGGCTCTGCTGAGGGCCCTGGACAGGCTGGATCCATGGTCTGATTCCAGTGGGATGAGGTTCAACCAGGCCAAGTGTCGGGTCCTGCCCTTTGGCCACAACAAGCCCTGGCAGCCCCAGGGCTGGGGACAGAGTGGCTGGAGAGCAACCTGGCAGGAAGGGAGCTGGGAGTGTGGAGGGACAGGAGCTGAACAGGAGCCAGAGTGAGCCCAGGGGGCCAAGGGATCCTGGCCTGGCTCAGGAAGAGGGTGGCAGCAGGAGCAGGGAAGGGATTCTTGACCTGCACTCAGGGCTGGGGAGGCCACTCCTGGAGTGCTGTGTCCAGCTCTGGCCCCTCAGGTCAGGAAGGACATGGAGGGGCTGGAGCAGGGGCAGAGAAGAGCAAGGAGGCTGGGGAAGGGACTGGAGCACAAGTGCTGTGAGGAGAGGCTGAGGGAGCTGGGGTTGTTGAGCCGGGAGAAGAGGAGGCTCAGGAGAGACCTCATCACTCTCTGCAACTCCCTGACAGGAGGGGGAGCCAGGTCTCAGTCTCAAGCTCTGCCAGGGAGGTTTAGGTTGGATATTAGGCAGAAATTCTTCAGGGAGGGTAATCAGGCATTGGAATGGGCTGCCAGGAAAGTGGTGGATTCTCTGTCCCTGGAGGTTTTTAAGAGGAGACTGGATGTGGCACTGAGTGCCATAGTCTGGTAACTGTGGTGGTAGTGGATCAAAGGTTGGACTTGATGATCTCAGAGGTCCTTTCCAACCCGGCTGTTCTATGATTTTATGATTCTGTGATTCTTACCTGAGTGCCCCTGATGACCTTGGAAAACTAAACTGTAAATGACAAAAGCCGGCAGAGAGCAGTGGATGGGGGAACTGCAGAGCATCCTCCTCTCGGGATCACACCCTGGAGATGGGCAAGGAGAGAGAAAGGGCAGGAGGGAAGAGAAACAAGGGAATTTAAAATCGACCAACCAACCAACCAAGCAGGATGAGTTCACTTTTCAAGGGGTTCATTGCTGGTTTCAGCCCTTTCTGTAATGTCTAGGGCAGAAGTTTCCATGGCCAAGGTTGAACTCGATTTTCCATCATCAGACTGACTTTGGTTAGTGCTTTATACGCAAAGTACCTGACTGGTCTAAAAAGTTGTGGGAATTTCCCCTGGGAAAGCAAAGGACAAGCTGCAACATCTGCTCCAGTTGCACCAGAAAGGGGCAGTTGTTTTCATGTGGAGCCCTGGCTTTTCTGACCCAGCCTTAAGAAAGAGACGGATGGGGCAGGACAAGAAGGACAAACCCTGACCAAGTCTGGACTCACTGCCTGCCCCTCACTGAGAGTGGGAGAAGGCTTTGCACCAAGGGAAGCAAAATAGTCAAAACACTGATCCGAGGCCCAGCCAAGACAGGACCTGGCTCTGCTCTGCTCTGCTCTCCCACCCACCCCCTTTTTGCTCACTGACTTGGTTCTACTTTGCTAACAGGACATGGAAACTGTGTCCAGCTCTGGCAAATGGCAGAGGGCAATTTCCATCTGCAGATTCCCAACAGAAGCCACGTACCTGGAGACCCTGAGCAGGAGCTGCTCTGCGGACACCTTGGAATTGTGCCCTGATCCCAGGTGAGCTGTCTGGAAACCAAAGGAAATGGTCACCTTGTCCCAGCCAGCCACCCAATTCCTGCTGTGCTGCTGCCGTCAAAAGTGAAAGGAACTGAGTGATTTGGGGAGTTTGTACTCTGGACACACCCTTCTGGCAGCATGCCCAGGCACAGCCCTGCTGCAGGGGCTCTCCAGGGCTGCTCCTTGGACTCGGGAGGGGACAGATGTGGCAGCACTTTGCACATCCCTGGGGTGACCCAGAGGCCACGTGGAGTGGAAGGAGTCGGGGAGGACAAGGCAGGGGACCGGCCAAAAGGGTGGAAAAGGGACTGGTCACCAGTAAAACAGAGCCTGGACCTGAGCTTGGCTGGCCAGGGAGTTGGAGAGCCCAGGTCCAGGCAGGGGTATCAGTCAGGCAGAGGGTCCCTGCTTGTGTCAAGGGTCCCAGAAGGGTGTCTGAGAGATGTGTGTGTGAGAGGTTGTGGGTCTGCAGAGACCATCAAGGTGGATGTGGGGGGTGTATTTGTGCTTAATTAGACGCTGCTTCTTGTGGTCTGTGTTTGACCCAGCCACCTGTGAGTCTGACTGTAGTAGTTTTAAGACTAGGCCTTCCTTGGTGACCAGGTTGTAACCAAGGAACCAAGGCCATGTTCCCAGTATTCCGTACGATTTTTACGTAAGCAAGAGTATAAATAAGAAGAGAGAGGAAACTCTTGCTCTCTTTCTTCCGGTGGACCGAAGGCGAAGGTTCTTTGCTGTCGCTCTGCCTGGGCGAGGGAGTGAGGCCGAGTGCATCTGGTTGGCCTTGAGAGGCAGAGAGTGCCGGTGGTTGTGTGGTGTGGCTCGCTATCTCTGGAGGGAAATATTTGTGTTATATCCCTTTTTATCCCTTTTTCCCTTTTCCCTTCCCCTTCCCTTTTCCCTTTTTGGGGGTGTAATAGTGTATATAATTTTCTTTATATATATAAATCTTTCACTTTGAAATTTAATTCGGTTTGGGTTCTTTTGATTTTTTTTTTTTCAGTCAGCTGGGAGAGAGTGAAAGAGAGGGGGAAGGTTTTGTCCCTGAGGTCTGGGCACTTGGCTGGGAGCCAAGTCCAACCTGGGACACTGATCTTCTCCTGTCATGTTGTGAGAAAGCAAGCACTGATAAAGGAGAACTTTGTCCTTGAAGGAAGCACATCGTATAAACTGAAATTAATTGGTGACTGACTATTGGCCGATGGCCCAGAAAGGGCATTGGAAGGAGACAGTGAAGAGGAGGAGGATGAAGGAAGCCCCCAGACTCATTTAGAAAGGACCCCCGAGGTGCAGCACAGAGGCTCAGGGACATTCCAAAATACACAGACGTGGGCAGAAGGGGCACCACTTACACCACGTGGGGAGGCCCCAAGGGCCTCTGGCTGGGTGGTGCTGGCCACACCTGGCCAGGTAGAGCTCACAGGTTCATTGTATAAAAAGCAGAGAGCTCTTGCTGGCACTGAACTCACGCTCCACATGGAGGCCAACGTTGCCTTGGCAGGGATGGCCGTTCCCAGGTGAGCCTGCCGACACCCCGGGGATGCAGCTTCTGCTGTGGGGAACTGTGAGCACCCTGGGGTGGGAAAGAGAACCTTGTAAATAACATCTGAGTGAGTGGGGGGTTATCCTGTGGCCTTATTTCCCTTCTCTTTCCTGTCTCTCAGCTTCTCGTTCTTGGGGTAACACCTCTCACAGTCTGCACTGGTTTGTGCCCAGACCTGCCTGTCCTGCTCCTGCAGCAGCAGAGACCGCCAGGCTCAGGTCCAGGTGTCTGCACTGCAGATGTGCAGCCACCCACTGATGTGCATCCTCCCTCCAGGAAACGGGGGTCTCGTTGGTCAGGGTGAATGCAAGGTCCTGGGGAGGGACAGGATTGGGGCAGCACCAAGGGCGGTACCCAAAACTGGGGCTACTGAAGAACATCACAACAACGACAGGTGGATCAGATTGCTGAGATTAAAGTGTCTCAGGTGGATGTGGACTGGCAACATAAGGGTGAACTGTTTCTGGCTTGATGGGCCCATGACTCCTCAGGTCATCAGGGAGGAGATGCAACATACAGGTGGGCTCATGATCAAGGGGAATAAATCATCTCCCAGGTTATCCATAACTGGGAATCAGGGGCTGCAATCAAGCAGGGCCAAGCAGATAAAGCCTCTGTGGTGTGGGGGTGATGGTTGAAATAAAAATCTGGGGAGGCCTGGCAGAGTGATCACAGCACAGCACATCGCACTCCCCAAACCCTCCAAGGGAAGTGCTGCATGCTGACCGTGGTGCAAACAGTCCCTGGGGTCTGGAGACACATCCTGTGCCTCACGGCCCTGCCTGGAACACCATCCTGGGCCGGGAAAAGCAAGTCCTGGGGTGACGTGGCCCCCAGCAGGAACTGAATCAGACAATGGGGCTCATTTCAAAAAGAGCCTCACAGACACCTGGGCAGAGAGCTCAGGATGCAGTGGGTGGATCATATTCCCTGTCATGCAGCAGCCCCTGGGAAAGTGCAATGGCACAATGGACTGTTAAAAACCACATTGAAAGCAATGGGTGGTGGGGCCTTCAAACATGGGGATGTACATTTAGAGAAAGCCACCTGGTTAGTTAACACCCCAGCCTCCACCAACCCAGCTGGCCCTGCCCAATCAGAACCCCCACGAAGCACAGAAGGGGATAAAGTGCCTGTGGTGCACAAGAGAAAGGTGTTGGAGAAGACAGTTTGGATTAGTCCTGCCTCAAGCAAAGGCAAAGCCATCTGTGGGATTGGTTTTGCTGAGGGACTGAATGAGTGAAGCAAGGGATGGGGAAATAAAACTTGTACCTCAAGGGGATTTGAATTTTGGGTGAAAGCAACCTGTAATGTTGAATTGCATATGTACTACTGGTTGCTGAATGCCACTGCCACTGTACCCTGTAAATGCCATGGACAATGAGTATGGACTGCTCCAGTTCCACCAGTCTGAATGAACTCAGCAAACATCTTGGGGGATGGTCTGTGACTACTGAAATAACACCTTTGCTTGTTTATAGTTATGTGTATATAGTTGCAGGGTGTTAAATCTGGGCATGATGTGGATAGTATTGACTGAGGGGTGGGTAATATCCTGGATTCAGAGATAGGAGGTGGAGTTTTAGCACTGGATATCCAGTATCGTCCAAGTCTTGTCTGGGGGGTGGTTTTGGGGAGGAAAAACCGAGTGCCAGCATGCAGAAGTGTGTCATTTTTCCTCCCACTCTCCAGCAGAAAGGTGTGGGGATCAATCCCTGCGGATGCGGTGCCTGCCTCCACCACCAGTCCCCTACTCATCCCTTGCAGCCACAGCTCCAACACGTGGAGCTGAAGAGAGCAGTGAAATGAGGAATGGGCAAGGAGCTGGAAGACAGCCCCGGTGTGGGAGGCAGCCTTGGGGAGTGGAGCAGCAGGGGTAACCCCCAGTGCAACTGAGCCAAGCTGAAAAGGGAGCTCTGGAGCCACCCCACACTGCAGAGAGAGAGAGGAGCCACTGCAGAGCTGCCCGTGCTAAGCCCCAGCTGCCACACAGAACCAACCCCCAGTGCAGTGGAGCTTTTGTCCCCATTTTCCCCCTGTTTTCTGGGCTGGAGGAAGGAAACTTGCTGTGGGAGCTCCCTGCCACATTGCCTTTGTCTGGGGAAAACACATGGAGCCCGCAGCATCGGAATGGCTGTCACCCTGGTTTTACCCCTGGGGGCCAGGTGAGGTCTTACCGTGGTCTGAGGAAAGCACAGCAGGCACTCTCTTTGGGCAACGTTTCTGTTTGGTTGGTGGTGAATACCCTTTCTGTGTGTAAACTGTTCTCTCTCTTCCACAATCTTTTATTACTATTGCTGTGTTTACTGTGAGTTCTCTCCTAGTGGGTTTTTTCCCCTCCACTATCAAAAAGGGTTGGCTTGAGAGAGCTTAATGTTCCCACTGGGCTTTAAAACAACCACCGCTGAACAACCCTTTTGAGGAGGTAGTTTTCCCTAATATCCAACCTAAACCTCTCCTGGTGCAATTTGAGGCCGTTTCCTCTAGTCCTGTCCCTTGTTGCCTGGGACAGAGCCTGAGTCCCACCTGGCTGCACCCTTCTGTTACAGAGTTGTAGAAAGCAAGAAGGTCCCCCTGAGCCTCCTTTTCTCCAGGCTGAGCCTCCCCAGCTCTCTCAGTTGCTCCTGGTGCTCCAGACCCTTCTCCAGCATTGGTCCCTTCTCTGGACACACTCCAGCCCAGCCCCTCAATGCCTTTCTTGTTGTGAGAGGACCAAAAGTGATCCCAGAATTTGAGGTGGGGCCTCACTAGTGCTGAGCACAGGAGGAAGGTCAGTGCCCGAATCCTGCTGGTCGTATTAGCCACTCCCTTAATGCTTCACACATCTGCTCTTGCCTTCATCCACCCCTGGGTAGAGTTTGATCCATCCCAGTTGCTCTCTCACAGAAAGAGCAACTCCACCGCCTCACCTTGCTGACTTGTCATTCCTAAAAGGTACGTAGCCATCCACGACAGTGTCCCAGTGTCCCAGTTCAAATGAGAAACAGGGGGTTTGCTGAGGACTAGTTATGAGAAAAGACCCAAACTCCTCCCTCTAAGCAATTATAAATCCAAAATTAAGAGGCTCCGACTGAAGGAAAACAAATTATGGAAAAGGAAAAATAACAGCCCTTTATTAAAAGGTATGTGTGTATTGGTAGAAACAATGAAAAGAAACAAGTGAAACAACCAAACAATACTTCTATACCCACAGTTAATCCCCTTCAAAACAAACCAATAAACAAGCAAAGGGGAGGGGAAAAAAGGTAAACAGTTCAGTTTGTGCTCTTTGGTGCAATTCCAACCACAGTCAACAGGAGGTGCCGATGGGTCACCGGAGATGCAGAGCTTGTAGTGTCCTGTGCCTGTCACCAGGTGCCACTGTTGGATCACTGGAGATTCAGAACCTGCAGTTCTTTATGCTGCCCAGCAGGGGGCACTGTGGAATCACTGGTCATTGCCACGTGGGGGTAACACCCTCCGGGGTGTGTTGGAGAAAGCAAAATAAAAATGGTTTTCCCTTCCCCCCACGCACACTGGGAAAGGGGAGAGGGAGAGGGGGAAGGGAAACAACAACAAAAAGAAAGTCCTCCCAATGAAAAAAACTAAGCTCACTCTGTTTGGCTGGTCGACTTGTGTGGCACAGTCCTCTCTCTCCCTCTGATGTGCACAAGGACCACCTCCAGGAAAAAAAAAAACCAGTGGGAATGGGGAAAGATGTTGGCCGAGAGGGCACGGAGTAACTGCATGTAGACCAGTGTGATCGATAGGCAGATCTCGTTTATTATGTGTTACAGCGTTTGTTTTATACTCTCACACACATACATGTCACGACGTTATTGGTTAACTATATGTCGCTACATAATTGGTTTGCAATAGTTAAACAGACTTCTTACTACTTAGTACATGTTGCTATATGATTGGTTTATATGCGCTGTCCATGTGCTGTCCGTGCATATGAAATCATTGTCTTTCTCTGAGAGCTCCTTCCCATTATCTCAATAGTTTACATTCTTGCAACCTGATATCAATGCCAGTACTTTTCCCGCAACCTGCAAGCAGGTCTCTTGCTAAGGCAGGCTAAGACCTACTAGTATGGTTTGTTCATAGTGCCTGTTTTAGCCAAGCACCCCACAAGTCCCCCTTTTTTGTTTTGTGGACAAACCATACACACTAATAGGAAATTAATAAATTCATACAACACCCTTTGGCTAAAAGATTTTTCTAACACCTGTGTAATGTATTATTAAGCCTACAAATATTTATATACGTGTATATCCACACAGCACTTTTCTCTTGCACACCACTTTCATCCACACACTCAGCAGGTGGCCACCACAGACATTCATACTTTCACACAAAGTCAAAAACTCCTTAATCAAACAGTTAAGTACTTGATTACAGAAAGGGCAAATAGTAAAACAAGTTAATCACTTATAGTTAGTTTTCCTAAATAAACAAGCCACATAACCTATGAATAAAAAGCACTCTTTGGTGAACAATAATTACTTAGTGTACTTAATACTGCAGTCCCATAAAAAACTTCATATAAAATAAGAAAACAGTTGATGAACACAGGAAAGTACCAATACTGTAGAGTTCTCACCATCTTTTTGTTTCTGATGGTCAGCAGTTAAATGATTACTTTCACAATTTATACACATGCTTCACACATATTAGCAATCTCTCTTTATAATAGTTTCTAGGTTCAGAGGTTCGATTTTTCTGAATTTTTGACTGCAGAATTACTGTCAGTGGAGACACAGTTGTAGTTTTTGCTTGCTTTCTGCTTTTTCGAGCACGAAGTTTATCCCCTTGTGTGTAACAGTTTGTTTCATTGTCATCGTTGTACAGCTACAGAATCCTTGTTACAGCAATTTTATGGTTTCTTTTCTTGGTGGACTCACAGAGTTCAAAGAGAAAGTAGCAGTTCACATTTGTCCTTGCAACACAACAGATTGCACTTGTGAGAGTTCTGAATGAGCATAATTTCTGACAAAAAGACAAGTAGATTCACGTAGGAAAGTACAACTGGCACTATCCAGAGTAAGCTAGGTCTGAAACTGTATCACAAAACAGGTTTCTAACTGTGACAGATTAGAGCTGCAACCATCAGCTCCTCCTTAGGCAATCATGGGCTGCTTCTTATCTGTCTGATATTGAATAATAGATGTTATTTGGTAAGTGTCTTCCTCAAATTGAAATGAGTATTTCTTCAAGTTGTTATGAGGCAAGCCTTCCATGAAATGTAACATTAATATTGAAGGTACTTTTTCCAAAATCATCTGTCGTCTTTGAGATCTATCACTACAGTTATTACGTGGTCTAACATGAACAGCGTTAAGTGGATGTCAATCAGGGATTGTATTTATAAATGTTGTTCGTGTTTCCTCAAATCGGTTCTGGTATTTGTAGTCACAATATACGCATTCAAACTTCCATGAAAATGAATGTAGTAAGTCCGTAAAGCTTGGATCTGACCCTTCTCTTTGCAGACTGGACAATACTCATGGGCAGTTGTTTTCACAGGATTACAGTTCTGCCGGCTCCCGGTGTCCCCGGCAGCCTGCGCAGCCCCGGCCCCCATTGCGTGTGGCCGCCTCAACCCGCCCGGCTGCCGCTGCTGCTGCTGTTGGAACTGCAGCTGTTGCAAGGGGGGTGTTCCCGCTCTTGCTCCTGACGCGTCCCCGCCTTTGCCATGGTGCTGCTGACACGATCTCTCCCCCCTTCCCATGCCGCTGCCTCTGCAGCCTGAGCCAGCGGCTCAGGTGCCACAGCTTAAGGGTGCTTACCGCCGCTGCCGCCGGAGTCTCCGCCAGAGTCACACCTGCTGCTCTCTGAGCCTCTGCGTTCCGCACCCTCGGTCCCGGGGGTGGTCGCGGTGCCCCGAAAATGAGTTGATTCACGGAGGTATAAGTAGATAGTTTGCCACATCCTGTCAGCGCTGCACGGGCAGACACTGTAACTTGTTGTTTAGTCTTAATATCTTGCAGCAATTCCATAGCTTCTCGCCACACACTGGGAAACTTTTTTGCTCCCATAGACTCTTTTCTGGTCTCTTCCCACAGTTCTGGCCCAATTTCTTTCCATAAAGTCACTTCCAAGGCATCATTAAACAACGCAAAATGTCCTTTTGCTTTTGCCCAGGGAGTAGCTGCCTTAATGCAGCTTCATCGTACTTAATTCCTCTCACAGAGAGTATATGTTGGAGGAGTTTCACCACTGCCACTTCCGTTTTGGTCAGGGTCCCCCACAGAAAGGGAAAGAAACTTCCAGGAAACACAGTTTCCTCTCTGATGAAAACAAATAATCCAAACAGGGTCCAGAAGCTGACGAGGGGCTGAGGGCAGAGAGATCCACCGAGCTTCCACTCCGACCTGTGTTCCAGCCACAGTCAGCACAAAATCTCCTCCCTGCGTTTCCCAGGAGACCAGAGAAAAAACTAAAGAGGAGCCCCCCATCTCCCCTGTTTCCTAGGAGACTAAGTTCTGAGCAATTAACCAGAGACCAGTTCTTTTGTGTGTCTTAAGTGCTCACTCAATAGCTCTGCATGCAGTGGGCAAGGGGAAGGGAAAAATTCCTACTTAGTTTCTAGGAATCAGTAAAACCATGACACCCAGTCTCTGTAACTGC